>NW_022900917.1:81564485-81591516 GCF_012274545.1 Fukomys damarensis
AATGGAAACAAAGTCTTTGTAAATAGGGGAAGGTGGAGGGGGTGAAGGGAGGGCAGGGGTATGTGTTCAGCAGAAATCCAGAGGATCATCAATACCTACTTTGAGAGCTTATCTGACAAGAAGATGGAAAATATGGAAGAAATGGACAAATTTCTAGATACATATGAATTACAAAGTTCAATGAAGAAGACCTAAAACTTCTAAACAACCCAGTATCGATCAACAAAATTGGAAACATAACCAAAAACTTAACCGACGAAGCAAAGCCCACGTCCTGATGGCTTCACTGCTGAATTCTACATGACATTTAGAGAAGAACTATCGCCACTACTCTTTAAACTCACCAAGAAAATTGAAAGCGAAGCAATACTCCCAAATTCATTCCTGCAAGCAAGCATCACCGTGATCCCAAATGCAGAGAAAGACCCAATTGAGAAAGTGAACTGTAGACCAATCTCCCAAATGAACACAGAGACAAAAGTCCCAATCAGTTACTGGAAAACAGAACACAGAAGATCATCAAGAAGATCACACACCCTTACCAAGTGGGATTCATCCCAGGGATGCAAGGATGGTTCAAGATATGCAAATGAATAAATGTAATGCACTGTATTGACACAGCCACGAAAAAACCATGTGATCATCTCAATAGATGCAGAAAAAGCATTTGACGAAATCCAACACCTGTGCATGATAAAAACCCTACTGAAAATTGGAATAGATGGTATTTATCTCAACCTGATAAAAACCATATATGAAAACCAACAGCCAATATCATACTAAATGGTTAAAAACTGAAGTCTTTCATGCCAAAATCAGGAACAAGACAAGGATGTCCACTCTCACCACTCCTGTTCAATATAAAGCTGGAAACATTAGGGACCTCAATTAGAAAAGAGAAAGAAATAAAAGAAAGAAAGGTATGAAAGGAAGAAGTTAAATTGTTATTATTTGCAGGTGACATGATACCCTAGAGAGATGACCCAAAAAACTCTACCAGAAGTCTCTTAGACTTAATAACCAAATTCAGTGGAGTAGCTGGATACAAGGTCAACACACAAAAATCAATAGCCTTCCCGTATACAAACAGACTCACTAAGAAAGAAACTGGAGAAACAACTCCTTTCACAATAGTATCCAAAAAAATGAAATACCTAGGAATCATTCTAACAAAAGAAATAAGAGACCTCTACTCTGAAAACAACAGCACTGTGACAAAAGAGGTCAAAGAGGATATCAGAAAATGGAAAGACATCCCTTGCTCCTGGGTAGGAAGAACCAATGTAGTGAAAATGGCCACACTTCCAAAAATGCTATATAGGTTCAATGCAATCCCAATTGAAATTCCAGCAGCATAAATCACAGAGCTTGAGAAAACAATCCAGAAATTGATTTGGAACCAGAAGAGACCTAGAATATCAAAAGCAATCGTAGACAACAAAGACAAGGTAGAGGGTATCCCAATCGGCAACTTGAAACTATACTACAAAGCAACTGTGGTAAAAACATCATGGTCTGGCAATGAAACAGACTCGAGGATCAATGGAACAGAATAGAAGATGTAGAAACAACTCCAGACATACTCGGCCATCTCCTCTTCGACAAAGAAGCCAAACACCCTCTCTGGAGGAAAGATAGCGCCTCTTTGATAAATGGTGCTGGAAAATACGGGTTTTCTACTTGCCAAAGATGAAAACTAAACCAGTATCTCTCACCATGCACTGAACTAAAATAAAAATGGATCAAAGATCTAAATAGTAAAACAAAAACACTAAACCTGCTGGAAGAGAGGATAAGTAGAACTGTCTAAGACATTGTTATGTGTAAAGATTTCATGAATGAAACATCAGTCTCATGTGAAATAGCACAAAAAAATCAAGAACTGGGATCTCATCATATTGAAAAGCTTCTGTACCTTAAGAGAAACCATCAACACAGTGCACAGACAACCCACAATATGGGAGGAAGTTTTTACCAGCTGTTCCTGAGACAAAGGTCTATTATCTAGAGTATATAAAGAACTGAAAAGAAAAAAAATCAGACCTCCCAAATTTAAAGACCCAGTCCAAAGCTCAGCATCTGAAATGAACAGACATTTCTGAGGAAAGAAGTAGAAGTAGAAAATAGACATATGAAAAAATGTTCAACATCACTGGTCATCCGAGACATGCAAATGAAAATAATACTGAGATTCCATCTCACTCCAGAAAGAATAGCTGTTGTCAAGAAATCAACCAATAACAAATGGTGGTGGGGTTGTGGGGAAAAAGGAACCCTTCTCCACTCTTGGTGGGAGTATAGACTGGTGCAACCACTGTCAATAGGTATCTCAATATGGAGATACCTAAAAAAAAAAAAAAAAAAAGAATTAGAGATCGCATTTGTCCCAGCTATTTCCCTGCTTGATATCTTCCCAAAAGAACGAAAGGAATCCTACCACAGTGATATATGTGCACCTGTGTTCATAGAAGCACAGTTTGTAATAGCTAAAACATGTTAATAGCCGAATTGCCCAACAACTGGAGACTGGATAAAGATTTTTTTAATTAATTGGAGTATTACTGAGCCATAAAGAAAGTAGAGACATTTATGGCTAAATGGATGCATATTGAGCCCATACTCTGAAATGAAATAGAGGACACATGTGTATAAATACTGAATAGTTTCTCTGGTGTGAGAAACTGAAAGTGTAAATGAGTACCAAAATGTATAATAGATAATGTGAAATAGGAAGAAAGGGGCAAAGAGGAAGTGGAAGTAGGGTAAAGGAAAGAGGGGAAAGGAATAAATATGATAAAAGGAAAAACCAAAAAGAAAGTCTTTGTAAATAAGGTGGGGTGGAGAGGTTGAAGAAAGGGAATGGGAATGGGGGAAAGTATATGAATCAAGATATATCATGTAAAGGTTTCCCATGATGAATATTATCATATTGTAGACCTAAAATGTACCAATAAACCTAGTCATTAAAAATGAATAATTAAATTTTGTATATAAATATTAAAAAAGAGAAAGGAATAGGAATGACTGTCACTTGTTGTTTTAGGGAGATCGTCAGTGAAGTCACAATACAAACTCCATAGGAGGGAGGAGCCAATATACGCACCCTTTCTTGGCCTGTTGCAGTGACACTCCACTGTACCAAAGACAGGGCATTATTTGAATGTCAACATCAACTGCAATGTTTTAAGTTACTTCTTTACTAGTTTTTTCATAATAGATTCTGAATATCCAATGTAAGGGTGATACATTATTGACCTTTGCATTTCCAGCACCTGGTACAGTGGCTAAAAGGTACACACACACACACACACACACACACACACACACAGAATAGGCTTTTAGTAAATGTTGAATGAGTGAAATGGAAAATGAAATTATTTCCAGAGAACTCAGTGCTCCTCTCTCTCTCTCTCTGTGTGTTTCTAGCTATCATATAATATATCTCATCATCCTAGTGTCTTAAGGCTGTGGAACCTGAAGTTTAGCTTGCATTAGAGTCACCTGGAGGGTCTATTAAGCTAGCTTATTGGATCCTGTCCTCAGAGTTCTGGTCCTGGGAATGTGCGTTTCTAACAAGATCCTAGATGATGTCCATACTTTTAGTGTGGGCCACTGCCTTAAGAGGAGAAATATTGCTCACTTTCTTTTGATATATATATTATTTGTAGGACTACACTATAGCACCCCTAAGAAGTCATCTGACACTTTCTGATATACTTTCCAGAGAGTGGTACCTGGTAAGTTCCAGGTAGCTTCATTTGCAAACATCTCACTGACAATTTTGCAGTATGTGCTTCCTGGGAAGGAATTTTCATAAATATTTGTGATAAACTCTTAAGCACACAATTAAAATTAAATCTAGGCACTAAAGTCCTCAGTTGGGAGCTACTCTAGAAATACCCATGTAGGAAATACAGAAACCAGTCCTAGTGTTTTCACAGATGGCAATTAATGGTAGCACAGCCCTATGGTCTCTGTGTGCCATGCTGTCACTCAGAAGTGCCTGTGGATGGCTCCAGGGATTCTGAGGCACCTTCTCAGGGCCATGCAGGTCTTGTATTCTATCTTCACTGACTACCTTCCACTACTGCACTCAGCATGACTGATCTGCAGATAGTGGGGAGAACCAAACAGTAGAAGAAAGTTTGTACTTTATTATATTCTTACCAAACAGGAAAATTGGGTCAGGTCTATTATTTGGGATGACTGACAGAAAGCAAATATGTTTGCTTTGGGTAAGGACATGAGGTAACATTATTAGTTCCTAAAAAATTCCAAGCAGTTTAGAGACCACATCAAACTAAACTGTCCATCCTCCACCCTAGAAACATTTCCACTTTTGAAACAAGCAAAACAAAAGAGGAAAAACCCCATGTTTACTTGGCATCAGACTGATCTGGAATCACCTTTGCTTTTTACCAGCTCTGTCACAGTGGACCGGTTCCTTCAAATTATCTGTGAAGTGGATCTTGGCCTCTGTCTGGGAGTTTCTATAGTGAGGCAGGTCACACAGTGACAGTAGCAGGACAGAAAGACACAAGTGATCCAGCAGTTGGAAAATGACAGGCTTCCCAGACTGAGCAGACTTGTTGTGTCCTGCATCACTGCTCTGGGGTGCACACTTCCTGCGGTAATCTCACCATTGTTGGATGGAGGCATGGAGGCATGAGGCCATTTACCTGTCTGTTGTCCACTAAACCCTAAGCACCACAAAGGTGGGAAATGCTGTCCTCTCATTTTTTTCCATGCCTAACAGTGTCTACTATGAGCTAGGTCATTATAAATGATTTTTTTTTAATTACTGAAAGGTTCATGGATGGCCTTTGAAGGAGACAGGGAAAAAAGAGGTGTCATCTTCCTAGAGATGGTGGGAAGGCATTCCAAGTGAGGGATCAGCTTACGTCAGCACAAGAAAGAATGGACTTCTTGTGCATATTTAGAGTGATTTTGCTAAAGTATAGCAATAGCAGATGAGGGAGGAAAAGAAAAAAAATGAAACTGCAAGTGAAGAATCCTAAATGCCACTTGTAAGATCCAAATCATATAATGTGGCCATGGAGCCACTTTGTGACTAGAGGAATTAGTTACTGTATGTTCTACCCATAGCCCGAGTTTATTGGTTTTGTCAACTGATACTTGAATATCCTGGATTTTCTTTGTTGTTCTGCCAGGGAAGACAGAGAAACAGAATTATGACTTCCATCTTAGATTAGACATAAGATATCCTGGGATATTGCTTTATGACTAACAGGCCCTGAAAAAAAAATGAGCAAAAGAAAAAGAAGCAAAAAAACCAAGTATAAGACAAGCTTCATAAAAGGAATTCAAATGATTTTAAAGCAGTTCTATTACTTAGAAAACAATTATCTTACCTTCCAAACCTTTTAGTCCTAGTTTGCTAGAATTTGTTCAAAACTAGGAATAGGTGCTAGAGGGCTGGGGATTTAGCCCAGTGGTTCTGCTGCCTGCCTCAGAAGTGCAATAGACCAGAGTTCGATCCCTGGTACCAAAACTAAAACAAAACAAAACAAAAGCAGAAAAAAAGAAATAGGTGCTAGATTTTCTCAAATGTTTTGTATCTGTGTTTTGAGATGATTATACCGGTTTCCGTATTTGTTTATTAATCTGATGACTTACACTGATTTGTTTTAACATGTTGAACCAACCTTGCATTCGTGGAGTAAACCTTACCTGGTTATGATATAAAATCTAACTTCAAAACATGAAATAGTTTTGTAAAAAATTGAATTTATTGGTACTTTTTAGTATACCTTACAGTTACATTCATCATTGGGATCTTGTACCTTTACATGACAGATCTTTGTTCTCATTTTTTCCCCATACCCCTGCCCTCACTTTACCCCTCCTCCCTCCCCTATTTACAAATACTTTGTTTCCATAACATGAAATACTTTGAAGTTAATATGACAGTAGACAAGAAAGATTGGTGCACTGAGATACTCAGTAGGGAAAGTGATCAGGATTTGAAATAAGAGAAAGTTAGGGTGGAAGGGAGCATGACTGTATTTCAGGGGCATCTCCTAGGTAATATAATACTGCTTTGGGATATGAATCAGTATTTTTTTTCCTCTTATTGAGTTTATTGGTACTTTTTAGGTATACAGTACAGTTACATTCATCATTGGGATCTTGTACCTTTACATGACAGGTCTTGGTTCTCATTTTTTTGTCTTGTCCCTGCCCTCCTTTCACCCCCTCTTCCCCTCCCCACTTACTAACACTATATTTCCATTTTTTCATTTTTCTCATATTTTTTTCTTTTTCCTTATTCCCTTTTCCCTACCCTTCCCACTTTCCCTACACTTTTAGCCCTTTTCTTCCTATCACATTGTCAATTAATTACCTCATTAGGATCTTATGTATTATTATAGTTTTTCACACCAGAGAAACTATTTGATATTTATACATGTGGGACTTATTTGTTTCACTTAGGAGTATATCCTCAATATGTATCCATTTTCCTATGGATGAATCGAATTTCTCATTCTTTATGGCTGAGTAGTATTCCATTTTATAGAAAAACCACATCTTCTTTATCCAGTCTCCAACTGGATATTACAAACTGTGCCACTATAAGCATTGGTGTGCATATATCACTGTGATATGATTCTTTTAATTCTTTTGGAAACATACCCAGCAGAGGGGTGGCTGGGTCAAATGGAACCTCTAGTATGAATCAGTATTGAGAGTAAAATTATAAGAATAGCTGTAAGATGTGGGCACATGGTGACTGTGCAACCTCTGATGGAAAATGTGGTGATAGAAATGAACAACCCCTGTATTCTGGTATAGTTGCCCCACTGCCCTTCAGAATGGCAGCTACCCAGGATTTAACTAGGTTTATGGACTCCTTTTATTCATCTTATTCTCATTAATCTGTTTGAGTTGTTTGCTTTGATTTTCAGTATAATTGATGTAATGTGTTTGTGATTGAAAATCTCTTCATTTCAAATAGGCCATGAGTTTCAGTCTTCTGAAGACTTCTGTTGAAGTTCTTAATCTTAGGATTTCTTTTGCATCACAGTACATAAACAACATTAATTCTCTGTTAATGAGACCTACATAACACTGTCTTTTAAATGATGTTTTTAGTTTTTCAGGTTTTTATCTTTCTAGATGTTGTAGCTTTAGGTTCCTGTTATTGCACAGCTAAAGGTAAATGAAGACATTTGTTGTAGCTTCCACTTCATGGTTTCTTGTAGTGTGCATGCAGTATGAACTACTTCCTTTCTAATTAATTAATTTATAACTATTTATTTATTTATTTTTGGTATCAGGGATCGAACTCTGGACCTTACACTTGTGAGGCAGGCAGCAGAATCACTGAACTAAATTCCTGGCCCTTATATTTTTTATTTCTTAGTACCATGAATTGAACTCAGGTCCTTGTGCTTGCTAGGCAGGTGCAGTGTCACTGAGCTGCATGCCTGACCCTGAACTTCTTCCTTTTGATTACCTTTGTAGTTGTCAAATGACTTTTGATAATCTTTGTGTTTCAGAATACCAGTGCTATCTTCTTTTTTATTTGTACTGAGGATTGAATTTAGGACCTTGCACTTGCGAGGAAGGCGGTGGCACCGCTGAGCTAAATCCCCAGTCCTGTACTTTTCTATATGTTTAAAAATTTATTTTTATTAGTACATTTTTGTAGTGTATAATATTTACATTCTTTGTGTGGAGTTGGCGCATGTGCGTAACACATCTTCATCCCTTTTTTCATCCCCTTTTCCTCCCTTCCCCTTCCATCTCTTCATTCCCTTTCCATTTGAGAAAGATCTATTAGCCTACTTCCTGTTATCTATTTTTTTTCTGTATTTATAATTTGGGTTTTTTTCATATAACAGAAACCACTTGATACTTAGGCTTGTGTATGTGATTTATTTCACTTAACATTATGGCCTCAAGGTGTATCCATTTACCTACAAATGACTCAAGTTTATGCTTCTTTATGGCAGATTAGTATTCCGTTGAATATAAATGCCACATTTTCTTTTTCCATTCATCTTTTGCTTGATATATAGGTCAATTCTAAGATTTAACCATTATGAATTGTGCTGCTATAAACATAGGTATGCATTTATCACTGTGATATTAGGTCCTTAATCCTTTGGGGAAGATACCTAGAAAGGGAAGAATGGGTCAAATAGAATTTCTAGTTTAGTGTTTTGAGCAATATTAATATTGATTTTGATAGTGGCTCTACTAGTTTATGTTCCCAAGAACAATGAAGAGGGGTTCCTTTTTCCCCTGCAGCCTTGAAAGTAAAATCGTACTTCTTTAATTTTTTGCTTATTTTAATCACATTATTTAGTTTTTGCTAATGCTGCTTGTGTGGTCATCAAATAATTGAGTATTGTTTGATTTCTTGATATTAGCCATTCTTTCTGGGGTAAAATGGAATTGTGTTATTTTAATTTGCATTTCTAGAACTAATGACCAGTGAACATTTTTTCATGTATTTATTTTACTTCTTTGGAGAAGTGTCTATTCATTTCAGTTGTCCATTTTTTGACTAGGTCTTTTATTTGGGTGAATCTAATTTCTTTGTGTTTTCTAGTCCCATTTAGTCCTGTCTAAGGAAAATGGCAAAAAGTTTTCCCACTCTGTAGATTGCCTTTTCACTTTGTTGGTTGCTTCTTTAGCTATGCAGAAGCTTTGTAGTTTGATATGATCACAACTGTTGATTTTTAGTACAGTTCCTGTGCAACCAGGGTTCAGGTTTCTGAACCAAGGATTCAGAAAGTCCTTGCCTATACTCTGTGACAGTATGTTTTAAACTGGCATCTCCATAGAAGATTTCTGAATTCTTCAAATGAGTTCTACTAGTTACTTTTATTTACCCCTTTTTCCTTCAGGGGCAACATAGAATCTGGCCCAAGTCCTCAGCATTTGATGAAATTACTTTCTCTGGGATTATTTATGAACTTCTTCCATTAATGCAATCTGATGATCTTTTTCTCTCTGCTCTTGACTTCGATTTTTTCATTGAATTTGACACCACTGGCCACTTTGACTTCCTTTTTGTGCCTCTGACTCCTGGTTTATGTATGGTAGAGTCTCCTGGAGTTTCTTCATGTTCTTAGTCCTTGAAGTTAATTATCACTGCCTCATGTAAGATACTGCTCCTACCTCTGGCACCCAGTTTGCTGGGAATTTACAGTTTGTCAGCTGAAGTCCCAGAATCATCATCTGTGTTGTCAGTCACAATGTGTCCTCCCACATATGTGAGTGCTTGGCATAGTCACTGTCCTTGGCTTGCTGCATGGTGCTGTGAAGTCACTGGAACACAGGACCATTTTAGACAAACCAGCAGCAAACATTTATCACCACAGAAGCAGCATCAGCAAAAACTAAATGCTACTAAAGTCAGCAAAAATGAAAGGAGTGCAATTTCGCTTTCCTCCTGCCTAGAGAACACTACTGTGAAATCAGAGCATGTATCATTCTGGATGGTCTTTATCTCAACTTCATATAGGCTATCTATGAAAAACCAACAAATGATAAAAAACTGAAAACCTTTATGCTAAAATTAGGTACAACACAAAGAATGTCCATTATCACCACTCCTGTTCAATATAGTTTTGGAAGCATTAGCCACAGAAATTAGACAAGAGAAATAAATAAAAGCAATAAAGATAGGAAAGGAATAAGTGAAACTCATTATTTGCTAACGATATGATACTCTACATAGAAGACCCAAAAAACTCTTTCAAAAGACTTTTAGATTTAATGGACAGATTTAGTAGAGTAGCTGGATACAAGGTCAACACTCAAAAATCAATAGCTTTCTTGTACACAAATAACAGACCCACTGAGAGGGAAATTAGCACCCAAAATCACAATAGCATCCAAAAAATAAAATATCTAGGAATCAGTCTAATGAAGAAAGGAAAATACCTCTACATTAAGAATTACAACACTAAAAAAAAAAAGAGATTGAAGAGGATATCAGAAAATGCAAAGATATCACTTGCTCCTCAGTAGGAACAACAAATATAGTGAAAATGGCCATACTTCCAGAACTGCTATACAGATTCAATGCAATCCTTATTGAAATTCCAAAAGTATATTTCACAAAACTAAAGAAAACAATCCAAAAATTCATTTGGAATCAGAAGAGACCTAGAATAGCAAAATCAATTCTAGTCAACAGAGACATGGCAGAGGGTATCACAATCCCCAACTTGAAACTATACTGCAAAGCCACTGTGATAAAAATAGCATGGTACCGGCTAAGAAACAGACCTGAGGATCAGTGGAATAGATTGGAAGATGAAGAAACAACTCCAGACATACTCAGCTACTTCATTTTTGACAAAGGAGCCAACCATCCTCAGTGGAGGAAGGATAGCTTTGGATGTTGGAAAAACTGGATTTCAACTTGTCAAAGATTAAAACTAGACACGTATCTTTCACCATGTACTAAACTAAAATCCAAGATACAAATATATAAACATAATTAAAGATATAAATATTAAACAGAAACACTAACTTGCTGGAAGATAAGTTAGGTAGAACCTGAAGATATTGGCATAGGAAAATACTTTATGAACAAATCCTCAGTAGCATGGGAAATAGCACAAAGAATAAACAACTGGGATCTCATCTTTTTAAACAGCTTCTGAACTGTGAGAGAAATCACCAACAGAGCTGAGAGACAACCTAGAATGTGGGAAAAAAGTTTTCTCAGCTGTTCCTCAGACAAATGTCTACTATGTAGAGTACATAAAGAACTGAAAAAAAAAATAAGACCCCCAAATACAAAGACCAATTCAAAAATGGGCATCTGAAATGAACAGACATTTCTCAGACCCAGAAATAAAAGCAAGAAATAAACATAGGAAAAAAATGTTCAACATCACTGGTCATTGGAGAGATGCGGATGAAAACAACACTGAGATTCTACCTCACCCCAGAAAGAATATTTGCTATCTAGAAATCAATCAATAACAAATGGTGCTGGGGTTATGAGAAGAAAGGAACACTTCTTCATTGTTGGTGGGAATGCAGACTGGTGCAACCACTGTGAAAATCAATATGGAGATACCTCAAACAACAGGGATTAGAGGTTCCATTTGACCCATGTATTCCTCAGCTGGGTATCTTCCCAAAAGAATTTAAAGGATCATACACCACAGTGATATATGCTCACCCAAGTTTATAGTGGCACTGCTATAACTTGGAAACAGGCCAGTGACCCATCAACTGGAGACTGGAGAAGGAAGATTTTTTTTGGTTTTTTTTTTAATAAAATGGAGTACTACTCAGTCACAGAGAACAAGAAACTAGAGTCGTTTATAGCTAAGTGGATGCACATTGAGGCCATAATGTTAAGTGAAATTAATAAGACATATATTAAGTACAGAATAGTTTCTGTGGTGTGAAAGACTAAAAATATAAATGAGGATCAAATGTATCATTGATATTTTGTAATAGGAAGAAAAGATCTAAAGGTGTAGGGGAAGTGGGAGGGGTAGAGGAAAGGTAAGGGAAAAGAAAAAATATGAGAAAAGGAAAAAAAAGGAAACAAAATCTTTGTAAACAGGGAAGGGTGGAGGGGGAGAAGAAAGGGCTGGGGTATAGGGATAAATAAGAACCAAAACCTGTAATGTAAAGGTAATAGAGTCTAATGATGAACATAACTGTATTGTATACCTAAAATGTACCAATAAACTTAATGAAGAAAAGTGAACATACTTACATGAATACCTAAGAGTTTGTGTTTTTTTCTCTTAAATAAAAGTAAGTTCCTTGTAAATATTGTTCAGTTAGTGGTTTTCCATTTTCTATTTAGGTTTTTAAAGTTGACTCTGATATGCAGATGATTTTAAAGTTTCTACATTTGACCCCAGAATTCTATTATAACCATTTAGTCCAAACAGGTATATACACAATTCATGACAACTCCTTGCATTTGGTTACTATGTTTCTTAACTTAGCTTTAAACTTGTCATGCTGCCCAGGCTGGCCTTGAATTTGAACTTGCCTCAGCTCCCCAGGGAGCTTGTATTACAGGTTGTATCTGTGCTTTTTTTTTTTTTTTTTTTTTTTGAATTTATTTAGCAGTGACTTGTGGAAGGGACTAGCTGGTAATCTTGTAGGGTAACTTTTCTTCTGGATTTGCTTTTTTTCTGTTATTTGATTTGTCCTCTGCTTTTCCTCATACTGGAAGCTATCTGTAAAGGTATGATAGATTCAGATAATACTTTTTGTCTAGCATATGTCATAATTAAAGCTGTTTCACATTAGAGGTACCCAGTTTCTGACTGTCCCACCATCAATGTTCTGAGCTCAGCACATTCTCCTTACACTAGAGCCTGTTCTGAGTTTAACACTATGCATTACTTATTATGTCTCTGATGACTTTGAAATCCATTGACAATCTTTGCCTCATTCAACAATGTCATTATAGTTTTGTAAAATCATTTTCTCTGTTATTTTTTCTACTTTGATGAGGTTGTCTCTCTTGTACATTACAGTTTACAGCTCAACTACTAGAGCTATACGGTTATGTGGAAAGATACTGCCTACTAGAAAAACAACCACAGTGTTTCATTTTTTTGTTTTGTTTTTACCCTCCAGTTTCAAGTCTTCTTCAAGTGGTGAGATGTTAGATTTCCCCCTTACTTCCCTTTTATGTTATCATTGTGAACTGATGCATGGAATTTTGTTAATTCAATGTTTGGAACCACTTATAGTCATTATTCTAATTCTCAAATTGTCGCAATTCGTCCCGAGGAAGCTTTCTTAAGTTGGCCCCCATGGCCTTCTGGTATACTTGTTAATTTTTGAAAGGCTTGTTGCTTTTTGTTACAAAGATAGGTCTTTTCATCGTATCAGGAGCCAGCAATACATCAATATCTCTATTTGGAGCAAAAACGGACTTTAGAGCAGATATATTGTAATAGTTAATGCAGCTAATAAATGGCTTTACTATGGTACAAACTACACGTGTCTGACTGGAAAAATCTTTCTTCTAGTGTTAGAAATGTCCTTGTCCTCTTCAGTACCTTCCCCTCTCTGCTTAGCTCTCTGTATGTATTTCACTTTTGCTGGTACAGTATATGCTCTCTCTTCCATCCTGCATGACACTGAGCCTGCTATAGGCACAGTTTTATTTCTATCTGTATTACCAGTGTTCTCAAGGGAACATGTGCCTGCATCAAGCAAAGGCATCATCCTGTCTCTGAGCCTTAGCCTATCTCTGGCTGCTGTCCTTTTTCTCATTCTCCCCTTTTGATAAACTCTTGCATAATATTGACTTGGTGAGTGAGTGGGTGTCATTGTGTAAGAATGTCCCCAGCATTAAAATGACTCAGTTGAAGAAGTATGACTGTGTTTTAAAATTAAATATCAAGACCTGTCATCTGCCACAATGTATAAATGACAGTGAGATATAATATTTGAAATTAGAACTGTTCTGGGGAATCAAAGATGTTCCGTGCAGTATACACACCAGGCATTGTAGAAGTCAGTCTATTTTCTGGAAAAGTTTAAAATGAAGTTGTCAAAGATCAACTAAGTGTTTGAAAAAAAAAATTAACTGAGGCATCCTTGGAAAATTCCAAGGCCTTTTTCTTTCAAACACCCAGCCAGATGAGGAGGTTTGCAGTACTTAACAAGGAAGTAGCAGATATGAACTTTTCTTTCAAGAAACTTAAAATATAGAAATACATGAGGTCTCAGTATTAACTTAAGAATCCCTCCCAAATACATGGAAAGTATGTAAGATAATAAATGAAATCCATTGTATAAATTACACTGTAGTCTCCTATCTTTGTTCCCCAGCTTGGAGGAAGCAGGTGGTCTCCATGGCTGGAAAGCTTGGGACAAGGTGGTTTGGACTGGCCAGGGCTGTAAGACACTAGCTAACTGCATTGGTGACCCTTGGATGCCTGCAGGAAGGGTAGACAGGGCCTCTTCTAACCTCTTGAATTTGAATCTGCATTCTAACCAGACCCTCAGGTGACTTGAATGCATGGTCAGTTTTGGGAAGTCCTGTTCTGCAGTGTGTTTGAGCTCCACTCACCCTTTTGTTTTGTCTTTTCCTCCAGCAAGTCCTCCCTTTACTCCCTTGCCCTATACTGTCTGTTGTAGGATTTAGCCCACTATACTGCTGCCTCTTGTCTCCTTTTTTCTTGCTGTCTTATCCTCCTTTTCTGGCACTGTTTGCCATGTGAGGATGCTCAATAAATATTTGCTGAATAGAAAAATGTTTCTGGTTGTAGTCCAATTCCTGAAATACAACAAGAAGGAAATGGTCCATGCTATCTCGGGCCACGCAGCCGAGAGGGAGGCAGACTTTAAGTGTCTGATGAGATCACAGGTCCCCTAACGCAGGAAACTGTGACAACTCTAGGAGGGCATAGATTGGGGTTCTCTGGGGCAGATATTGCTGGAGCTGAGCCCTAGGGACTGGCCAGTGAGGCTTAAGCTTTCTTCTCACCCCACTGTGCAGACATCCCAGGGAAAACCAATGTTCTCTTGCTTCCTGAACATTGATCTTAGACACATTAGCTAGTGACAGTCAGGTCATTGAAGGTACCCTGTCAGCTTTCAGGAAAGACTCTCCACAGCCCTGAAGACCACCTACTGTACTCCTGCTCAGTCCTCACAGGCTCCCCCAGGCAAATCTTGATTTGTTTTCTTTTGTTCTATACACTTTTGTTTTATATCCTATACTGTTAAAGAGATACGGCTACTTTAAAAAGCACACGAGACTCATTAAATGAAATATCCCTAGGGTTGGATTGTGGCCTGAATGTCAATACTTATCTGGTAAAGAGAGAGGAAATTAAAACCCACATCAGTGTGTTTCATCTGGATAGGCCTTGATAGCAAGGCAGACGTGCCCCAGTAACAAGACTGCGTACAGTGCAAATAGCACAAAGTCCCCTGGGCTCCAAATCCAAGTTCCGTACCCTTATTATTGCTTCCTCTGAAAAGTTACTGTGCTGCCCAGGGCCATGGGGAGGGTGTGCCTGTGTTACTTACCTTATAGGCCTTTTAAGAGGATGAAAATGAAATTGGTGTGTGCGTGTGTGTGTGTGTGTGTGTGTGTACTGCAGCACTCTTATGTTAATATTAAGTAAAATTATGATTATCAATTCCAAACTTACTCCCAAAATGTTATCCTATATTTGTCCCTAAATTTTCTCTCTCTTTTCCTCCTTTTCTTATTTCTGTCCCTGCCTCCTGGCCCTCTCCATTCTCCTCCTCCCCTCCCTTCTGAGGCCTCCTGATGCAGCCTCACTTTCCATCACTTCCCGGGCTCCTCTGAGAAGGAGACATCCGGGAAGAATTCCTTTAGACATATAGTTTAGGTTTGAGCATTATTGTGTCACTGGAAATAGCTAGGTGCTGGAGATAGCAAAGATAAAATGGTGCTTTCCCAAAAGGGGTTCTTATGTGACTCATTGAGTGGTGTTATCTATGGGGAAGGTCTGCTTGGGGTGTGTGTGTGGGCATCAGTCTGCACATGTGGATTCTGAGCAAGTTTCAGAGCTTCAAGTCAATGAGTCTCCAGGCAGAGGCACAGGGGTGGCTTAGTGTTTTCTAGAGCTCCAGTTACTCCAGATGGGGTGGGGTGTAAAGGAGAGTGGATAGGGAGGACTGGATAGGAAAAGTCAGGGGACAGAGAAAGGAAGGTAGTGACTCTTAAGGCAGAAAAGAGAAGAGGGTTTTTGCCATGTACTAAAGCGTTTGGATTTTAAAAGGGTGGTCATGGGAGGTTTTGGCAGCAGAACAATTTGGATGAAATTAATTTCTAGATAGTTCACTCTGGTAGCCCTGAGGTCAGCATGATGGGTTAAAACTGCACTTAGAATCTGTGGTTCCAAGTGAGCAATGGAATTGGGACCAGACCCTGCATTTTCTATATCTACTTGTTTTTTTCTTCATAATGTTGCCCTATGCAAAATGACAAAATATATCAGTATCTACATATTAGGACTCTTTTTGTGTACATGCCTTGTGCTTTGCATACATAATTGGTAATTTTTGGACCAGTCCTGAGGGGTTAGTACTGTATTAAACATTCATTTGTGGCAATAGTTTATCCATGCAGCATAGCTTGGAGGTGGCCTGGCAGCCTGACTGCAAAGCACAGGCTTGTCCATTACCACGGCTGGCCACTGCTGGGCCAGTTTCAGAGTCCTCAGTGGATTTCCTAGCAGTCAGCACAATGACCAAACATGCTTTTTTGTCTTTTCCTTGAAAGTACAGAGATACCTTCTAGTCACATGTGCTTTGTAGGAAAGTGTCATTTTCTCTCTTCTTCTGGCTCAGATATGAATTTTAAAAACTGGCCACTCTTGGTAAACAAACATACAGTTCTACCCTGTAAGGTATTTTCAGTTCAGTTTTGTGGATACGTGTTCAATCAACTCAGTAAGAAGCTAGGCTTTGTGGTGTCTAGGTGTATAACCTAAATTTATTCCTGTGAAGAATAACTAGTATCTCCATTAGAAAATCATTTTGGTACACATTTCTCCATTTTAGGTTGATTAACTAGGGATTTAAAGAGTAATTATTGAGAAAGTTTCTTCCAAGTACTAGGAGTGGAGGTGTATGTGGTGAGATGTTTGAAACCTCTCTCCCCACTGGAAGACTTGTTTACCTCAACCAGATTTATATAGCTATTCCTTAGAAGGTTGGGAACATAGTTAATAAATAGCTTCTAGTTATTAATAGAGTATTAATCTGGTTTTTGTTGCTATAACAGGAGTATGAGTATATACATGAGTCTGGGACCTTTACAAAGAAAAGTGATTTCTTTAGCTTACATCTGGAGACTAAAAGTCTGAAAATTGACAGCTGCATCTGTTCAGTCCCTGGTGAGAGCCTCATTAGGGATGGCATCACAGTCCTGGGAATGTGGGTAGTATAGACCACATGGCAAGCAGGTAGCCAGAGAGGTTCAGGCATCAGGCTTGCTCTTTTCATAACAATTTGGTCTGGTGGGAACTAACTGGAGTCAGTGTTCCCAGTAAGCTAATGACTTGCTACTAGCCCAACTTCTTAAAGATCCCTCCAACTCTCAGCATTGCTGTGCTGGAGACCACTGCCAGCACATGAATCTTTGGGGGGACTCACTTAAACCACAGGTAAAGCACTTGATAATTACTACTTATATGACAAGGATTCCACATAGCATGTGGCATGTTATTCCTAATACTTAAAGCAACCCTAGTTACTATAGGTTTCACAGGTACCCAAGCTGAGTTCCACATGATCCCTTCCCTGACAGTGTGGTTAGCATACACAGAGGGAGGTCTGCCTGCCCTCCTTGTGCTGTGCTGCCTGTTTTTACTGCTGTGAAATGTGTTCCAGACACTGTGCTAGAATGTTCTTACATTTCACTTTGCTTTGTGGTTGTCTGATTCCTCTGATCATCATCCCTCAGAGTTTGCTGTTCTCTGTAGAGAGAGAACCCATGCCTCTGTCTTGGAGAACCTGGCTGTTCTCCCAGACTGGGACATATCAGTGGGAGTCAGAGGAGTGGTCTGTGTGCCTGAGGCATGGTGCAAAGGGGAAAATGAGGTGAGTCGGGAACCAGATGGAATGTGCTCAAGGCTGCACATGCCAAGTGACAGTTTCTGGACTTTATTCTTTCATTTACACTTTTTTTCCTTGTCACATATTTCTTGTTCTTATAAGGAAGATCTGGAAGTCTAGAAAAATTTAAAGAAGAGTGAACTATCTCTTTGAGTCTCACTGCATAGATATGAGTAGTGTTATCATTTTGGTGTGTGTTTTTCCAGTTTTTCTCTGTGCATCTTTTTACACAAGTGAGATTGTACCTGTGTAAACAGTTTAGATTGCTGCCTATGCCACTGAAATTATAAAGCGTTTTCTTGCTGTATGTATGTAAGCAAGCATATTTTCCAATTGTTGCACAATAGAATTATTCCATGATTTATACAAAGACTCCAGTCTTGTGTAGTAGTCTGGTTGTTAAGTTTGTTTTTTAAATCTTATTGAGTTTACTGGTACTTTTTAAGCATCCAGTACAGTTACATTCATCATTGAGATCTTGTACCTTTACATGACAGATTTTTTTTTTTTTACCCCATATCCCTGCCCTCCCTTCACCCTCTCCACCCTTCCCTTTGTCTGATGGTTAGTTTTGTTCAGTGATAACACTTTGAGGAGATAAGCTGGTCTTACAAAATGGCCTGACAGATCTTTCCAAAGTTATGGATCACTTCTTACCTTTATGTCAGTCCCTGGTGGCAGGAGGAGATACTGGAAATGGCAGAAAGGCTGTTCTCTCACTGTAGCATTCTTTAAGCAAACATGTGCTGGCTGCAATGGGCATAAAGCAGTTGAAAGAGCCCACACAGTGATTTGGGTTTGTAGGAGGCAGTTGGAGTGAGGTCAGGAAGGAGGGATTGATGTGAAAAGGCAGGATCTGTGTATGGGGTGGCATCTGGCAGCAATGGCAGTTTTGTTTGGGCCACACAACAGATGGCAAAGCAACTCTGGGCTGATGGCAGGAAGAAGGCAAATTTCAGAGGGATGGGAAATTACTCATAAGGCTGCTCATTGGCTGGTCATGTTGTTACATGCTGCTCAGGAGTGGCTCTCAGTGAGGTTCTGGAGCAAGGCTCAGCCAGTGATACCAAGTGAGGCCTTCAGCCTATGGGTAGAGGTTGGGTTGTAATTTCTTGGAACAAGTTAGGAAAGAAGTGAAGAGGAGAGACGGTGGAAAACTGGGGAATATCAACATTTACAGGGCAGAACTAAACAAAACATTTTCCAGGATTAGAAGTGGCCAAGGGCATTTTAGATCTAGGTACTGTTGAGCACAGTGCTGAGGCTGTTAAAGGGGATGCCAAGTTCACAGGCAGGGGTGGAGCTGTGCACATCTGTGGTCCCAGTTCTCTGGGAGGCTGAGGCAGGAGGATTGCCATTTTGAGCAATTTAGTGACTTAGTGAGATGTTGTCTTAAAAAAAAAGGCTGGGGATGTAGCTTATTGAGAAGGCCCTGGGTTTAATCTCAAGTACTAACCCCCACCAAAAGAAGAAAAGTATAATTGCTTATATCTTAAACAGTATTACTCACAAACTGCTGTTAAATGTAAGTACTATAGCCATTTAATAACTTTTTGCTATTTAATAACTTTCTTGAAGCTTTATTTTTAATTGACAAAACATAACTTTGCATATTTGTGAAGTATAATATGATGTTTTGATACACATAAAATACTGCATAATAATAAAAATCAGAAGAATTAGCATGTTCATCACCTTATACTTATCATTTCTGTGTGGTAAGAACATTCAAAATCCTTTCTTCTAGCTATTTTGAAATATACAACTCAGTGTCATTAATTATAGTCATCCTGATGCAGCAGGACAGCAAAATTTATTTCTCCTGTCCATCTGTGACTTTGTGTTTCTTGACCCATATCTCTTTCCCCTTCCACTCTTCTTGAGATCTTACTACTCTCAACTTCCATGAGTTCCTGCAGTGGTGTGCTTCTGTGCCTGTTTTATTTCACTCAAGATAATGTTCTCAGGTTCATTTCTGTTGTCATAAATGATAGTATGTTCTCCTTGGTAAACGGTCGAATAGTATTGTATTATCTATGTATACTGCATTAAAAAAAATCCACACATCTAGATTAACACTTACTGATGGACACCACTAATGGTTTCCACACCTTGGCTATTGTAAATAATGCTGCAGTGAACATAGGACAGCAGAAATATCTTTGGTATACTGATTTCAGTTCCTTTGAGTATATATATATCCAGCAGTAGGTAGGGTTGCTGGATCATATGGTAGTTAAGTTTTCAGTACTTTTGAGGAATCCCTGTATTGTTTTCCAAAGTGGCTGTACTAATTTATAGTACAGCTACAGTATATAAGAGCTTCTTTTGTTTCACATTCTCACAACACTTGTCATTTTTTTGTTTGTTTTTGGTTATAGCCAATCTAACAAGTGTGAGGTAATATTTTGTTGTGGTTTTGTATTTTATGATTTGTATATCTGTGATAAGTAGTTTTAAGCACTTCCTCATGTATCTGTTGGCCATTTATATGTATTACTTCTGAGAAATACCTATTTAAATTCTCTACTAGGTATGTTTCCAAAAGAATTAAAAGAATCATACCACAGTGATATATGCACACCCATGTTTATAGCGGCACAGTTTGTAATAGCTGAAACTTGGAAACAGCCCAATTGCCCATCAATTGGAGACTGACAAAGAAGATGTGGTTTTTCTATAAAATGAAGTACTACTCAGCCATAAAGAATGAGAAACTAGAGTCATTCATAGGAAAATGGATGCATATTGAGCCATATTCTTAAGTGAAATAAATAAGACACACATGTAAATACCAAATAGCTTGTCTGGTGTGAAAAACTCAAAGTGTAAATAAGATCCAAATTATATAACTGACGATGTGAAATAGGAAGACAAGGGCTAAAGGTGTAGGGGAAGTAGGGATGGTAGGGGAAAGGAAATAAGGGAAAAGAAAAAATATGAGAAAAGGGAAAAATGGAAACAAAGTCTTTATAAATAGGGGAAGGTGGAGGGGGTGAAGGGAGGGCAGGGGTATGGGGAAAAGTGAGAACTAAGATCTGTCATGTAAAGGTACAAGCTCCCAGTGATAAATGTAACTGTACTGTATACTTAAAAAGTACCAATAAACTCAATGAAAAAAATTTCCTTGTCCATTTTTAAATGGTGCTATTTTCTTATTATTGAGTATCTTGATGTTTTGAATATGAGCTCCTTATAAGAAGTATCACTCGCAAATATTCTCTTCCATTTTATAGGTTACCTTTTTACTATGTTAATTATTTAATTTACTGGAAGAAGCTTTTTAGTTTGATGTAATCCTTTTTGTCTACTTTTGCTAACATTGCCTTTGGGGCCATAGCCAAGAGATAGCTGCCCAGACCAATGTCATCGGGCTCATATCTCTTTTAGAAGTTTATAGTTTTGGATCTTAAATTTTAAGCCTGTAATTTGCTTTGCATCATCTAGCAGCTGCTGGATTGATTTCTCATGGTCCCTCGCTATTTTTAGGAAATCTTACTTTTCATGATCACCACTTACAATCCTGTCTTTTATATCTGACATTCTGTTCTCATATTGACTTATTCTATGAATACTTGCAATGGAATTTTTAATCTTCTGGATATCTGTTTAAATCTTTTGTATGGATTTCATTTCTTTCCTATGCTGGGTGTTCATAGTTTCCATCATTTTCCTGTGGTCCTTTATTTATTTAATCAATCTGTATCTGCTGTATAGAGTTACTAAATATTTCTTTCATTCTGGTTACCTTCTGTGTAGTTATCTGAAAAATTATTCTACTTTGAATTTTTCTAGAGTGTCATTCATCTGCTTTGTTACTTCCCTTGTTACCATTTCCAAGAGTCCACATAGGTGGCTTTTGGATTGTTCCACTTCATTCCCCTTGGATTTGCCTTTGGTGAGCTGAAAGCCTGGGTGGAGGGTGCTTGCATCTTGTTTAAGTGTCTTTTCATTTTCTTTTTTTAAGTTTAATTTCTTTGTTGATGCTTATAGATTGCTTTTGGCAAGTAGCTTTATTGCCGGTATTCAGAACCCTTAGGAAATGACTACTTCTTAGATGTGTCTTCCATGTGTAGCTGGCTTTTCAGTTTTGAGTCTGTTGCAGTATCCTACCTCTTCAATTTATTGGGGATGAGAAGTTTCTGCCTACTTGGCCCAGGCCCTTGTTCTTTGGTACTGGCCTATAGTATTTTTTAAGACCCTTATGTAATCTCAGTCTTGGTATATGAGGAAGAACAACTGATTAGCACAATTATGTCACCTTGGCTAAGGCAGTACAATCAGCAATAACAATAGTGTAAAACACAGCCTAGAAAACAACAAACTGTGGTAACTATTAATTTGCCATCTTTAACTGTATGAACTAGATCTAGATTTGTGGTTATATAACAAAATCTAGAATGAACTAAAAAATTGTATGCAATAAGTAAGGCCTCATTATGGCACTTTTACCTTAAGGGAAGAAGATTTAAAAGGGATTGGGAGAAAAATAGAGAAATAGAAGAAGAGATTAGAAACCAGGCTAGAGAACAAGGGAAGATCAAACTTTGGGAAACTGGTAAAGAAGGCAAAAGGGAAAGAGAGAAGGAAGAAAGAAGTAAAAATAAGACTTGAACAGAACAACCACAACAAAAAAACTGGAAGCCATGTTCACACTTGTATACAGAGAATAACAATCAAGAAAAAAAAACAGAACAAGAACAGAAATCAGAAAAGAAGAAAAAAGCAAAAGAAAGAAGAAAATAAGGAACAAAAAAGTTCTATTCAAGGCATGTCTCTGCTGTCAGTGGTAGACAAAGTGGGCAGACAGAGTCCAGATCCAAGTTGTACAATCCCAGAAAAACCACCTATAGATTTATGGTGTGATAGCATATAATCCCAGTAAGCCTGAATCTTTAGTGCCTCTGAAGTTTAGGCTGTTTTCTGGGTATCAGGCTAGAATTGGATGTGTTGAGCCTGCAACAGGCTGTTTGCCTCCTGCCAGTTGAACTCTGCTCCCTGACCTCCTGCATCCTCACTGTGACACCAGGAGCCACTACGTTGAGCCAGCCTGCAGCTGTTCTGAGTTCTAATCTCGGTTGGCCCCTCTCCAAGATGGATTCCAGCCATTTACCCTCTTCTGAGTGATGTCTGAACCTGAATAACTCACCAGCCATTGCAGTCTGACATGCCACTGCTCTGTTTCACTGGTGCTTCTCCATGGAGGCCTCTGGGGTCGCTGGCAGTCACAGTTTATCTGCAGGTTCATGCATGAGTTCATGCCATGAGTCTGAACTCTGTGACAATGTGCCACCTGCCACCACCCTCTTTTTCATTGAAGTCTCTCTCTAAGCTTTCCCCATGGACTTCAGTTCTCACTTCAGATCTTTCCCAGGTCCCAGGGTTGCAATTCCCTTCTTCTTCTCCACCTCATGCCCCTATATTTCAGTGTCAGGACGCCAAATCTTGGAGAGGCTCCAAGTCTTTAACTCATTTTGAGTTGATTTTCATATATGGTTAGACGTAAGTGCCTAATTTAATTCTTCTGCTTGTGGATATACAGTTTTTTCAGCACTATTTATTGAAGATACTCTCATTCTTGAATTCTGTATTAAACATTTTTTATGTCCAAAAAAATTCTCAAAAATTTCATATTTAAATCACGTAACTCAGCGACCCATCAATGACAAACACACAGCTAATACACTACACAGAATGTACACCTGGAACAAGGTAAGGATGACTCTTTTTCTATTTCTATTTAACACAGTAGTACTAGATACCCTAGCCAGAGTAATTAGGTAGGAAGTAAAAAGAAAAGTAATCTAAACTGGAAATCCAAAAGTTAAATTCTTTTGTTTGCAAATTTTTTGATCTTGTATATAAAAGACCCTATATATACTGACAAAACTGTGAGAAATAATTTAGTAATATTTCAGGCTCTAAAATCATCATACAAAAATCAATAGCATGTCTATATATTAATAGCAAGTTATCTGAAAAAGGAATCAAGAAAACTGTCACAGTAGATACCAAACAATATTTAGGAATAAATTTAACTAAGGAAATGAAAGATCTTTTCAGTGAAAACTGTAAAACATTAATAAGAGAAACTGAAAGAGACATAAATAAATGGAAAGATATCCCATGTTCGTGGATTAAAAGAATTAATATCATTAAAATGTCAGTATTACCTTAGGTGTTCTACAGAAACAATATAATTCCTATTGAAATGTCAGTGGCATTTTTCACAGAAATAGAGAAACTATCCTGAAATAGTATGTGTGGAACTACAAAAGATCCCAAATAGCCAAAGCATTCTAGTGCAGTAACAAGCAAACAAATCTGGAAGCATCATACCCACTGAGTTGAAAAGCTATAGAAATCAGAACAACATGGTGCTGGCATAACAGACACATGGAGAATGGAATAGAATAGAAAACACATAAATAAAATCCACACATGGATATCCAATTGATTTTTGATGTTTAATAACTTTTGAACAAGCAAAACAATTCTATTAAGGAGTAATAGTAAAATATTTATGAACTTATATGGCATCTGCTATGGTTAAACAGAAATTCTTTAAATTTATTTTATAAATTGGTCAGGTTAAGTTAGAGAAACTGTTTTACTTTGAACTTTGTGTAGTGATTTATACTTTTCACAGGCCTTTAGTATCCTGTGTGTTATTGTTATTCACAACAGCCTTATAACAATATCTTTTGGGTATTTATTTCCCTGTCTTATATAGACAGAGACTGTGGCTCTGAGGTTATCCCTTTTGGCAGTCTTCAGTCTCATCTTGCTAGATAATTCCTACTTTCAGTGTCCATGTTGGCCCTTAAATCTCTTTTGGATTCTACACCAGCATCCTAATTGGTCCTTGTTCCTGTAGTTTATCCGATATAAAACTATTTGAGCAACTTCCTAAAATAGAAAGCTGTTTGTACTCCTCCTCACTTAACATTCTTTGTAATTTCCCTGTCGATTTTAGATGGTATGAGGTTTCTTAATGTCGTATTCATGGCATTCCACCATGTGATTTCTGCATCCCTCCTGGGCAGATGCTGCTCTTAGGCCCAGTGTGGACACATGGCTAACCCTGGAAAATGCAATATCTAGGCCGTGTGAGACAATGAGAATAGCACTGTCTCCTCCTGGCTGAATATACCGTAAGGCTGTGACTAGTCTTACTGTCTGAGGATCAGAACACATGCTAGGGGTGGCAGAACAGCAAGGCTGAGATCTCTCTACCTCCTGGAGTTGCCACAGTAACTCTGAACTGCTTGGGTATGGCCTGAACAATTAGTTTACACTGAATGGCGGTATTAACTTATTCGTTGTTACGCAGTTACAGTGTTGTACCAGGGTGGCTGATGGTTGAGCCATGGTTTGAAGGGTATAGATGCAAGGCCTTGAATGTGTATGATACTATGTGTGGTTGAAAGGAAAGATCTTAATTGCCAAAAAGTTGTATTTTTAGAATTTAAAAATTTTTAAAGTGAGTTCTTAGGATTTAATAGTCAAATGGTACCAGGATTTGTTCTGCCAGCTCCTAATATTCTCTATTATAGAGTGGAAAAGGCTGTGGACAGCAGGCTGAGACTGCACTTAACAAAATGACATTTTTTCAGTGGATCAGTGTGCGCTAGGTTGTTTTAATGTAAGTATGAAAGTAAGGCCTGCAGTTTAAGAATTAGCCAATATTAGTGTATAGGTACTGAAGCTGAAACTGAAGCTGTCTTTGCCTGCAAAGTAACAGCTTGGGGAAGTAGCCATACTCAGAAATATTTGTGAAATTGAATTTAAAGTAGTCGGTAGTTATTTTTGGACATTCCTAAACCATATTTCTTTTGATTTAGTCAAAATATATACAAAACAAATTAATGAACCAAGTCCTTGGGGAAAGACAGACTCCTGAGATACTTGGCTGCGTTTTGATTCCTCTTCAAAACTTTTTTTTATTCATTAAGTTTATTGGTGCATTTTAGATATACAATATGATGTCATTCATCATTGGGAATTTGTATCTTTACATGATATATCTTGGTTCCCATTTTTTCCCATCCCCCTGCCCTCCCTTCAACCCCTCCACCCTTCCCTATATACAAAACTTTGTTTCTGTTTTTTCCTTTTGTCCTATTCTTTCCTTTTCCTTCTTTCTTTTCCACTAGCCCCCACACTTCCCCTTCCCCTTTGGACCTTTTCTTCCTATTTTACATTATCTATTTTATATTTTGGTACTCATTCACACTTTTAGTTTCTAACACCAGAGAAACTACTTGGCATTTACACATGTGTATCCTATTTGTTATTTAAGAGTATGGACTCAATGTGTATCCATTTAGCTATAAATGTCTAGTTCATCATTTTTTTGTGGCTGAATAGTATGACATTGTATAAAAACAAAACCACATCTTTTTTATCCACTCACCAGTTGATTTGTATTTGGGCTCTTTCCAAGATTTAGCGGTTACAAACTGTGCCACTATAAACATGGGTGTGCATATATCATTGTGATATGTTATTTTTAATACTTTTGGGAAGATACCCAGCAGGAGAATAGCTGGGGCAAATGGAACTTCTAATATTAGTTGTTTGTGGTATCTCCATATGGATTTCCATAGTAGTTGCACCAGTCCAAACTCCAACCAGGAGTGGAGAAGGGTTACTTTCTCCCCACAACCCCACCAGCATTTGTTATTGGTTAATTTTTTGATAGCAGCCATTCTTTCTGGAGTGAGATGGAATCTCAGCGTTGTTTTCCTTTGCTTCTCTCTGATGACCAGTAATGTTGAACATTTTTTTTTTTTTTTTTTTTTTTTTTTTTTTTTTTTTGTCTGAGAAATGGCTGTTCATTTTAGATACCTAGATTTGGATTGGATTTTTAAATTGGAAGGTCTGAATTTTTTACATTTCTTTATGTATTCTGGATAGTAGATCTTTGTCTGAAGAACAGCTGGTAATTTTTTCTAGATTGTGGGTTGTCTCTTCACTCTGTTGGTGATTTCTCTTGCTGTGCAGAAGCTCTTTCTTTCTTTCTTTCTTTCTTTTTTTTTTTTTTTTTGCTTTGGTTTCTTCTGTTTTTTTGTTTGTTTGTTTGTTTTTCTGTTTTTGGTATTTGAGGATTGAACTTGGGATCTTGTGCTTGCAAGGCAGGTGGTGGATGTACAGAAGTTTTTAATAAGATGGGATTCAAGTTATTGATTCTTTTTGTAAGTTCCTGTGTGACTGTGACTGAGGTTTTGTTCATGAAGTCTTTTTTTATGCCAAGTCTTCAACAGTTCTACCCAAACTCTCTTCTGGAAGGTTTAATGTATCTGTTTTACTGTTTAGATCTTTGATCCATTTTTATTTTAGTTCAGTGCATGGTGAGAGATACTGGTCTAGTTTTCATCTTTGGCAAGTGGAAAACCCGTATTTTCCAGCACCATTTATCAAAGAGGCGCTATCTTTCCTCCAGAGAGGGTGT
>NW_022900917.1:81592016-81616436 GCF_012274545.1 Fukomys damarensis
TTCCTTTGCATTTACTTCTACATATTCTATGAGCAAGTATGTGGTCTATTTTGGAGAATGACTTGTGTCCAGCTGAAAATAATGTATATTTTGATTTTTGTGAGGTGGAACATTCTGTAAACATCTGTTAAGTCCATTTTTTCAGAAGTTTGGTTGAGTTCTAGTATTTCATTGTTGATTTTTTGTGTAGTTGATCTATCTATTTGTGACAGTAGGATACTGAGATCCCTCACTACTATTGTATTTGTGCTTTTTTGATTTTTCATGTCCAATAATATGTGTTTTATATAGTTGGGTCCACTAGTACTTGGTGCATATATATTTATGACTGTTATCACTTCCTCTTGGATTGTTCCCTTTTCAAGGATGTAGTGGCCATTTTGTTTCTCCTAATTAGTACTGGTTTGAAATCCATTTGATCTGAAAATAGGATAGCTACTTCTGCTTTTGGGGGGGTTCCTGTTGCATGGACTATTTTTTTCAACCCTTTGACTTTCAGTCTATGAGTTTCTTTTTTATTGTGTTTCTTATATGCAGCAAGCATAATGTTGGACCTTGCTTCTTGACCCACTATGCCAGTCTATTTCTTTTCAATGGTGAATGAGACCATTAACCTGAATGGTTATAACCGATAAGTATTGACTCATCATTGTCATGACCTTTTCCTGTGGGTGGATTCTCCCCCTTTGCACTTAATTTCTTGTCTTGCCTGATGGATTTATTCTGCTTGGCTCTATGGGGTTGTGACCCTCATTGTCTTTTCCTGGGATTTTTTTTTTAATTTTTTGGAGTGGTAGTTTGATATTGATGAAGTTCCTTGGGTGCTCCTTGTTGTGAAAGTATCTTATTTCTCCATTAATTTTGAAAGATCATTTCACAGGGTACTTCAAACTGGGTTGGAGTTTGTTTTCTTTTAGGGTTTGAAATACTTCACTCCAGGCTCTTCGTAACATGAGGGTTGGGTTCAGAAGTCTCCTGTGATACTGATGGGCTTTTCTTTGTATGTGATTTATTCCTTTTCCCTAACTGCTTACAGAATTTTATTCTTTTCTTGGTTGTCTGGAATCTTGACTATTCTATGCCTAGGTGTAGAATTTTTTTTAATCATAGTTGGAGTCATCTATCCTTCACTCATCTGTATGTCAAATTCATTTCCTGCTCTTGGTAAGTTTTCTGCCATTACAGGGTTTCTGTTTTGTTTTGTTTTGTTTTTTGCACTATCTCGTTTCTTCATTGACTCCAATCAATGTTATGTTACTCTTCTTCACATTATCTAGCAGCTGTTTTATTGATTTTTTTTGTGTTTCCTTGCTATTTTTAAAATATCTTTCTGGGTCGGGGATTTAGCTCAGTGGTTCGGTGGACTGCCTTGCAAGCACAAGGACCCAAGTTCAATCCACAGTACCAAAAAAAATAAATAAATAAATAAATAAAATAAAATAAAATAAAATAAAATAAAATAAAATATCTTTCTTTTGTGGTCACTAATTGCAATCCCATCTTGTGTGTCTGCATTCTGTAAGTTCAATCCAGTACCAAAAAAAATAAATAAATAAATAAATAAAATAAAATAAAATAAAATAAAATAAAATAAAATATCTTTCTTTTGTGGTCACTAATTGCAATCCCATCTTGTGTGTCTGCATTCTGTCCTCACATTGGTTCATTCTACTGTGTAAAATTTCAATGGAGTTTTTAATCTCCTGGATACCTGTATACATCTGATTTATGGGTTCTGTTTTCTATGCTGGGATTCTATCATGTTCCTCAGCTCCTTTATTTTTTATCTATGTCTACTCTAGACTTATTAATTATGTCTTTCACAATGGACACAACCTCTGTTATTATCCGAAAAATTCTGATTTCATCAGATCCTCTTTTGTTGCCAGTTCAGGGAGTTCAGGTGGTTGAGTTTCAGATTGTTCCATTTTGTTTTCCCTTAGGGCAGCCTTTGGAGATCTGGAAGTCTGGTTTTGAGACTTGTTTATGTGTCTTATCATTTCATCCAATGCAGTCTGCTGCACCTTTATTGAGGTGACTCTTTGCACACCCAGTGGGCCTCAATTCTCAAAAAGCCTCAGAGAGGCCTTCTCTCTGCTGATCTCCACTGCACCAATACATGGCTTCAAAGTGATAACCTTCTGGATCCCCATGCTGGGCTGGTGTGCGGGTAGGCTACTGGCTGAGTCTGAGCACAAATACTGATGGTATCTGTGCAGGCCTCTGGCTGGGGCCTGGGTACCTGCTCAGCTATTAACTGGGTCCTGCACGTCCAAGCCACTGGTGCCTAGACAAGGTCCTGCATATCTGTGCAGAAGCTGTCTGGGCAAACTTCTAGCTGGGAAACATGCTGCTTGGCTGCCAGTGTCTTGGCAGAACCTTGGCTGGGGCCTGCTCACCATTGCCACTGTTGTCCAGACAGGTTTCTGGCTTGGGAATGCACTGCCTGCCAATGGTGTCTGGGCAGGGCCCTGGCTTGGGTCTGCACGCACTTACTTTGTCATTTGTCCATATCACATTTATCACACCCTGATATTTACTTGTTCCCTGATGGCCTCTTCTTCTAAGGTTCACTGTTATACCCACAGAATCCAGAACTGGGAAAGAACTAGGTGCTCACTAGACATCTGCTAAATGAATGAATTGGACTAAATGTTTACTGCAGGAGGTTTGGGTGAATAGCAAGGATCACAAAAGGCATCACAGAACATCCAAAGGTTCCTTTGGCCCTGCTCCTTGATGTTGTTTTAGAATTGCACGGGTAGCATATTCTCCACATCTTTTACTTCTAAATTTCTTATTAAGTTTTGAAATTGTTGAACAGATTAAGGGATCTCTTTGAAGCTTTTATGCTTAAACTTTGCAGGAAAAAAATCCCCTGTCTCTATAACTATCATTTGGACAGATTAGAAATAATTTGGAACTGAATTGGATTTTCCATTTTGTAAGCTTTTCTTATCTACCAGGGATAATAGCAGACACTTAACTCCTTACAATAGCCCAGGAGGAAGTGTATTATCTGTCTTTCATGGCGTGGAAACTGAGGTCAGATGGCCAAAAGTTTTATCTGCGACTGCTCTATAAATACAACCTGAATCAACAGAGAGTATTTGGTAGACCATGATAAGTTTGGAAACAGAAATTGTATGGAGAAAGACAGCACAAGCTTTGGATTCAGGGACATCTGGGTTTGAAATTTAACTCCTGTTTAACAACTTCTTGACCTAAGACATATTTAATCTTTCAGAGCTGCTTGGTAGTTTCTACTTGAATAATGTGCTGTTATAGCCATGAGGAAAGGGACCTGTCCTGTTAATAATGTTCAAAGTGCTAAACCTCCCTCATGGGACACTAGCACCTCCCTATCTAAAGGCTATCTCTGGCCAGCCATGTTCAGGACATGCCATCCTGGGGACACCAGTGCCCTGGAATGGCTAGCAGCAATGTTGCATGGGATAGATGGGTGGGTCTCTGCTACTTGATGACTGGGCTGATTATGGCAGCAAGCTACTGCACCTTCAGTATGCTAACAGCAGCCCCCACCTCAGACAGTGGTGATGAGGACCACAGTTGAGCAGATAGAATGCTAGGCACAGCAAACAGTATCAAATAATCATCAGAAGATATAGGGCAGGATGTCTATAGTACATGTTTGCAGTAAATAATGATTATATTCATCTTAAACTTTTTTTTAATTTTAAAAAGAAAGAAAGAATGCCCGCCCAGCCCAGGAGCAGCCTGTGTGCAGGGCTGCCTTATACAATGGGAGAGGGGAGTGGGTATGGAGCAGGGCTGGACTTGCCTTCAGAATGGCACAGCGGTCTTCCGCCATTAAATGGGATGGTAGCTATCAAAGTCTGCGCATCCTCTTTACCAGGGAGAAGTTCCCTCTGTTGTTAGGTGGCTGAGAGAAACAGAAGCTAGATTTTGTCAAATGCTTTTTCCACATCCACTGATATTTCTGTATAATTTTCCTGCTTTCATTTGTTAATGTGGGGAATTATATTTATATGGTTTTTAATATTAAACCAAACTTGCATTCCCCATGAGCCCACTCAGTCAGTATTTTACATATTGTTAGTACAGGCTGAAGTTGTGCTTTAAATCTCTGTATCTGTGTTCAGGAAGGATACTAGTCTTGTAGTACTGGTGTTTTGGGGGGCAGGGAGGATTTTTCCTTCTGTAATCTTTTTGTATGGTTTTGGTGTCAAGATGACAACGACCTTATAGAATGACTTAGGGAGTACTGCTTCTTTTTCAAGCTTCCCAAAAGAAAAGTTACATAGAATTCATGTTATTTCTCCTTAAAGAATATTCTTTATGTGAAAGTTGTAATAAATATTCACTTTCCTTAATGGATATAGTACTATTCAGATTGCCTATCATTCTTGCATAAAGTTGTTCAAAATATATCCCTGGTCCTTTCAGTGTTCATAATCCCTGCACTGATGCCACCTTTCTCTTTCCTAATACTGGTAATTTGAGCATTTTTTTCTTTGATCATTTGCTGAAAGTTAATAAATTTCACTGATTTCTCTCAAACAACAATATTTGGTTGCTTTGTCTATTTTTGGTTTTTAGTTCCTATTTGATTGATTTCTGCCCTGGTCTTTATTATATTTTTTTTAATTTCTTAAAATTGAAACACAATCCTGAGTTCCCATGGGAGTGCCACGAATGCATTTGTGGTACTGTGCCCACCACCTGAAATGTTAAAAGACAAAATGGTGTTGGCAGGGGTGGGTATGTGGTCCTCCAGAGCCTGAGAGAGGGCCTAAGCTCCTGCCTCCCAGCAAACTTTGGTTTTGTTGGGATTTCAGAATTGCTTTCAGCAAGCTCTGGCAGGTGTGAAGTGTTTACAGAGCAATAGTGGAAGTGGAGGGGAGAAAGGAATCTCTTAGCCAGCAGAGAACACACCATAGTTAAAGGCTCCATGGTCTATACTGGAGTTGGCTATCAGATTGCTCAGAAATCATTCCAGCCTCTCAAAATGTTGTCGACTCTACGGTTTAGCCGGCTCCCACCTCTGGGTGTGGTCCAGCCCTGAACTAGAAGCTGGAAGCTTTCAAATAGCAAAGCTGAGGGTGGCTGTGACATGCAGCACCCCCAACTCTGTGAAAAGCTTCCAGTTCATGGCACTTTCGCTCAGGCCTCTCCTGGAGAGCTCTAGGAAGAGATCCTGACACATTCTGGTCACTGGCACACTGCATGCACATCATATCCCACTTGGAAGGTGGATCCTGGCTTCACTTCATAGCTGTGGAAGGAAAGCTAATAGCATTAAGTACCTAGCAAAGCTGATCTGAGACAAAACCAGACTCCAGGACACTCAGGGAACCTCAAAACCCTGCTTATTCCAGAGCTTCTCCTGCTGCTAAAAACAGCTACCACTGACAACCAAATTCATTCACCCAATGAGACTCATTTTTTTTAATAATATTTATTATTATGAAATCCCAATTTATTACTTTGTTTATTTCTTTGTCCTGCCAGGCTTTTATTACTGAGGTATCCAATAACCCTACAAAGGGGTCATCATTATTCTACTGGGAATATATGGGAAATCTGAAAGGCAGAGGGGTCTCTCTTATGTTACTTTTCTTTTCTGTGACACTAGGAATAAAACCCAGGGCCCCAGGCCTGCTATACAAGCACTGCACCACAGAGCTACACCCCTGGCCCTATACATATTATTTCTAACATGCATCGACTTTACACAATCTCTATATTCAGCCCCAGGGAGTCCTCCCAAGGAGTACAGACAGTCATGAGTGTGGATGCATACAATGTCTGCTAGCTAAGTGGGACGTCGTTCTGGAAAGCCTGAAGAAGCACATGTTGTCTTAGAACATGCTCCAAGAAGCTGCCTTCACCAAGTTACTCATTTCTATGACAACAGCATTCCTCCATGATGCTTTTACAGGTTTAGCACAATCCCAATTAAATTACATCATTCCTGCTTCAGGGAGCAGGGATTCCTGTAGTTAACCCCTCCACAACACACACACACACACACACACACACACACCCCAGATGTCCCCAGAAGCAACTGTAAGCCAATTCACTGAACAGGCCCCACATCACACCTGGGAGGACCTAAATTCACACCCGGGATGACCTAACTGCTCCACAGAAGACAAGTTCTGATAACCAGAATACACTGCAAAACTTCACAGGGTTGAAAGTCCACCATGCCTATCAGCACTGACAGCACTCACACAGGCTAATCTGCCCTCTCTTGCCATAAACACTCCCAAACCACTCCCACCTCCCTCAGTGGTGCCTTGTTACCTAGATCCTACCCTGTTTGCAAGTCTAAACCACACAAGGCCATACCCCTCATCCACCACCTACAAACTACAGAAATTGGGCAAGTCTTCCTTAAAACTTCAGTTTCCCACTAGGCTCACAGGATATGTGCAAGGATCTAATAAAGTTAGCACTGAGCACATACCTGGCTCCCAGAGCATAATTCATACTGTGAGTCGTTCTGCTCCTGCTTCTTGATGAGAAACCAGGCAGGAGGCACTGATGCGCTCACAAAAGCTGTGGTGATTAGTGTGGCAAAAGGAAAAACGGGAATGCTGAGGCACAAGAGCTGCCAACCAGACAGGCCACAGAGCCAGAGCACAGAAAGCCCTGGGTGCAAAGTATTCTGAGCTACAAGTAAAACTCAGGAGATGAACATAGAGAAAGAAGGCATCAACAAGCAAAGGACAGAGACCAAAGTGGGTGACTTGGCGTGATGTGACCTCACAGAGCCTATTTTCTTACTGGAGATAATACCACCTATTCAAAAAGCTGTAGTGAGAATCATAAAGGATAATTTTTATATACAAGAATCTGATACAGAGTCTGCTCTCACTAAATGGTGACTATATTTAAATAATCACATTTTAAAACATTCATATACATCTCCATCTCTGTATAATTATGATCATTCAAGCAGGAAAAAATTGCTATGCTATAAGCAATTGCAGCAATATCTTCTGGATCTTGAATTTTTATTCTAAACTGTATGTTTGTCCTATAGTAGAAAAAATCCTCTCATCATCTATCAGGGTGCCTGAAATGTGTAGAAAACCCCAAAAGAAGTACAAGTGGACAGATATAAAGTGAGGAAATGATGAATCAAAGTGCCTCTGAGCCTTTGACTGCCTGAGCACCTTCTCCCTCTGACTCAACACCATGTTCCTGACCTAGACATAAGACCTGTGACAATGGGCTATGCACAGGCAGACCTCAGTGCCTTTGCACATGCAACTCTCAATTTCAGAATACTCTCTCTACCTTGCTTACTGGCTTACTCCAGTTCATCCACCCTTCAACATTCCATTCAGATGCCACTTCTCTGACAGACCTTCCTTGACTTCCTCTGTGCAACCCTACCAACAGGCATGACCTGTAGTCTTCTTTTGTTTTTTCTATCTTGATCTCCAACCCACGAATTCCTTGAAGTCAAGAGCTATCTGATTTGTCCCTATATCTCTGTCATCTGGCACAGTGCTCAATGTGTTGCAGGTGGTTAGTAAACAGTGCTGAATCACTGACCACATTCCAGTTGCTGGTTTATATGGCAGCTTCTTATTAGAAGGTACCTAAAAACCAGGACTACAGATTCACTCCATGTGCCCTACCCCTAAGCCAAAAACCATAACAGATACACAACTGAAACACAATATTGTGCTTTAATTTAAAAAGAGAGAGGTTACAGATAAGTCAGAAAAGGTCCTGCACCCAGCCTAGATGAAGACTCGGCAGCTCTATAAAAAGCAACCTTGTCCAGACAAGTGCATCCTACACCCAGAGGGCACAGGGTACAAAGGTAGTAAGGAGACCTGCCATGTCTGGTCCACTGCACCCAAGCAACACAGATGAAGAAATGATGAGCAAAATAAAGATAATGCAGCTAGTCACGAGATAATGCTTCCAGAAGAAAGACTAGAATGGCACAGGAAAGGGTGAGGGGACTCTCTGGGCAACTGTGGGTGAGCACAGGTCCCTCCATGGAAAAGGGTACAAACAGTACAAGGAATAGACACTATGCTGCTTCGTTGGCCATGCACAATCCATACCCCAATCTCTGGATTCACAGCATAATACAAATGAATGTAGTACCCTACAACTGCATCACAACAGTTCTTCAAACAATTGCACACACCTACCCCCCACCAGATTTCATGAGTGCACCTATACCAGCTAATACTTGCTCTTGTGAAAAGAAATAAGCAATAGAAGGAATCACACCATTAAGCGAGTGATTGTATTCAAAGTAACCAAGGAAGTCTATAAAGGAGTTCCACAGCTCAGGCACAAGGATGCTGACTACCTGCACATAAAATCACACCTATTCTCACACCAGAAAAAGAGCAAAGCTGAGGAAGTTTACTATACTATGTTAAACAAACTTCCTATTATTCTACTAACATTTAGGAAATAAACTTGAAATAGTAATAGGCTCAAAGGAACACCCTTCTAAAGAAGCATTTCTCATTACATCTTCAACTTTAAAAAAATAGAAAGTAAATGGGTTTCAAAGTGGAGCTTTTAGATTGGCTTTGTGGAAGTTGGGTAAACCTCTGCCCAAAAAGCAAAGATAAAACTGGATAAAACCATCACAGCCACTTAAAGATTGTTCAAATTGATCAAAGGCATACAATAAATTGAGAAATATTATACTTCTAAGTGAAATAAATAAGTCACACATGTAAATATTGAATAGTTTCTCTGGTGTGAAAAACTATAATAGTACTCAAGATCCTAATGGGATAATTAACAATGTTAAATAGGAAGAAAAGGGCTAAAGATGTAGGGAAAGTGTGAAGGGTAGGGGAAGGGGAATAAGAGAAAAGAAAAAAATGTGAGAAAATGAAAAAATGGAATTAAAGTGTTTGTAAATGGGGAGGGGAGAAGGGGATGAAGGGAGGGTAGGGACAAGGGGAAAAAATGAGAACCAAGACCTGTCATGTAAAGATACAAGATCCCAGTAATGAATGTAACTGTAGTGTATACCTAGAATGTACCAATAAACTCAATTTTTTAAAAAAGCAAAGAAATTTTACTCAGTCTTGAGAAGAATAAAGGAGACTATGGTACTTTAGCCAGAAGCTGTTCCCACTGCTCTTCCCATCCAAATACCCTCAAGAACAAGTTCTCTCTAGGTCAGTGAGGCAGGCATGCTCAATGGCAGCTCTACAACCCACGGAACAGGGTGATTTAGTTTGGAGCTGGGGATGGAAAACCATGCCTGGGTGTTGTCAAAAATGGCAGTGGCTCTCAGAGCTAATAATCAAGGAAGCCTACCACTGTGTGATCTAAAGACACAAACCTGATTAGAGCACATAAAAATAGTTGCAGACCAGCTTGAAATTTAACAGAGAGATCTGAGGCATCAAAGGAAAATTAAGGCCTTGGTGAGACACCATTTATCCCTAATGCCTAGAAGACCATGAACACAAACAAGGCCACACTCTCAGCAGAATCTAGAGAGGCCCCTTGAGCACAGGTACAAGCTGAACAGGACCTTGTGAATTCAGGCAAGAAATAGACTTGTAAAGTCCCTGAACTTTGAAAACCTTACCCAACTCGCACATGGCTTCTCCCATCAGACCCTGGCTGACCACCATCTCTGTTGAACCTCGGATAAGCCCCAGGAATCCAGGGTAACAATAAAAGTAGAAAACAACAAAACAGATAGAGGTTCCATACACTGTGAGGGAAAATAAACTCTACAAAATGAGTCAAAGGAAGCCATCAAACAAATAGAGTCTGGTGGCGAACTTATAGCATGTGTGCTGCAGAGGGTTGTTTGCACCATTGGAAGCTCTAAAAGGTTCACCATCACTGAAACAGACAAACAGAACAGCAACAGTAACCCCTGGGGGAGGTACTGGGGTTCAGAAGACAGCTTGCCACAATGCAATATGTAGAAGGTCCAGCTTTTCACAAAAGACTGAGATTTCACAGGAAAAGGAAATTCTGACCCATATACAGTGAAAATAAACAGTTCTTGAGGCAAACTTTGTCTTCTGCTATCCTGAGGGCATCCCTTCTCTGTTGATCTACCTTTATCACTCATGGTCTTACTGCCAAGCCAGTGACTGATCAGTGCCCCAATGTCCCAAAGCCAGACAATAGGTGATGACAATGAGTAAGTGGCAGCACAAGACCCAGTGTGAAATGAGCTGCCCTCATCACCATCCCTGGCTGCAGACTGCCATCCTCTGCTGCCGCAGCAGTTCTAACAGACAGCTCTGAGACAGGGCTCAGGTGAGCACATGGAAAGGATGAGGAGCTGAACTGCAGTGGCACACTCAAGTGGGTTGAGGGGTGTGAACACAAAGGAGAAAGAAAAAAACATTGGATGAGGATGAGGGTGAAGCTGTAAAAAGAAGTGGGATGTTGGGAAATAGGAGGGCCCCCAATGAAGTCAAACCTCCGGCTTCCTCTCTACCCCTCACAGCCAAACCCAAAGGCAGCAGCCCATTCTGTATGGCACTCTGCTTTACTCCCTCTGCTGGGAATCTTCTCCCCATACTTAGATCCCTTAGCTACGCCAAGAACCACACAGCAACCATAACAAGCCCTGCAGCAAGGAACCCCAGGCTACACCTGCAACCTCTGCTCACCACAGGCCATCCAAGCAGCAGACACACCCTGAAAATTGGTCTGGGTAACTTCCATTCATGGATTTGGCCTCCACCCGCCACAAATCTGACCCTAGTCACACCTTCGAATCAGCAGCTTCCCCACTGCACTCTACTCTGGTGGACTCAGGACTCAGCTCCCATTCATATCCTCCTTAGCCAGCAGCCTCAGTCCCTGCTGGACACAAGCCCTATGCACCTCCACCTTATGCTGATGGACAGCACTCATTACTGTGTGCTTAAAATCAACACCTAGAAGGGCCAGCCAAAGAACGAGGAAAAAATTATAGGACGAATATCCAAACTGTGAGAAATTATGCAATACATTCATTTTTCTATGAATAAGAAGGCAGGAAGTCATCTACTATAATCACCATCCTCCATGATTTACCCCCTAACTCCATGCAAATATGAGTTTCTAACACCACGACCCAAGTGCTCAGCTTCTTTACAACTGCTTTCCAGAACATTTCCCGTGACAGGAGACACCAAGAAACCACATCCAACAGCACATTTTCTTTCCTTGGAAAAATACTCCAACATGGCCTTGGGAAAGGCCTTCAGAAACTGGGAAAGGCGAGGTAGCCAGTCCCTCTGCAGTGTGTACTCACCTTCAGATGGCTGAGATCCCCCACTTTGCTGCCCTCAGAGGCAGTGGCTGGTCTGCTTTCCATGCGGGGCCGAACAACCTGCCTGAAAGGACTTGATAGGGGCAAGCCGCTCACACTGAGGCTATCTAGGAAACAAGAACCAAAGTCATAAGACATAGCTTGATTTTTTTCAGTTATTTGTTTATTAGTATATGTTTGCAGCACATAATAATTACATTCCCTGTGGGGAACTGGTACACATACATAACACACCTCAATTCTTTTTTCATCCCCTTTTCTTCCCCTCACTCCCTCTTCATCTCTTGATCCATTTCCCATCTGAAACAGGTCTATCTCCCTACTTCCTATCATCTATCTTTTATTTACAATTTGGGTTTCTCAATCAGAGAAATCCTGCAATATTTAAGCTTACTGAAGGTGAGATTAGTATCATGACAACTCATATCTATATGTCACTTTATAAACATGCTCCCATTTTAAAGAACAAGTAATAACCCGACTGAGGTCATAATGGCAATAAATGATCTAAGGCATTGTGCCATATATGCACGAGTGGATATTTACTAAACATGACTGAATGGATGGATGAGTAGAAAAATGAATAGATGGATGAACAGATGGATAGATAGGTAGGTAGAAAGCTGGTAGGTAGGTAAGAGGGAAGCAGATCTGAATGCTCACTCTTTGCCTTTGATTCCTACATGTATATCCTTATTACAATAGCACAAGTGTTAAGAATGAACATTTAAATGGTTATATATCTCAAACCCATCTACGTAACTTCTTTTTTTTTTTTTTGTACTGGGGATTGAACTCAGGTCCTTGCACTTGCAAGGCAGGCCACCGATAAGTAACTTCTTAAGAAAGTAAAATTTCTTGTAATAAGAACATTTATTATATAATTATGTAAAAACATAATCAAGCATAAGTGAAATGATTCATAATTTTTAAAAGGAATGAAAAATTTTAAAACTCCTTTAACTGAGGTAAAAGAGAATTAAATAATGTTGTGTTTAGAGCCTTGAAATTTTTAATTCTAAATTATCTTGTATTGGTTAAACAAATACCCTACTTGAAAGGTTCATTATACCTTATATTAAAAATAGCATGGAGGAATCAAACACTGAATGTCTATAAGAAAAATTACAAATGATCTATTTCTTTTAGTAATGACTATGGAAGCTGTATGTGAAAACTGATTAGCTTTGCAAAGGTAAGTTCATTTCTGCACTTACAAAGAATATGGAGGTACCAAACAGCCTCTGCTCAAGCAACAGATGCAAACAACAGCACCCTGTTTGTTTGATGTCCCACATTATGCTCAGGGTTCAGATTTTACTCCTAACAACAGGCTACACAACTGAGACCAGTTCAGCCACAGGAAATAACCAGAAAACATGGACAAAGTGGTTTTAAAACATGGTCAAGCATTAGTGGGCTCACACAACAGTGAAGAACTGCAGGTCTCTAGCAGAAGGGAGAGGGGAAAAAAAAAAACAAGACATGAGCCTGGCATGAAATTTCCCTTTTAGGTGCCTGCAGGAGAGTTGACCAAGAAGCTGGGAATCTGAGCAGAGCTTTTGATATATTCAGAGCTGGGGTGAAAAAAAAAAGTGTTCATGGAGAATAAAAGATGGGAATGGGGGATCTAGAAGTTCTGGGTGGATTTCAAAGGACAGCACACTAAGGAAAGAGAAGACCAATAATAAAGCAGCTCTCATTGATGCTGGAGCCAAGCTTTTAATCACATCAGCCCCTTCTACCAAAATGCAATCCATGTCATTCCCAATCCTGCCTCATGTATTTTACTCATGTAACTACTGTCTTTATGCATCCTGCTGTGCCCAAGTTTCTGTCTCAGTTCAAATGCTGTCTCCTCCATGTCTCCCCTCACTGCACTAAGAGTAAATCTTCCTTCCTGAATTCCAGCACCTTCTGTATCCTGAGACCGTGCTTTCCCCTCATATCCTGGACACAGATAGTGGTCCACTGCAGGGAACCAGTTCAAGGAACTCATTAAGTGCTGTGAAAATGCTTTTGAAAAATAAAAATCTGCAATGTATTGGAACTGAAAGAAACTGGAACATGAGGATTTTGCAAAAAAAAAGAAAAAAAAAAGTTAAATGTAGCCAGGCACAGTGGCTCATACCTGTAATCCCAGTACTCTGGCAGGCTGAAAAAGGAGGACAGCAAGTTCAAGCCCAACTTAGTAACTTTACAAAACCCTATCTCACAATAAAAAATAAAAAGGATAAGAGATGTAGCTTAGTGGAAGGACCCTCAGTTCAATCTCCAGAATTGAAAAAAAAATTAAAATTTACACGTGAAAATAGTCTCCCTTTTGAGAACAGATCTCAAAACTTCAAAGAAACCTCAAAAATCCGAGTTTACTGAGCTCAGAAAAACGCCAAGAAGGCACTGTATGGCTTCTTCAGAGACTAAAGAGTTCTGCTCTCTAACACAACTGAAGATGGAAAAGATAAGCAGCATATAATCAGGGCAGAATGTTTCCAGCTCAGGTGGGAGCCAAACCCAGCGCGAGGAAGATAAGCCCTTAGCCCACACAAGAACAGAGCTGGAGAGGGGACAGGACAGCTGTAGAAGGGTGGTGAGAAATTTTCTGGAAAAAGATGTTGTGAGCAAGAAAACAAGTTGCTGGGAATGCCTGTGAAGGAAACCTCTCCAGCTGGGATGGGGTAGAAGGGGAAATTACATTCAAGCATTTGGCCAGGGTTTTTTGCCAACACGGGCTATCATAAATAGAATGGAGAACAGATTGGGCTGACAATTAATAGAAAGACAGAACCACAAAGTTACACACAGATGAAGGCAATCTAGTAGGACAACTAAAGAGCTTAGTGAATTTATTAGGACAGAGGATGAGACTGGTAGAGCATCATGAATAAAAGTAAGCTTTAAGAGAGAACTTCAAAGTTATCCTTTATAAGTCATCAATTTTTCTATTAAGACCATTCCTATGAGCAATTCAGAAATAAGATTTTGTATGTTAGAAAAAAATACTTCTCTCTTGAATTCAGTAGTATCACAAGCATAATGGCAACTAGAGAAAATGGCAATGAAAAGGAGCTAAATGCTATGGAAAGAAAATAAGAGTATCACAATAAACACAGCTATAGTAGAAAGGGATGGGGGGTGAAGGGAGGGCAGGGACAAGGGGAAAAAATGAGAACCAAGACTTGTCATGTAGAGGTACAAGATCCCAACAATGAATGTAAATGTACTGTATCCCTAAAATGTACCAATAAACTCAATTAAAGGTGAAAAAAGAAAAAAAGAAAGGGATGGCCACCATAATGGCTAAGTTTAGGTCGTGAGCTTGACAAAATGAAGGAATATACAGATAGCTAGTAAGCCATTACATCTGGGTGGGTCTGTGAAGGTGTTTCTGGAGTAGACTGGCCTGTGAATCTGCAGACTGAGTTGGGAAAAGGTCTGCCCTCAACAGTCTGGAAGACTAAGGCAGAAAGAGCACAAGTTTTGGGCCCAGCCTAGACAACTTAGCAATTTAGAGAGACCCTAACTGCAAAAAAAAGGAGAGGAAGAAAATTGCTGGGAATGTAGCTCAGTGCAAAGGCCCTCAGTCAATCCTCAATACCACCCCGTCCCCACCAAAAATCCACCCTCAATGTAGGCAGGCACCAACCATGGGGAGTGAAAATGGGTGACTGGATTTTTTAAAAAAGGAAGAGAAAGGGTAATTTTCATGCTCTTTCCTAGAGCAGAGACACTCTATTTCTCCTGCCCTTGACATCAGAACTCTAGGCTCTCTGGCCTCTGGGTACCAGGACTTAACTCTCGTAGCCCTCTGGGATCTCAAGCCTTCGGCCCTGCACTAAGAGCTGTATCAATGGCTTACTGGGATCTGACTCCAAGGACTTAGACTGAGCTTAAGACCCAGTTTCTCAGGATCTCCAGCCTGCTGATGGCCTATCATCAGACTTCCTGAGCCTTTGTAAACATGGGAGCCAATGCCCCCATAAAATGCTTCTCATTTAGTTACACACATCTCCACATAGCTGAGTGGTTCCCTCCAGAGAACTCTGACATGATAGCATGGCCTGGTGTCCTTGGTGTGGTACCGTCTTCTAAAGGACTCATCGGCCACCATATCACTTCTTACTCCCACAGGTAAGCATTACCTTATCAACTGAGCAGATAGAAACAATGAAGTCCTGAAAAGATGAGTAAATACCTAATATTACAATCCACTGGAAGCACAGCCAAAACCAGAACTCAGGACCATCATTGGTCACCCACCACAATTTGACCAAATGATATAGTCAGTGCTAGGACCAAGCATCCACAAGAGCTCCCAGCTCAGGCTGCTGTGCAGTGCCTCATGCAGTCAACACTATACACCAAGAGTCTCATTAAATCTGTTCTAAGGACCTTAATGGTAGCTCAGGGTCCATTTCCAGTGATGGCATCTATTCAGGGTTCATTTTACATACTTCCAAAAAATACACTAACAAGTAAGACTTGATATATACTTTTCTCTTTTGTGACAGGCACCTAAAGTAAACTAGAATAAAGTGTAATTATAATAAAATACATATACAAAGGCAAAGAAGGCAGCAATCTCTCAACAGAAGTTTATCAGGGTATGCTGTCCCAGGCAGAATATATTTCAGAGATGTTTTCTCATTTATTCATAAAATTCATGGGTGCCAAAAATCCCATCTGGTTATCATAAAATAACAAGAAAACCAAAATAGTTGGCTAAGAAAATTAGCCAACTCTCATCCTTAATTTCCACAGAGAAAGCAGCATGTTCATTCATTCAGAAACTCTAGAACATGCTTAGGAGAAAATAATAATTTCCACAAAAACTGTGGTCTTGGAATTGAACTAGCCTCCTTCCCCACAGGCAACCAATCCCTGAGACTGTCTGCTCTCCTCTACTTGGTGCTTGCTGCAAAAGACCAGACCTGAGGTCATCTGCCCACCCCGATGTGCACAGAGGCTTCCAAACCAAACACATGCAATGTCTGGAGGTTCCTGGTTTGTTCTAAATTTAGACTGTGATAATGATTGAACATTTCTATAAAAACACTGAGTTTAGGTGTATAAATTCTATCTCACCAAAAAAAATTTTAGATAATGGGGTAGTACAAATTTCTTAAGGTATAAACACATTTCAGGGGGAAAAAATACAGGAAAAGATACATACAAGTGAAAAATGATCAGATGAACAGCTAACTCCTCTAGAGCAATGGAAGCCATTAGATGGTATGAATTCATCTGCAAGGTATCGAACAGAATTTCACTATTAACTACACTCATATATACAAAACTATTTTTTTCAAATGATGTTCACATAAAGACATTTTCAGAATTTTTTTTTAAAGTCAGGAGGTGGGGCCTGGATGGATATACTCTTGTGGAACTAGTTCACTGGCGAGGTGTAACGTGGAAGGATACTGTTGTCCAAGTCTGTTCCTCTATCTCTGACTCTTTCCTTTTCTCTCTGCTTCTGGCTTCCATGAGGTGAGTAGCTCTCTCCAGCACACCCTTCAGCCATGATGCCTTGGAGCCAGCCAACCATTGACTAAAACCATGAGCTAAAATAAAATTATCCTTCTTTAAATTGTTTATTTTGCCCCAGTAACAACAAAGACTTGACTAATACACATATCTCCAACACATTCTTACTAGGAGCTTCTGAAGAATATTGTTTAGGAGCATAAAAAAATAGTTTCAGAAGGATGGTCAGAAATACAGAAAGAGAAAATGGCATGTATACACAAATAGACATTGTGTTTGACTCAATTCAGCAAGTTTTCAATACAACACACACTCCCTGTGGCCTCTACAATTTGTAAGGAAACATCACAAAGGTAGGAAAAGTCCTTAAAAGGTGCAGCCCTGAAATGCAAGAGTTGGCTCTCTTTCTGGTGTCCCAGATAACAAAAGAACACAAATATACAATTTCACATGACCATATACATGGATGATGCTTCCTTACAGTGATTCACAGGGAGGCTAGCCTGTCCCTCCAAGGAGAAATGTGAAAATTCATTCTGCTGCAAGGCCTTTTCAAAATAGACACAGGATAAGATGTGCTCCAAGAGCCAATTTCCAATTAAGATCACATTGGGAGCCTGCTGATCATAACGATCACTTCTGCTGGACGGTGACACCATTTGAGTCACAGACCACACCGGAAACCAACTACAGAGCACTTTTAAATCACTCAATAGTCCTGTCAGCATAAGGACAATATGGCAATTTTTTTCCCCTTTGAAGATGATTAAAATGAAAAAGAGGTGGATGGAACTGACTCAGTAAGGACAGAGTGAGGAAGGACTCAACCAAAGATAAAGAAGACATCTGTGACTATGGCATAGAGGCCTGAGTGTCCAAGAAAAATATGCTGCTTTCTCTCTGCAGAAATCTTTAAGAAAAGTGCAACTTTACTGCCATCTGAAGCAATCTGTACATGTTGGGGATGAGAAACCTGTATTTAACGTCTATATCCAGTTTGTCACAGCATATTGTACATATTAAATACAGAGAACAGTGTTTGCTGATGTAATATCCTTATGAATAATCTAATGCCATTTCCTAGTTACTGTGTGATGAAAAACTTTCTGGGTACACAGTGTCCCAAAATATATCACTTGGGACATCTCTCACAAGGACAGTGATGCCTAGATGGTCCTTGCAGTTGTATGATGTGAGAGCTTCATATATGCACCTAATGAAAAGAAAATTAACAATTCTGTGAACGAACAACCATAAAGGAATAAGTAAGTGACCATCCTTCCAGTAAAAAGAGAGAAAAGTGGGTTACTTCAAGCCTTCTAGCTTAAGAACTACTAATAAACCACTTTTTTATTTTAAGAAGCAAAATACATTGCTCTGAAGAGCAGTGAGTTCTTGGTCACTATGCCTGGCCAACTAGAAGGTAGATGACTTCTTAACTAGGATCTTGGGGGACAGCTGCAGGAGGATGAAACGAGATAACCAGGATACCACCCAGAGCATTCTGAATTGCCCTCATCCTTCTTGCTCCTTCTCTAGGCAGTGATTGTGTTGCCCATGGCATCAACATTGCCCAGGCTTTCTTCTCATTCATGAGAGGACAGAATGGAGCAGACCATTAAGTCCCAAAGGACTGAGAAGCATCAGGGCCTGGGTTCAACTCCCAGGTGTATCCAGAAGCAATCTGCTAGACAGGAAATCAAAGGCATGGCTCAACCATCCCTGCCCCCCTGACTTTGAGAACCAGTGTACTGAGTGTCAACAGCAATGACTCCAAAGCTACCAATATGATCACATGCTTCCACTCTGGATTTTATCTTTTATATCTTGTTTACATGTGTTACTCTATTTTCTACTGGAAAAGAAACACAAATAAATGAACATCAATTCTCCAAAGAAATTCACTGGAATAGCTTAATTAGCATATGTTATTTTAGGATAAAAATCACGCAAACAAAACCAGAGCATTGTAAGTTTTAGATTAAAGTTGAATGCCTTTTTCATAAGATGACAAAGGGAAAGAAGTTGTGTTCCAAGCCAAATGATTATGACATGCTTATTCTCCTCTTAGAAATAAGAGATTCAAAGGACAAGCTAAATGCTTTGTGCATTCTGCACAGCAGCCCTGAAGAACTGTACATCCCTAAAAGACACAGAAAGTCATTATTTCTGCATTAAATAGTCAGCCAGGTCTCAAAGCTGATAGTTTCAAAGTGGAGAACAGATTTTTTAAATTATCAAAATAGAAAGCTCATCCAGTCATCACACAAATCTTTCTTTCCTACAAATTACTTTTAATACCTATGGCCTAAGTCTCTTAAGAACTAACTTTATTGCTTTTTCTTTCATAACTTTTTTTCTTTCTAGACTTATTATTTCCACTTACAGGCCAATACATTTTTTCATTTTCTTGTATACTTGTATTTCTAACTTTCACATAATCTCCCTCTCACCCTCCTTCCCTCTCTTTCTCCCAGCCCCACACACATACACCTTTCAAAAGTTTATATTCTTGGAGTTTACTTTGCTCTTTTCTGCCACAGGGTTTTTATACATGCATGAAAAACTATTTTTCTTGTCCTCTCCCCTGTCCTTTATTTAAGTTTGCTTATTCTATGAATCATAGCTCAATCTTCACTTCTATGAAAAAAGCCTTTCCTTGTCCTTTAGGTCAAACCCTTATGATATGATCATGGCATCATATGCTTCTCAGAGACAGCATTTAGCAAAATAAAAACTTTTCATTTATTTGTGAAATGGATCATCTCTCCTGACAGACCTGTGCTATCTAATATAGTAGCCACTGGAGGAATATATTTATACTTATGGTAATTAAAATCAAATAAAATTAGTAATCAGTCCCTTAAATGCACCATTTGTATCTCAAGAACCCAGAGCCGCAAATGCCAGTGGCTACCATTCCAATTCCAGACAATGCTGAACAGATCATTCCCACCAATGGAAAGAGCTCTGCGGAACATCGCTGCACTGGACACCAGATTTGACAACAGAGATTGAGTCTTATTTTGCTCTTCAGAGCACTCTCAAGAGGAGTCCACAGAATAAAACAAATACTCAATAAACACTTGGCAGAGAGAAAAAAATAAGAATTATAATTGTTTGCTTTCCTAAACTATATACTGCTTTCTTAAACAAACAAAACAAAACAAACACAAAAAAGGAAGGAAATTGTGCTAATTCTGTTATCTGATTGGAGCAGAATATTAATAATTATTTTAGTTAAAACTATATGATACAACTCCAAATATCTTATAATGCCTGCTCCCTTGCGAACAAATACCAGTAAGTACTTAAAAGGTATCACACAATTCTGCACACAAAAAATAACTCATGGATCTAAATGTAAAAACTAAAACCAATGTTTCTACAAATGATAAAACATACAATATTTCCATGTTCTTCATGCAAAGATTTCCTAAATAAAAACAGCACTAATCAAAAGAAAAAATGATATTAAAATTTTAAAAATTTTGTTCATGAAAAATATTCAGGGTAAAAAGACTAATCACAGACTATTGAGAAGATATTTGCAATAATCATAAACAACAGACTAATATCCAAAATATGTTAAGTATTCCTATAAATCAACTAGAAGAAAATAAATAGCCCAATTAAAATGAGAAAATACCTCTTCACCTGCCTGCCTGCCTGAGATCATCCGGCGGGTGCGCGACCTCCCGGACTGCGCGCCATCTGACCCAGCAAGGACCCAAGGATCCTGGAGGGGGTCTCTTCACCTGCGTGCCTGCCTGAGATCATCCGGCGGGTGTGCGACCTCCCGGACTGCACGCCATCTGACCCAGCAAGGACCCAAGGATCCTGGAGGGGGTCTCTTCACCTGCGTGCCTGCCTGAGATCATCCGGCGGGTGTGCGACCTCCCAGACTGCACGCCATCAGACCCAGCAAGGACCCAAGGACCCCGAAGGGGGCCTCTTCACCTGCGTGCCTGCCTGAGATCATCCGGCAGGTGTGACCTGCCGGACTGCACAACATCAGACCCAGTAAGGAAGGTAGCCGCGCGGGTGCCCTTGAAACACCCCCACGACCCCCGCATCCCTGTTCTCAAACCTCCTGATTGGGCCAGTCCTTGGACCAACTCTGCAGAGGCATAGGCTCTCATGAAGGGTAGTTTTCTGAGCTCCCAACTTTGAAGATCTTTAAAGAAAGGGCAGGGGAAACCTGGAATAGAACTGAGTGGAGTTGAACCGTGAGGGTTGGGAAACTCAAGTTAGGCCTTGTGGACTGAGTTCAGTCTCAGTCATGGGGAACTGCCATTGGCTAGCCGAGACCAGGGGATTCGGTTCTGCATATGGCTGTACATGTGGTATAATATGAGAACAGAGATATAGTCTGAAAGAGGCCGTTCACATTATTTTTTTTCCTCTCTTTTTTTCTTTGCCTCTTTCCACCCTAAAATTTCTTTCTTTTTTCTGTCCTCTCTCTCCAACTCAGTCTCTTGCTCCACCATATTATCCCTCATCTCACTTTTTATTTCAGCTCCTGCCCTAACTCAGACTTCTTCTTTTATTATTTTTTCTTTTTTGGGAGGGTTTCCCTTTATGTTCTTTTCTCCAGTCATTCTACCTCACTCATGGCTCTGTACCTTTAAGGGAAGACAAGTGCCTGTTATTGTTAAGGGGATATATTCTTGTCCTTATTCCTGCACTCTCTCTATCCCCCCTGAAGTTAACAGCTTTGTAAAGATAGTAAGGTAATTCTACATCCGCTGGATTCACTTCAGACCTGCTCCAGTTCTTTCACTTATCTACTCCTCTCGTCCTAACTCAGTCTAACCCCCCATCCTAAATAGTAAAGATGCTATACTGAAAAGCAAATTCACTGCAAACATATTATGGGCTGCTTCTTGATATTAAATTCACATGGGTTAAAGGTGATACATTAATGACTACCACAAGTGGTCAGTTTGCAAGCTGTGCCTAATCCCATTGGGTTGCTGAATGTATCAATTGGTATAAAGGGTTGTGATCGATTTAAAGAGTTGTTTTCTCTGATATTATGAAAATGAGGATGTCTATGAGTCATTAGAAACTCAAAAGCTAAAACGCAACTATATCAGGAAGATTTAAGTAATACCCAGAAATTAAAGAAGGACAACCCAACAATAAAAATAAAAATGAGAAAACACGTAAGCATGACACAAAGACAGATTTCCAGTTCGCCAATGGCAAACAGTAGGACAAATGAGGATGAAAAGTCTGATAGTGAACCAACAGGACACCCTGGACCCATAGCACAGGAGGTAACAAAACAGATCAATCAGGCTCTAGAAAAATTCAAATCAGAAATAATTTCCCAGCTAGCCAGAGAGATGATGAGCAAAATAGAAGTCATGATTCGAGACTCTAGAGCAGAAACTGAGAAAAAAATAGATGAGCTCAAGACTGTGATAGAAGCCATGAAGACTCAGCATAAGAAAGACATGGAAACAATGAATGCCCAACAGAGGAAAGAAATGGAATCCATAAAACAGATTCAAACAGATATCCAGGAGATTAAAAACTCTATTGAAAGTGTACGAAACAGAATAAAAGATTGCGAAGATAGAATTTCAGATATAGAAGATAGGATAGCAGTCAGTGACCGTGAAAAAAGAGGTCTATTAAAAACAGTAAGGGATCATGAGAAATCAATCCAACAACTCCTAGACGATACAAAGAAAAATAACATAAGACTGATAGGAATTCATGAAAAAACAGGAGAAAACACAAATGATATAAAAAAGCTCTTCACAGAATTAATGACAGAAAACTTCCCAAACAGAAGGGAAGAATTAGACATACAGATAAGTGAGGCATATAGAACCCCAACTAGCCACGATCAAAAAAAATCTACACCTAGACATATAATAATCAAGATTCCAGAAATCCAACAGAAAAACAAAATACTACAAGCAGTAAGAGAAAAGAAACAAATCACATGCAAAGGGAAGCCCATTAGAATCACAGCAGACTTTTCAACACAAACCCTTAGGTCAAGGAGAGCCTGGAGTGAGGTATTCCAAGTCCTAAAAGAAAAGAATCTCCAACCTAGACTTTTGTATCCTGCAAAACTCTCTTTCAAAATAGATGGGGAAATAAAATACTTCCACGACAAAGAGCACCTGAGAAATTTCATGAACACCAAACCAGCACTGCAAGGAATTCTAAACAATATCCTAGAAAAGGACAACGAAATTCACAATAACATGAGGCCCAACAGACCAAATCAAATAGGCAAGGCAAGAAACTAAAAGGAGATGGGAGAAAAAGTAAAAAGAGTCAACAAATGGACAAAAACATGACAAGAATAAGTCAAAATATATCAGTTGTAACCATCAATGTTAATGGCCTCAATTCACCAATCAAGAGAAACAGATTGGCAGAATGGATTAAGAAGCAAAATCCAACAATATGTTGTATACAAGAAACACACCTAGTGCAAAAGGAAGTCCATAGACTGAAAGTGAAAGGATGGAAAACAATTCTCCATGCGTCAGGAGTCCAGAAAAAAGCAGGGGTAGCAATCTTATTCTCAGATAAAGTAAATTTCAAACCAAAACTCATTAAGAGAGACAAAGAAGGACACTACATCCTTGTAAAGGGAACAATTCAAGAGGAAGAGCTGACAATCATAAACATATATGCACCAAATATAAATGCCCCCAACTATATAAAACAAATATTAAGTAACATGAAAAACCAAATAAGCACTAATACAATTGTAGTGGGGGATTTAAATACCCCACTATCACAAATTGACAGATCTACTAGGCAGAAAATCAACAATGAAATAATAGAACTGAACCAAGCTTTGGAACACATGGACTTAATAGATGTTTATAGAGTATTCCACCCCAAAAAATCAGAATATACATTCTTTTCGGCTGCACATGGATCATTCTCCAAGATAGACCACATATTGGCTCACAGAACAGGTCTAAACAAATGCAAGAAAATTGAAGTCATCCCCTGTATATTATCAGATCATAGTGCAATCAAACAGGAGATCAATAGCATAAGAAACTACAGAAACTTCAGAAGCACATGGAAACTGAACAACACTCTCCTAAACCATCAATGGATTACACAGGAAATTAAAGAAGAAATTAGACAGTTTTTACAAATAAATGAGAATGCCAATACAACATAAGGAATCTATGGGACACAATGAAAGCAGTTCTACAGGGAATATTCATAACATTGAATGCCCACACTACGAAAACAGAGCAGGCTCAAATAAACAACCTAATGACAAAACTCAGACTCCTAGAAAAACAAGAGCAAGAAAAACCCAAAGCTCGAACAAGAGAGGAAATTATAAAGATCTGAGCAGAAATCAATGCAATGGAAACTAAGAAAACGATGCAAAAAATAAATCAAACAAAGAGCTGGTTTTTTGAAAGAATAAATAAAATCGACAAACCCTTAGCTAATCTTATCAAAAAAAGGAAAGAAAAGGCTCAGATCCATGCAATCAGGAATGAAAAAGGCAAAGTCACAACAGATCCAAAAGAAATCCAGAGGATCATGAATACCTACTTTGAGAACCTGTACTCCAATAAAATGGAAAACACAGAAGAAATGGACAGATTTTTAGATACTTATGAATTACTAAAGTTGAATGAAGAAGATAAAAA
>NW_022900917.1:81617401-81630376 GCF_012274545.1 Fukomys damarensis
TGAATACCCAAAAATCAATAGCCTTCTTATACACAAATAACAGACTAACGGAGAGAGGAATAAGGGAAAAAATTCCTTTTACAATAGCATCCAGAAAAATGAAGTATCTAGGAATCAATCTAACAAAAGAAGCAAAAGATCTCTACACTGATAACTACAGCACTCTGAAAAAAGAAATTGAAGAGGATATAAAAAAATGGAAAGATATCCCCTGCTCCTGGGTAGAAAGAATCAACATAGTGAAAATGGCCATACTACCAAAACTGCTATATACATTCAATGCAATGCCAATTGAAATTCCAACACTATATTTCACAGAAGTAGAAAAAAGAATCCAAAAATTCATTTGGAACCATAAGAGACCTAGAATAGCAAAAGCCATTTTAGGCAACAGACACATGGCACCAGGTATAACAATTCCCAATTTGAAACTATACTACAAAGCCACTGTGATAAAAACACAGCATGGTACTGGCAAAGAAATAGGCCTGAGGATCAGTGGAACAGACTGGAAGACACAAAAACAAACCCAGATGTACTCAGCTACCTCATCTTTGACAAAGGAGCTGACCATCCTCAGTGGAGGAAAGATAGCCTCTTTAATAAATGGTGTTGGAGAAACTGGATGTCAATCTGCCACAGATTAAATTAGAACCTTATCTTTCGCCATGCACTAAATTAAAATCCAAATGGATTAAAGATCTAAATATTAAAACAGAAACATTAAACTTGCTGGAAGGTAAATTAGGCAGAACTCTGGAAGACATTGGTATAGGAAAAGACTTTATGAACAAATCCTCAGTAGCACGGGAACTAGCAGAAAGAATCAACAACTGGGATCTCATCTTACTAAAAAGCTTCTGTACTTCAAAAGAAACCATTAGCAGAACTAAGAGACAATCTACAATGTGGGAAAAAATTTTTACCAGCTGTACCTCAGACAAAGGACTATTATCAAGGATATATAAAGAACTCAAAACAATCAGCCCCTCCAAATATAAAGACCCGATTCAAAAATGGGCATCCGAAATGAACAGACATTTCTCAGACAAAGAAGTAAAAGCAGTAAGTAAATATATGAAAAAGTGTTCCACATCACTGATCATTCAAGAGATGCAGATGAAAACAACACTGAGATTCCACCTCACCCCACAAAGAATGGCTGCTATCAAGAAATCACACAATAACAAATGTTGGCGGGGATGTGGGGAGAAAATAACCCTTCTCCATTGTTGGTGGGAGTGCAGACTGGTGCAACCACTACGGAAATCAATATGGAGATACCTCAAAGAGCTTGGACTGGAGGTTCCATTTGACCCAGCCATCCCTCTGCTGGGTATCTTTCCAAAAGAACTAAAAGAATCATATCACAGAGAAGTATGTGCACCCATGTTTATAGCGGCACAGTTTGTAATAGCTAAATCTTGGAAACAGCCCATTTGCCCATCAGTTGGAAACTGGATAAAGAAGATGTGGTTTTTCTATAAAATGGAATATTACTCAGCCATAAAGAACAAGAAAATAGATTCATTCATAGGAAAATGGATACATATTGAAGATATACTCCTAAGTAAAATAAATAAGGCACACATGTGTAAATACCAAATAGTTTCTCTGGTGTGAATAATCTGCAATAATACATAAGATCCTAATAAGATTACTGACATTTCGAAAAGGGAAGAAAGGAGCTAAAGGTGTAGGCAAGGTGGAATGAGTACGGGAAGTGTACTAAGGGAAAAGAAAAAAATGTGAGATAATGAAAAGATGGAAATAAAGTATTTGTAAATGGGGAGGGGAGGAGGGGGTGAAGGGAGGGCAGGGGTAAGGGGAAAAAATGAGAATCAAGACTTGTCATGTGGAGGTACAAGATCCCAACAACGAACTGTACTGTATCCCTAAAATGTACCAATAAACTCAATTAAAGCTGAAAAAAAATGAAGAAAATATTTTAACAGATACCTCACAAAAGTACATATCCAAATCATAAATAGCCATATAAAATGTGTGCAAAATCTTTAGCTACCTGGGAAAAGAAAATTAAAACCACAATGAGATAGCACTATACCTGGATCAGAAGAACTACAATTTATAAAGCTGACAACACCAATCACTGGTGAGGAGGTGACACAAGAAGAACTTGCACATATTGCTGGTGTGTATGTAAACCAAAATGGCCACTGTAGGGGGCTGGATGAAGCCAGTGGCAGAGTGTGTGCTTAGCACGCACAAGGCACTGCGTTTGATCTCCAGTGTCCTCCTCCAAAGCCACTCTGAACATTTGTTTGGCCGTGGATCTACTATAGCAAAAACAAGTGAGCACTTATGTATACCACATACAAGCACAAGAACACTTATGGAAGTGCCATTGATAACAGCCAAACACGCAAACAACCCAAATATTCCTCAGTAGATAAACTGTGGTATTTTCACCCAATAGAATACCATTTAGCAATTTTTAAGTTGCAACATACAAGAATATGTATGGATCCCAAGTACAATGTTAAATTGGGTGGAAAGGCACAAATCTGCTTTTGGACTTCTGTCTCTCAGAAATGTGAAAGAATACATTTGTGTCATTTTAAGCCAAACAAAAAAGGTTTAAAAAGATATAAAAGAATATATACTATATTGTGCATGCCATAACAAGCAAAACTACTCTATGATAACAGGTCATAATTGTGGTTATCTTTCTAGGTTGTTCTTGACTGGCACAGGATGTGAGGGGTACTGAAAATTATGTCATAATTTGAGTGATGATTACACCAATATATATGAGCATAAAAATAAAAGCTATAAGCATTTGTACTCATCACTGTATGTAAGCTAGACTTCCATTTATAAAGATTTCAGATATTGGAATACAACAAAAATAACATACTTAGGAATAAATCTGGTAAAACACTGTAAGATTTCTACAGAGAAAATTAGAGACTGTTTTTTAAAGACATTAAGGACAAACAAATGGAGAGATGTCAGACATTCATAGATAGACTAAATATCATAAGAATGCCACTTTCCAAAAAAAATGTTCTATCAATTTGATGCATACCCAATCAATATACTAATAGAATACTTTGAGCAACCTGACAAAGTGATTCTAAAATAGATATGACAGAATTCCAGATCTGAAGATATACTACACAGGGACAAGGGGAAACAGTGAGAACCAAGACCTGTCATGTAAAGGTACAAGATCCCAATGATGAATGTAACTGTACTGTATACCTAAAATGTTACAAAAAGCTCAATGATAGGGGGAAAAAAAAGAAGATATACAACAAAGCTGCTGTGATTAAAACAGCATGATGCTGGCACAAAAAACAGGCATGTGGGTCAGTAGAATAGAATAGAGGAAGCAGAAACAGCCCCAAACACATTCAGCTATTTGATCTTTGACAAAGGGGCCAAAAACATATACTACAGGAAAGATAGCCTCAATAAATGGTGTTCGGAAAACCGGATAACCACATGAAAAAGTCTTGAGTCTAGATCCATACAGCTCACCATATACTAAAATAAGATCAAAATGGATCAAAGATCTAAATGTTAAAACATAAACAATCTGCTGGAAGCACCATCAAGAAATCAGATAATAATAAATGCTGTCAAGGATGTGGGAGAAAAGGAACTCTTCTACATTGTTGAAGAAAATGTAAACTAGCATAACCACTCTGGAAATCAACATGGAGATTCCTCAGAAAACTAAAACCAGAAATCCCACTTGATCCACCAATCCTCTTTCTAGGTATTTTCCCAAAAAAGTTAAAGTCATGATATTGGATTCATACCTATGTTTATAGCAGCACAATTTATAAAAGCTAAACTTAGGAAACTGCCTATATGCCCATCAACAGATGACTGGATAAAGAAAATATGGTATTCCTCACTGGAGGAAAGATAGCTTCTTTAATAAATTGGTGTTGGAAAAAATGGCTTACAACTTGCCAAAGATTAAAACTAGATCCCTATTTTTCACCATGCGCTAAACTAAAATCCAAGTGGATTAAAGATCTATCAAAACAGAAACAATAAACTTACTGGAAAGTAAATTAGGTAGAACTCCAGAAAACACTGACATAGGAGAAGACTTTATGAACAAATCCTCAGCAGCATGAGAATTTGTACAAAGAATACACAACTGATATCTCATTGTATTAAAAAGTTTTTGCAATGCAAGAAAAATCACCAATAGAGCTAAGAGACAACCTACCATGTGGGGAAAAAAATTTACCAGCTACTCCCCAGACAATGGGCTACTATCCAGAATATACAAAGAACTCAAAATATCAGACCCCCCCTCAAATACAAGACCCAATTCAAAAATGGGCATCTGAAATGAACAGACATTTCTCAGACAAAGAAGTAAAAGCAGCAAATAAATATATGAAAAAATGTTCAACATCATTGGTCATTCGAGAGATGCAGATGGAAACAAAACTGAGATTCCACCTTAACCCAGAAAAAATAGCTGCTATCAAGAAATCAGCCAATAACAAATGCTGGTGAGGATGGGAACCCCTCTCCATTGTTGGTGGGAGTACAGACTGATGCAACCACTGTGGAAATCAATATGGAGATACCTCAAAGAACTAGTATTAGAGGTTCCATTTGACCCAGCTAACCCTCTGCTGGGTATCTTTCCAAAAGAATTAAAAGAATCATACCACAGTGATATATGCGCACCCATGTTTATAGTGGCACAGTTCATAATAGCTAAAACTTGGAAAAAGCCCAAATGCCCCTCAGCTGGAGACTGGATAAAGAAGATGTGGTTTTTCTATAAAATGGAGTACTTCTCAGCCATAAAGAATGAGAACCTAGAAATACTTGTAACTAAATGGATGCACATTGAGGCTATACTCTTAAGTGAAATAAATAGGATATACCTGAGTAAATACCAAATAGTTTATCTGGTGTGAAAAACTAAAAGTGTAAATAAGGTTCAAATGGTATAATTGGGAGTGTGAAATAGGAAGAAAATTTCTAAAGGCGAAGTGGAAAGGGGAGGGAAAATTAAATAAGGGAAAAGAAAAACTGTGAAAAAGAAAAATTGAAACAAAGTCTTTGTAAATAGGGTTAGGGTGAAGGGGGGAAGGGTGAAGGGGGGTGAAGGGAGGGCAAGGGAATGGGGAAAAAACAAGAACCAAGATATATCATGTAAACGTACAAGATCCCAATGATAAATGTAACTGTATTGCCTGCTTTAAATGTACCAATAAACTTAATGAAAAAGAAAATGTGTGAACCTGTGCTGTACATTAGAATCATTGCTAAAAAGAAAGAAAGAAAATAAAGGGGCCGGGGATTTAGCTCAGGAGTTCGGTGGCCTGCCTTGCAAGTACAAGGACCTGAGTTCAATCCCCAGTACCAAAAAAAAAAAAAAAAAAAAGAATCATTGTTGGGGTGGGGAGGCTTTAAAAATCTGGATGCCAATAAAAAAGCATACTACCTAGAAATGTAAGCCAAACTAGTATCTTAACATGCACAGTGGAATAATACTCTGCTATAAAGATTAACCTGAAGTAATACTAGGTAAATGGATGCAACCTGAAACCATAATATTAAATGAGTCAGACACACAAGCTTAGATATCACACACTTTGTCAAATAAGAAACTCAAAATATATACACATAAATAAAGAGCAAAATAGAACAATACGCAGGACACAGGGAGATATTTTTCTAATGCATAGGGGAACAAGAGATGGAGAGAGGGGGAGGGAAGGGTGGGAAATGGTATGGGAAAAAAAGAATTGAAGAGAAAAATGATGAAAATATAGCTTTTGCCAATGGAAAGAGTCAGAGGGAAAAGAGGAGAAAAAGATGAAAAGAAAAATAACTAAGATGTGTTATGTACATGTAGAAATTCCCCATGATAAATGTAATCATGTACCTTAAACATGTATTAATTAAAAAGTTTTAATAGATTTTATAAAAAATAAATACATAAAACAAAATTGATATGAATGATCAAAGGGCAAAGAACATTCAAAAAGCTCCAGAACAGTCATCTAGTCAGAAGACTGCCCCTTTCAGATTCCAAATCCCCTTCTCTGAGGGAACACAGAATAAAAGCCTCTGGGTTTCCCAGGAGAAGTTCAGAACTTGGAACAACTGACCTGAAATTCAGAGCAATAACTCTTCAAGAATAAGCAGAAGAAAGTCTAAACCAGTGATTCTCAAACTGTGCTATGCATTTAGAATCATTGTTGGGGTGGGGAGGCTTTAAAAATCCTGTTGCCAGTAAAAGCACAGCACCTAGAAACAAAAGCCAAACCAGTATATTAAAGATCCCAGGTGATCCCAGTATGCAAAAAGATTGGTGAGCCCCTGCTCTTCCCTCACATGTAGTAAACACAAAGACAGAGGGCATGGCAAATCAGAGATGCAAGTAAGTCATTGCTTCTGGGATACACACCAAATTGAAGAGGAGTGTGGGCATGAGACCAAATAGCCTGAAGGGCAAGAATGTGAGTCACATTCAAGTTTATCCTAAGGGACATGGAAAGCCATGGGAAGTTGTACAAAAGGACAGATACTATCAGATTCTGCTGTAGAAATATGATTGTGGTAACAATGTGAAGAACAGTGGAAAAGAGGCAAAAATAGCTGCTGGGAGACCAATCAAAAGATGACAGTAATGGTAAAGGTGAGAAATAGTAAGAGCCTGAATTAGGGCTACGATAACAGATATTGGAGAGAAAGGGGTGGAAATACTTAGAAAACAAAATTAATAGAGCTTGGTGTGAGCTACATCAGGAGCTAACAGTAAACCAACCTGAGGGGATCAACAGTCATCATCCCTTTCTCCTTTAGACAAAACACAGTACTCTTAAGTCCTCTCCCCAGACACCTGCCTAATTTTTCTCATGGTGAGTCACCACCAGCTTGGTTGGGAAAAGTAGTTACAAGAACAGTAAGCTCAATGGTCCAGAAGACCTCAGCTCTAGTTGCCTGCAATAAGATCACCTGTTGCTAATGAATGACAAACACCTGGAACTCCATTCCATTCTGGTGGTTTAGGAAGTTATTTTCCAACCTGAACTTAAATAAAAAAACTGAGTCAACCTTCCCACCTGCAGGCCAAACAGGAGCCCAGGGGTAAGGACATTTCTCAGGTTATTAATCATATGTCTGGGGCAAAAATTCAGCTTGGAGGTGTTGTGAGGCTGGTTGTATCTACAAAAGCCTGATGCTCAGAGATGTTCTCCTGAGAGCTCCAGGGAAGCAGGAGCAGGCTGACCTTTCCCTTGGCTGAGCCACTGTGCTATGAAATTACTGTTTGTGAGTCAGCAGACTGGTAGGTGGCACAGGCTAAATATAACGATGGGCAGGCTGTCCACTGCATCATCAGCCTTTTTTCCTTCAGAACAAAAGTGGATAACCCACTGAACACAAAACAAACACAGTGTATAATATAACAAATGGCCGATACAATCCAAAAATAATTGTAAATCTGAATAAAAATGTAAAACATAAGCCTCCGATTTCAGGTTGAAGATAGGAAGAGAGGCCAAAAGCACTGCCCCCACCCTTAAAGTAAGAAAAAGAACTGGATAATTAGAAATTTGCTTTCCCTGACTGCGCAAAGATTAGAAGTCACAATAGGCACAGAGACCAGTGAACTACTCGAGGCCTCCCAATTGTTCCAGGCTGGCCAGTATGAAGGCTCTGGGGCTACAGGCATTCCTGCAAGAAGCTCAATGAGCAGATAAGGAAGAGTTCTGAAAAAGTTTCTCAGACTGGGAAGGGAGCAGCAGCCTCCTCCAGCTCCAGTTGGAACCAGCGCTGGGAGAAGAGCAGCAAGTACTCCCCAAGTGGCAGAGAGCACAATGGAAACCCAGATGGGGAGACGGCAACCACAGGCCAACTCTCAGCAAGACCACCTCCCCAGCTCCACTGAAAACCAGACTTCTATGGTCATGGAGTGGGCTGTGGGGCTGGACTGAAAAAATGTAGAAGAGAATCTCAGAGAGAGCCCTCTCGAATCCTGGTAATCTAATAGCAAAAAGAAAGAAATCTCCGAGTGAAACTGACAAAGAACTGCCAGGGAGGCAAAAGGAAAACCAAGAGAGTGGAGCCAGGCAGCCACTGAGAATTAAGACAAGCCCCTGGCCCTGCCCTCAAATGCACCTGGCAGAGAAAGCAAGACTGATAGCATTTGCTAGGAACCAAAGTGGCCTGGACCTCTAAATAGAAGACAGGCCCAAAGGAGAGGGAGGTGTGCCTCCTCTCCCAGACACAGTAGAAGATTTCTTCAAGAATGCGAAGGAATTGCTTGAACAGTACACTCAGGGCGAGTGTGATGAGCATTCAGTTAATACTTATTCTGGCCTTACACTCTCTAGCCTCAGGAAGAAAACCCAAGTTTCAATAAAATCCCTGGCCTTCTTCTTAAAAATACATATGTTTGTGAAAAACTCAGGCATCTGGGAATTGCAAAGAAAAAAAAAGAAATATATGACATTAAGATTCGAGTCATACTTGTCTTTGATTTCTGGGTAACCCAGATGAGTCACTGCTCTTAAAAAAAATTGAGAATTACAAAAATTAGTATTTATTTTCAAGGGGAGTAGCTGACTCGGACAAAGATGCTGAATAAATGTCCCTATTTCAGAGGACACTATCAGGGAAAGGATGGGTTATGAAAGTGAATACAGCATATTCAAGAGTGACAGCATTCAAATAAAATCAACTCCTCATCACAATGATAAATCAAAGCTTCCGCTGTCATTAAATTGTCAAGTAGTAATAGGTAATGAAATGCCAACTGTAAATATTTTTACATTAGTCTCCAATTTTGGACCAAGCACTGAGCTGACTCCACTTGCCACCAGTGTCAGTCTGTGGTCTGAGAAGCAGGAGACAGTGTACAGGGAGGAGTGCTCTTGGCCATGGGCTGCAGAACAGGTCCAGCAGGAGCTCCCCAGGCTTCTGGCCCTGTTCCTAAATCCTGTGCTGCAAATCCAGCAGCATCCTGCAGTGAGTCAGGGAACGCAAGCACGCCACTCACCCCTCAGAAGAACAAGAGGGAGCCAGCCAGCTTCATGGCCCCCAACACCACACTGGCATCCAAGACACCCTCCCTATCTATATGCCTCACTCCTGCACTTGTCACCAGCTGCACTCAGTAAGCCCCACAAAGCTTCCAAGCCAGCCCACTCGCATGTTTCCACAAACACACTTCCCATTAAAAAAAAAAAAAAATATTTTCAGCTGCTCTAAAGTGACTTTCCAATAAAACCCAAACTGTTTCTAGAGTAGTGATGGCAAATCTCTTAGAGCTTTCAATGATAACAGCCAGCTGTGGCACGTGTGCCATAGTTTCACCATCATTGCTTTAAAGCTTCAGGCCTCCCCCTGATCTCCTGCTACTCTGAATCCTATACAGGACCAGATTAGTCTTTGTTTAAAGTGGCCCAATACCTCCACTCCTACTCAGAAGCATTGGGCTCATACGTAGTTGGTTCAAAGACCCTCATCCAACAAATAATCCTAGTCACCCATCCCAGATAGCCCTCCTTTCTCTAAACACAGGGCGGAAACACTGCTGGGCCCATGGCATGTTGTTACACTCTCCTCTGGGAAGTCTACACTGAGAATCTGTGGACCAGCCCCTGTGCTGGGTGCTGGAATTGGACAAAATTAAAGAAGGCAATGTAGAGAAACTGGAGTAGCATTCAGAAGTACCCATAGTGACACACTGGAAAGAGCCACCTTTGCCAGGAAGGGACAGTGGGGATAGGACCTGCAAAGTCTCAAAAGAGAAGGTGAGTACACTTGGGCTCAGCAGGCAGATGAAGGCCAGACAAATATTCCCAGTAGGCTTGACAACTGTGAAACAGCATCATTAAAGGCCAAGTTTCAGAATGGCACAGAGGGTACAGGAACAAGAAAGAGAGAAGTTAGGCCCAATTACACAGGGCCTGGTTTTTAAGAAAAAATCTAAGATACAGAGATAATAGATTTGAGAAGGCAAGGCCAGTGATAGGGAGGAGAGTTATTAGGCTCCTGTAATGGCTCAAATGAAAGATGCTTAGAATGCACACCAAGGCAGAGTACAGGGCTGCTGGAGAGAAACATCAAACATATTTTCCATGATCAAATAAATGGAAATGCAAACATATCCCAAATGGAGATGAAGAAGATGAGAGGATGAGGAAAATGGCCTTCATCTAACTGTGAAAAGAGGTCATCTGCTGAGCAGGAGGGTACAGGAATAAGAAAGGACTTGAAAGGATGGCATAGTGACAACAGCCAAACTGTGCCCTTGCTCATGCCTGGTTTCTGAATAAATGAGTGAATGTTTAATAGTGGAAGAGACCGATGATGCAGATAAATATTTAGTATTTTCCCCACAGCATCACAACTCATAAGAATGCTTTGACCAAAGTCACCTGGCCCTTCTCAAGATATGAAAGGAGCAGATAATTTAAAGGACAGAGTTCACAACCTCCTCAACTCCTTAAACTAGAAACACACCTCACATGTATTGGGTCATTCCTGTTATGGTTTATATCTAGGTTTCCCTCCCCCAAAGCCTCTGTGCACAGAAGTAGGGCTTTGGGGAGGTAACTGGATCATAGGGGCACTATACTCATCAACGGATTAGTTCACTAGTGAGTTTTATAGCTAACTGTGCTGTTAGGAGTTGGGGGTCTGCTCAAAAGAGATGGTAACTGTGAGAATGACGTGGAAGGGTGTATCTCCCTTCCTGGCTCCTCACTGTTTCCCTTTGCTTCTGGCCTCCCTGAGGTGAGCAGCTTCCCTCCTCCATGCTGTTCTGCCATGCTGTCCTGCTTTAGAGCCGACCAACTATGCCCCAAAATGTGAGACAAAACAGCTCCTTTAAATTGTGGATTATCAGATATTTTGTCCTAGCCACGAAAAAAATGACCAAGACACAGCTCCATTAAAAGGAATCAAGTTTTCCATTTGCCCACTGAACCTTAACAGACATGTCAGTTTCCAGCACATCAGCACATTGTCACCACACCCCACAAAGACAAGCCTAAAATACTGTTCCGTCTGTTCCCTAAAGAAGAGAGGAGTGGGGGACAGCAAAACATACCTTACCACCTGCCCTGGTACACAGGGTGCTGGTCCTGTTGTGTGCCACCTCAGACAATCATTCACTTCTCTGGGACTTGGCTACCTATTCTGTAAAACCAACTGATTAGACAAGATGACATCTGCAGTCTGCCTTGCTCTGTGAGACTTAAGGATCACTCCTTCCCATACTGAAATTGAAATGCCACATTTAATTATCGGGCCTAACAGAAACTGTCAGTGAAGAAAGCTGACATTTCTCTTATGAAGCTGAGAGCCAAAAAGTACAGTGAACAGGAAAATCAAATTAAATATTTAATTAATTGAAAAGAAAATCAAAAGTAAGTGATGCTTCCATTCTGCTTTTCAGAGACAGCAGATCCTGAAGCCTGTTTTCATCCAAAGCATCGATCCCAATAAAATCAAAGCACTAATGCATTGATCCCTCAAAAAGCTTTCCCACGCACAAACATGCAAGAAGGATGCACAGCAGCCAGGCTGAAGTGTAGAGACAATGCCTTGATAAGACCTTTTCAAATAAAAATAACTTTTCAATCTGATCAGATAAGAATGCTCTTAGCCAAAATTATTATGATCAAAATTTTTCTGACTTTTTTGTTCTTTTAAAAAAAATTTATGGTAAAACATAACAATGACAGACAAAACTGCATAAAACAAATGTATAGTCTAATGAAGTCTTAAGAAGTAAATAGCTGAAAACCACCACAGAGATCAAGAAATAGAATGTTGCCAGCCACCTAATACTCCTTAGTTCATCTTATCCCAACCATAAGGAAATTAGGTATGGATAGATAGATTAAATATGGATAGATTAGATAGACGGAGGAAATCCATCCTCCAGGAGAACCAGGCTCCTGACTATGGTGGTCATGTCCTTGCTTTTCTTTACTATTTTACTTCTTAAGCATGGAGCCACCAACCCTACATTTTAGCTATGCCTGTTTATTTTCAAATAGACCATTTAAATCTTTTAAACTATAGGTAGCCTTTTCATTCTTGGGGGGGGGTTGTATAGGGGTCTAATCATGCATCATATAAGGCTTACCATTACCATTTTAATCATATCTAGGAGTATAGTTCAGTGACATTAAGTATACTCGTGATATGGTAAAACTGTCCATCTCCAGAACTTCACCTTTACCCACTATAGTATTTACCTGTTGAAAAAGTTTATTCCCTTGATTGTGGGATTTCTGGGAGTCCAGACTGTGTGCTGCACTCCTACAGTGCAGTTTATAAGTTTCTCTGTTTTCCAAGTCCTATAGGTGAGCAGTCAGATCAGGAGTGCTTATTAGCTTCACTGGTGACTGCAAGTACTGATAACTCCAAGGAGGTCCACTATTCTGCCAGCAGAAAAAACATAATATGGGAATGCCTTGTATTTCACGTGGGTGCTCACTGCCTGTATCCAGTCATCTATTAGGGACGGCAAAAATGATAGTATTCTTTCATCCTTTTCAATTATTAAGTGTAATATTAAGAGAAATAGCCCCCCAACTATGAGACTGCCCAATGATAGCTTGTATAGAAAAGCAGAATAAATATTCATTATTTATCACTTTCCCCAAAATAGCCAGTGCGCCATCAATTTCCAAAAGTGGACAATTCTTTCTAATAGCATTAGGAACTCATGAATTGAAACACAGTTATCATCCCTGCTCAAAGGGCCAGTGGCAGCCAATTTACCTCAGAACTCTCTGATCAGCTCCCTGATGTAGGTTTCATGAGACGCTGGTTTCTGAGTGGGAAAAAGTGTTTCACCACCATGCTGCTGGGTTGATCAGGTTCAGGTTCGAGCTTTGACAGAGCACAAGACTAAGAAATAAGCCTGACTGACAAAGAGATTGATTTTTGAACAGCTCATGATTTCTTACTTTTTTTTTTTTTTTTTTTTTTGTTTTGGGG
>NW_022900917.1:81630479-81662118 GCF_012274545.1 Fukomys damarensis
TGGGGGATCGAACTCGGGACCTTGCACTTACAAGGCAGGCAACAGAACTACTGAGCTGAATCCCCAGCCCTCTTACTAAAATTTTTAATTGAAACTCTACATGAGAGACTTCTTCCTCCATTTTATATTTTATATCAGCTACCTCCTGCCTTCCATAGGAAAACACTGGTTCAAGACCAGACTCCTTAATAGAATTAGATTATCATAAAACACATCGTTTACTGTATTCCACTGCTTCTGAATATTGATACCAATGCTGACATTATTTATACTAAAATAGTATTGAAATCAGTTTTTAAATCACTTTTGCATATGATTTCCCCCTAGTCCCTGCATTTTAAATTATTGTGGTGCATAGACACTAAGAGCCAAGGGCCATGACACTATACACTCCCTCCTAACATTTATTGGGTCCTTGCTATACAATAACTGTGTTTAATGTTCTTATGACAACATCTCTGTAGCCATTTTGGTAGTCCGTCCCTAGTAGAATCGTTGATGAAGGAATCATAAGAATTCAATCCTGTTTCCTACATGTTGACAATATTTGTCTGGGCCTTTAAAACCTGAAAGGTAGTACAACTGTGCCTAAAGCCCTGTGGCTCACATTTTTATTACAGTAGTACCTGAACACGCTTTTCTGTTGACTACAGACACAAACTGTTGCTATCAAAAAGTTCAATGGTAATTTGATTTTATTTCATAAATCACTTGCTATTTTTGTTGGAAGGCCCAAAAGATTTTTTTTCCAACTCTAGTAATTTTATTAGGATATGTCTTGGTCATTCTAGGTCAATGTTCTCAGTCAGACTCACAGTATGCCATTCAATAAACAATTTCAAACATTATTTTGTAAACTTGAAGTTTTCTTGAACTACAGATTTTAACATGTTATCATTCCTTTGTTCTGTTTTCCTTATTTGGGGTCTCTAGTGAGTGATTTAGATGTATGAATCTACAAACATATGTTAGATCTTCTTTGTCTGTCTTCTAAATATGTATTTTCTCTTTAATAGTTTTTCTCTCATTCCTTTTTTCCCCTCCTTTTTACTTTCTGTTTCCCTTAATGTATGCATCAGGTACAGATTCACTGAAGATGGCATTACTGAACAATTTTTCTTACATTTTGAATTCTTTATGAATTTCTATCCATTTGATCTCTAAAATTCTCTAGGTATTAAGTTCTTTTGCAATTTACCTTCTATTCTTTTGTCTAGCCTTTTTGATGTCTGTAATGACTGTAAATACAATTATCATCAGGTGTGAGCATGTTCCTCTAGCATGCTTTAATGGTGTGTTGCTGTGTTGTTTTGCTTGCTATATTTACATTATAACTTTATGTGGAATTGGGCTTTGATCCTTTCCTATTGGCAATCTTTATATAAGGCTAGTGAAAGAAAATGAGCCAAAATAGGAGCACCCTAGGCAAGGCTTTATTGGGGAAGGAGCTGCCCAGCTGCCCGGAACAAAGATGAGAGAGGGCGAGACTAATTGGGATAAGGTTTATAAAGGGCAGTGTAGTAGGGATTTTGAGAGTTGAGAATTGTTCAGGTTGTTGGGCAACCAATGTGATGCCAGGTGACTTGCGGTATCATGGGGAGTATCATGAGGGTAATAGGTTGGAGCAACAAGTTAGGTTTTGCTTCTCCAGAGGGGGTAGGTTTCACTCCCCACCACCACCCAGTGGCTCATTTCCTTAAGCGGGAACCATTTTAGGACTGGGAGTCATTTTAAAATGTAGGAACATTGGGGACATTGTGTCTGGTAGAGAACTCTATCAACTAGTTTACATGGTCTTTTAGGAGAAATTATTCTGGTTAGCTTTTCTAACTGATAAATCTATATTATTTTGTGCTTTTGGGTAGTCCCCAAACATGTAAATTTGTTCTAGAAGAACTTTTTGCATTCATCTCCTATAACATGCAAGACCAGGCAACATGCCTCAGCTGCTTTTCTCAACTTGATTCACTGAACTGTCCAGTGAATACTGGGTGGATTCTTGGTTCTGTCAACATCAATTAATAGCTTGCACTGTCTTCCTGCATGATACTCATCTGCATGGCAAGCAGCTGTTTGTCTGCATCTGTTTATATTTTGAGGCTTGTCTTTTACAGATAGCTAAGTTAGTTAAAAATTATAAGGTAGTCAGACAAGGCTGGGCCCTCAGCATAGAAAACAAATGAGGCACATTCACTGAAGATTAACATTATAAAAAGAGAGAAACTGCTACACCCACCTACTTCCCCTGGGGATGAATAGCAGTGACTGATATTCTAAATAGATATCAATCATCCTAATTGGGAACCAACACATCCCTAACTAGCCTATTCCTTCCTGGAAATCCATGTGTTCTTGCTACACAAACAGCTTCCCCATTTGATTACCATTTGAACAATATTACCTGGGCAACTATACCTATAATCTTATTGGATGGTCATGTCTTTGTCCCACCCTCATGTCCACCTTGTAACTTTTCATTGGCTCTTCTAGTTTTGTCCCACTTTGTACTCACCTCATTTCATGGCTTTGCCCCATAAAACACCTTTGAGAAACCAGGTGGGTAGACAACCCACTTTCCAGTCCCCCTTCTGTCTCTCTTAGATACATCTATCTTTTTCTCAATAAATTCTTCCTACTCTTAACGTCCACTGTTCCTAGAATTCATTTTTTTGATTTTAGAGAACACAGACTCGCATTTTGGATATCTAGCAGGTTGGGAGTTATAATATTTCCCTTATTTGGATTACTTGGTGCCCTATATCAATAGGGATACTCTAGTATTTCACTTTGTTGTATATTTTGCCTAAAGGTACTTGGTTTTCCTATCCCAACTGTTCAGTCTCTTTAATTGGATAATTCAAAAATATCCAAAACCTAAAATAATCTATCACCACCTTCCAAGATGTCTAATCTTAAACATAATTTTTTTTTAATTCCAAGAAATCAGATTTCTGGATATTGCATCATAGAAAAAAAAAATAACATTTTCTAGGTAAAAGGCTGACTTCTCTTACCCTAGAGGAAGACAGATGCTGCCCAAGAATTTGAAGATATGGGAAATCATTTGTTTTCTGATAATTCATTTAGAAAACAAAGCAGTGCTCTACAAAGGCATGTTATCCTCTTCCACATAAGAGAATATCCATATACCCTTTATCTAAAGCCACTAATTTTTAATAATTTGATACTTTTACTTTAGTTCTCTCTATATTCACACTCACATTTATTTCTCTATGCATTTACAGTAACATTTATTTCTCTATATAGTCACATTTTCTTTCTGAACTATATCAAAGAAAATACAGGTGTGGTATCTCCCACCCTTAGGTACTTCTGAATTTATTTCCTAAGAACAAAAATATTTTACCACAATTTCAATGTCATTATCATTCTCAATATATTCGTCATTGACACGATATCATCTAATATACAGTACATATTTAATTTCCCAGGTTGTCCCAAAAATGTCTTTTCTTAACCCAGGATATGATTAAGGACCACGCATAAGATTTCATTGTTGTATTTCTTCAATCTCCTTTAGCTAGAACACTCTTCTTTCGTGTTTTTACACAATGGGAAATATAATAATAACATTTTCTTTATAGAGTTGTTTGGAAGATTAAATAGAAATAATGCAAATAAAGTGTCCAGCCCAGTATTTATTCACAATATCTGACAGTGCTTAATACATATTAATTCTCTCCATCTGTCAGTGGCTCACACTGAAATCAGTATCTTAGTTTGTGCAACAGTCATATTTATTGCTATAAAATTAAAAAGTGGCATCTAATTTCAGCAACCATAGTTAATGTGAGCTCACGCCTGAAAAACAAACTGAGTCCTGTCAATGTTTCTGAGACTGTCAGAGTGAGAGCCAAGGGAAGTCATAGTCCAGCTCCAAAAGCCACAAATGAGTCTCTGCCACTGATTCACAGCTGTCTCCAAATCAGTGCCTAATGAAAACCCCATGATTTCTCATACTGAATTGCACCACCCACGGACCAAACTCTGCAAGGGTCCTTTGTGTCTACCTTTCTCCTCTATAAAATGTGCCCATGAAGATTCTCTGTCTCACTCTATAACATGCTACATAAACAACCAGCCAGTGCTTCTATTAACCATTATTAATGAAAAAGGTATCTAATTAATAACTATGTGCTATCTCTGACTGACCAAAAATTAGGCCAACTTTGTTTTACAAACCACTTGGTAACCATAATTTTAGTTCTAATTTAGTTTCACTTTAAAAGATAGAAGAAAGTATTCCCAGACTACTAACCCCAAATTGCAATTCCACTCTCATCTTAGAAAGGCAAAGAGAGTGTCCCATCCTCTCTGTAACAAAGACAGAACCACAATAACCTAACCAAATAGGCCTGCACTGAACACATAAATAGCCACCACAACACAGAAAATTAGGGTTCCACCTCAAAGCCTTCTACACTCTTCATTCAGGAGAAGCAGGTGGTCAGTAATACAGCCCCAGACATCAGTCCATTGCTTCTCACATGCAAATACTCTCTGCTGGAGGTCTATTTGCCAAGACATAGCCCCTGCAATAATATCCAATCAAGCATTCCTGAGACAAGTGTCTGGACAGGTTCCCAGGATTGTGCCTCATTTATTCATTTATGCCAAGCTCTCTTTTCTTTTCTTTTTTTTTTTTTTTTTTTCCCCTCTAGGAACCAGGATCAAACTCAGAACCTTGTGCTTGCAAGGCAGGCATGGCACCACTGTGCTACATTACCGACCCACCGAACTCCCTTCTTGAAAAATAGAAGTCAAAACCTAGGAAATCCTCTGTCTGTTAATAGAAAAAAATGCAGCTCAGAGGACAAAGCACATTACAAACAGAAAAAAAATACATTTCATCTGAGTTTTTAAGCCCTGGTATAAGATTAAATCCATGTGAGATTTTAAAGGCTTAACATTTCCAACACTAAACTTGTTTTCCTACTTTTGCTAATAATTTTTTAAGACTATTTTATCAAGCATTTACATAATACAAGGAACTCATGATAATTATTTAAACACTGCAGAAATTGGAGAATAAATTTTATGAAGGGTATGATAGGCTAAATTTGAATGCTGAAGCCTTAACCCCACTGCGATAGCATTAGGAGATGGGGCTTTGGGGTTAACTAGGTATGAGGTCATTAAAGCACACCCTGATGAGCTTCTTGCCTTGTAAGAAGAGGCAGACAGCAGAGCTCCATGTCTTCATTGTATAGGGACATAGTGAGAAGGAAGCCTTCGACAAGCCATGAAGAATCAAATCTGCCAGCACCTTGATCTTGGATATTTGAATAGCCAGAGCTATGAGAAATCAGTGATGGCTATTCAACCAGCCAAGCCTATGGTACAATGGATCCTTGAGTTATGACCAATCTGACATACAAACACCTTGGGTTATGACAGGAATTTTAGTTTTAACTTGCAACCAAAGTCTTGAGTTATGACCCCAATGCCAGCCACTTGTGATTCCAGATGGTCTCAGATAAAGATTTAACCCTTAAAGAGTTCTGGAAAGAACATTAGAACAGCTTTTCTTGTGTGGGGTTAATTGAGAAATCCTGGGCCAATGTCTCTCTAAGGACTCTGAGATCTTCCTACATACACGAGAGAAACTTTGAAGGCTATGTAGAGAAGCCTGGGCCTTCAACTGACCAACTTGAGTTACAACCAGAACTCAAGAACAAATTGAGTTCATAAGCTAAGGGTCCACTATGTTTTGTTATAGTAGCCCCAAGCTACCTAAGACAGAGCAACATGTAATATTACAGCCACTAATATAAACATATTAACATGGTAGTTCATTTCTGTACCCCCAGCCCAGGGAGTTGAGAGCCTCAGCAACTCTCTAAAGAGGTCTTCTGGTGGGAAGTACTCACAAGAATGTGCAGAAATTGTTGGAGCCCCCCATTAAGGGGAGAAGCAGGGCAAGAGACCCTCATTCATGACCCATGCTAGAAACACCAAAGTCTTTGGTCCCACACTGAGACCCAACACTAAACAAGACAGTCAGGATTCTTGTTTCCTATTCTAAGCAAGGAGTCAGGCAGGAAAACAAAGCAAACAAGATACTTCCAGGAAGAGTACTGGGAGGTAAGTAATGCAAGATGAGGAATAGGAGCAGCAGGGACAAGGAAAGGGCTGATTTCACCAAGCTATCAGGGGTACTCTTGCCACAAGGGGGCAGTTGAACTGACATCTATAGAAGCAGGTGTAGATCATACAGAGCAGTGGGGCAGAGCAATATGGGTGAGGGAAGAGCAAGAGTAAAATGCCTGGCTGAAAGGAGCTGGGCACACTCCTGGGACAAGATCACTGACTCCTCAGAGAAGGAGAGTGTAGATGGCAACTTCCTGTCACAGGAGAACAAGATCCATAACTCATGGTACAGTTGCTGGCATTCAGCATGATGCCATCATTTCCTGAGCATACAGAAATGCTGAGAAAGAATGGCCAGGAAACAGAATCCCATCCCCAGAGAGACAGACACCTAGTCTTTGACCCAAGGCACCTGCTGTACCCTAAGCTATAGGGCTCAATCCTATAACTTGACCCACAAAAGGTCCTGATCCAGGCCCAAGTCTAGCTTTCACTCCCAGGGCACTGCCACATAATATGAGCTGCACTGAAGTCACATCTCCTAATCTCATGTGTTCTGACACTCACTCATGTAATGAACATTTAGGAACATTAGCTCTATTCCAGGCATTGTGTGAACACTCACAATGCCATAGAAATGGGGTTTATTATCATTTTGTAGATTAGTAGATTGATACACCAAGTTAAGTCAGTCACCTGAAGTTTCCTAACTGGCAAATTCTACAAAGAGAATCCACTGTGTGTCTCCAGCAATAGTCATATTATGGGCAAACATTTGTGCCTCCCTCCAAAATTCATACATTGAGACTTGGCCTCCACATGGTCGTATTTGGAAACAGAGCCTGTGAGGAGCTGGTAATGAGTAAAGTCTTAAAGCCAGGGTCTAATGCAGTGATCTGGGGCCATTTTAAGAAGACAAACAAACAACACAGAGATGATCTCTCTCTGCCGCATGAAGTCACAGCCAGAAGATGGCCACGTGCCAGCCAGAAAGAGGACCCACACCAGAAATCCACCATGCTGGCACCCTGATCTCAGACCTCTAGTCCCCTAAACTATGAAGTATAACTTTCTGTCGTTTAAGCCAGGCATTTCATGGCATTTTGTTACAGCAGCCAGAGCTGACCAACATATCCCATAAAGCCTGCAAATGGAAGTATGAACCATGCTTTGTTACTTGGCATAAATGCCATGTGAAGCCTTGTCCATACATCAAAACAAATACAAACTCCCATTTTCCCAGACTCCTTCTCCTTATACAAATCACTAAACTCAGAGGAACACTTTACTGTCAAATCCAATTAGATGTCCAGGGAATTGCAGCAGTTATACTGAAATAAATGCAGCAATTCATACATTGCACTCATTTAGGATGACCTTCTGGCAAATGATCACAAAATGGCAAAGAGTAAAAATTAAGAAACCATTCAGCTAACATGTATTATGATTACTTCAGACACATACTGTAACTCTCTCTGTTACAGTGTGCCCAGGAGAAGTCTCAGAAAGCTCCAATGACCTACTCTCAAACCACAGACTGCACAGTAGGCACTGAACAGCTGAGATATGCTAGCTGAGATTAGGAAGGGCTCACCATCACTGAGGTCCTGGAGGAGGTTCTCCTGGCAGGAGAAGTCCAGCTTTGCTTTGATGCTGATGGCCAGAGTGGTCACCTTCCCAGGCTGCAGAGGGAACTGGGCCAGGGTTTCTTCCAGCTTCCAGCTCAGGAAGTCGCCATACAACTTTTCTACAACAATAATAACAGCAGTCAGGATGATGAACCTGCAGCAACACGGGACCTACTAATCCCCCTAGATGACACGGAGGCAATCTCAAAGGAAAAAGCATTTGCAATGGACCGAAGTACCACAAATGTTCCAGAATCAAGGGCTGTTGCTGTTCTTGCCCCTGTTTACAGATGAGACATAAAGCAGAAGCAGAATCACCCATTGTTAGAGAAACTGAGCTGCAAGCCAAGTCGCCTTACTCCTAACAAGCAGATCATTCTTGTGGATAAATTTAGCCAGGCAAGTTGGCATAAGCCTGTAATTCTAGTACTCAGGAGGCTGAGGCAGGAGGATCACTGCAAATTCAAGGATAGCTTGGGCTACATAGCAAGAAGACTATGTCTCAGAACAATCAAAGAAATAAAATTCAATGTTGTCTTTCTCATATAAACTAAATGAGTTAAGCTAAATTTCTCCACAATGAGTATTTTCTATAATGTATCACTTTAAAAATAAACAGACCCAAGTCTAGTTGGGAACATATAATCAAGAAGAGGGATCCTCTGCAAAAAAAGAATTATGTGCAGTGGGGCATGGCGGACAGTGGTGAGGAGAGTCTTTCCCTGGCTTCATTGAAAATCTACCTCTGTCTTGGGCCAGGGATTTAACTCAGTGGTTCTGCTGCCTGCCTCACAAGCGCAAGGACACAAGTTCGATCCCCGGTACCAAAAAAAAAGAAAATCTACCTCTGTCTTTATGGTCTTGAGTGCTAGAGGGAAAGGGCCTTGGGTTGGACCCCATTTGGGCACAGACTGATTGGAATGCTGTGGACAAAATGGTTCCTTCAAGTGGGGCTCTCTCTCATATACAGCACAGGTGACAACAAAGACACCAGAGACTGTGGAGACAGCCCACCTTGGGGACAATGGGGGGACACTCGTGCTATCTGGTCACTGGTGGTACCAGGTCCTCTGAACAGTCCCACACCATTTTCCTCCAACTGTTCCCACCAGTGCGCCCACCACATAGCTCACAGTTCATGCACAATTCCTGCCCATTCCTGAGCAATGGGCTCTGTTTCCTGCCATCCTCAGAAAGACTGTGAGGAGCCATAGGAATGGGGCATTGCACCCACTGACTACTGAAAAGTCCCCTTCACAGCCCTGGGTCAGTTATTCATGGCCCAACTATGACCATGGCATATTCACAGCTCATTCCCATGGCCCTGTATCTCACCTGGCTGTGAGTGCATGCAACTAATTAAATGCCATCACTTGGTTCAGTCCAGTGCCTGGTGTTTGTCTTTAGCCATCAAGTGGGAGAGCCAGATGCTATCAAAACAGCTCCCCTCCTAAGAAGCTCCTGCCATTTCTCAGCTCTGGATGGAAAAGCCTGGCTTCCTGGCTATGCTACCACCCTCCTTTATGCTGCTACCTTCCTCTCTCACTATCCCTTCAGGCTCAAGGAATGAGTAACTAGATGCTGTTCCAACCACTCCCCTTGTGTGAACCAAGCTGCTATGCTGAATAAGAAAACTGAGGCCCATTTGCCCATCAATTGGAGACTGGATAAAGACGATGTAGTTTTTCTATAAAATGGAATACTACTCAGCCATAAAGAATGATAAATTAGAGTCATTCATAGGAAAATGGATGTATATTAAGGATATACTCTTAAGTGAAATAAATACGTCCCACATGCATAAATATCGAATAGTTTCTCTGGTGTGAAAAACTATAATTGTACATAAGATCCTAATGGTATAATTGACAATGTGAAATAGGAAAAAAAAAGGGCTAAAGGTGTAGGGAAAGTAGGAAGGGTAGGGGAAAGGAAATAAGGTTAAAGAAAAAAAATGAGAAAATGAAAAAAATGGAAATAAAGTATTTGTAAAGAGGGAAGGGAGGAGGGGGTAAAGGGAGGCCAGGGGTAAGGGGAAAAATGAGAACCAAGATCCGTCATATAAAGGTACAAGATCCCAATGATAAATGTAACTGTACTGTATACCTAAAATGTACCAATAAACTCAATGAGAAAAAAAGGAAACTGAGGCTTAGAGAAATTAAATAATTTGTCCATAGTCATAAACTAGAGGAAAATTACTGAATTTGAGGTCCAAATGATTACAAAATCATTATATTTAGTTTCTCCATGAAAGTACTACTTCATAGTCGAGTTAAAATATAAAATCCTGGGCTCTAAACCCAAAAACTAACCTCACAGGAATTCAGTGAAAGATAGCAAGAATGAGGTCCATATGAAAGAAAAAGATGTGTGTGTTTTGTTAACTGCAAGAACTCAAAGCCACCTGTGCTGTGCATACAAAACAGGCTAACATCTCCCTGGCCAGAAGTGAGCTTAATCAAGCGGCCAAGACCTGGGTAGTGCACATCCAATAGAACATGTTCCTTTCTCCTTGCTTCCTTGAAAAAGGGTGCTAACAAAAAGGAATAGTTTATCTGGTGTGAAAAACTAAAAGTGTAAATAAGGATCAAAATGTATAACTGACAAAGTGAAATAGAAAGAAAAGGTCTAAAGGAGTAGGGGAAGTGGGAGGAGAAGGGAAAAGGAAAGGAGGGAAAAGGAAAAGAAAAAATGAGAAAAGTAAAAAATGGAAACAAACTCTTTGCAAACAGGGAAGGGTGGAGGGGGTGAAGGGAGGGCAGGAGAATGGGGAAAAAATAAGAACCAAGATACGTTATGTAAAGTTACAAGATCCCAATGATGAATGTAACTGTACTGTATACCTAAAATATACCAATAAACTTAATGAAAAACAAAAAGGAATAGACCCAGGGACAATGCCCCTTAAAGGTATTCAGGAGCAAGGAACAAAAAAAGAATTAAGATGTATTACATACATGTACCAACTCCCCACAATAAATGTAATCATTATAAACTGCAAAAATGTACTAATAAAAAAATAATTAATTAGAAAGAAAATATGAACCATTGGGGAAATGACTGAATTATTAAGAAGGCTGGTTCCTGGAAAGTAAAGTTTTTAATTACAGCAAAGGATTAATTACCATTGCTTAGGATTTTTTCAAGAAAATGTAGGTGTCAAAAGAGATACTTATAGTAATGTAAGGACAGAAATGGAAATTGAGAATTAAAGAGAAGTAGCCACCAAGTTATCAGTAAAGTAGAAGAAGGCACAGGCCAACAAAAATAACCCATCATAGGAGAAAGAACATCACATCCAAGATTAGGTACCAAAATTACAGGACAAAAACTAAATGCTTCATCAAAGGTTTAGAAAGAAACAGTAAAATGTACAAAGACACTGAGTCTTAAATAATCTCTTGCAAACAGGAAGGGGGACAAGGGACAAAGGGTGTAGGAGGAGGGGGAGGAAAAGGGGAAATAAGTAGAACAAAGATGAACCATGTACAGGATTCTAAAAACTTCAATGAATGAAAACATTATATGCCATAAACACAAACTAAATTTAATAATATCAACAAGAATGAAAAAAGGGAAAGGAGAACTAGAGGAGGAAGGAAGGAATAGCAGAGGTAAGGGGAAGGGGCTAAAAATGAAATATTTTATTATGTGCATGTACCCACTCCCCAAGATAACTGTAAAATGCATGTACTGCAGATATGTACTAATACAACAAACCAAATAAATACATACATATACATCATATTAAAAATAAAGCAAAATAAATTATCTGTCTGGAAGCCTGATTTAGCATATAACATGAGGCTCTGGGCTATTGAGGAAGAATGTATAGGTAGGTGTTTCTTTGCAAGGTAAGTCATACAGTTACAGAAAGAACAGACTGTCTTAAACTAAAATACATATATCAAAGCCATCTTACAGGTCAGGAAATGGAAAGGAAAAGAGCAAGCCTGGCACAAAATCAAGCAGCCACCTGGACAGTCTTCCTACCCATTTCAAAGGATGCTGAGACACCTGGCTCACTGCTGCAAAGCTGACTGGACTTTCCTCTGCTCCCTGGAGACACCTGCCCACCTGTCCTGTTAGAGCCAGTGCTGTCTCCACTGAAGGTCCTCTCCCATCAGTGTCCAAGGCAACCGCTGCCAGGCCTCTCCTAGCATTGTCATGCATTTACTCAAGAAACTGACCAGGTGAAGGCTCTCAAAGATAAAGTCCCTATGATCATGTTCTCCTGCAGACAGACCAGTTCCAACACCTTCCTTGCTTGCCTCAGAGGATGTGTTACCTTCACTTGCTCTCAGCTTCCCTTCTTACACTGGTAAAATGGGGAAAGATTAGCACCACAGAGACCACTCAGGACAGTACGTGGTACCTAGCAAAATATTTATGAAGTAGTTCTTGTTATAATTATTAGCTAATTTTGACAAGAACATCACCACTGATGGGGACTCACAGCCTCTCAAGCCATCTGCTCCTGTTAAGGGACAGCTCTACCAAGCTCTCAGGTGTCTGAGCACCAGCTCTGTGCAGGTATTCTGGGAGAGACCAGGCAGCTGAGTGTCAGCCCATCTCAGGGTGCCTAATTCACATCACCCCTTCAGTTCCTTCCTAGTCTCTACACATGCATGGTAGGCAAATGGAAGACTTTCATGATGGCACAAGAACCAGGACTTCCCAGAGCCAGGATGTGAACTCTGCACCCTCTTCAGGCACACTAACCATCTTTGCAGGCAGCTCAAAGCAGCCTCCACCTTTACCCCTTCTTCCCTATGCTAATCTCTCCACCTTCCTTCCACTGTGTCCTGCAACTCTCAGCCAGCCCAACACCATGTCAGACCCACTGAGGTTTGACAAGAGCCCTCTCAAACATAAATCCCAAAACTGGCACAAAGGACCCATTATAGGGGGAGTGTACTGCACAGCAGAGGGCAGGAGGAGACCCCGAGCCCTACCCAGGACTGACTATGTGCGACCTCCAAGAGAGCTCAGCCAGTCCGTACTGGGCATCCCCGGGCTTCCTAGGCCCACACCTGTGTCCTATTATGTTCCCACTGCTGGGAATATCTTCCACCCACCTACTCCACTTGGCTGGGTTCCTGTAAGTTTTTCCTACCAGGTCAGAGATTCACCTTAGATGCCTAGCACCCCACCCTGTAATCTTAGATTAGAGATTCTCTCACCATCATAGGCTAGAAAAGAGTTGCATGTGCCCCAGGACAGATGCCTGCACTCTGCACCCCTCCTTGGACTCCTCATCCTCTCTTGTCCTTTTCTAGTGAGTGTTTATGGAGCATCTTTGTCCAGCCTCATTCTTCCAGGTGCATAGACAGACGGCAGAAATGAGGGAAGAAGTGTGACACACAGATGACATGGAGACAAAGAGAAGCATTCTAGAAGGACAAGGTAGTCATAGGCACCTGACAGCACACCACAAACACAGCCCTTGCATGCAGTGCCCAGAAAGCCTTCCGAGGAGAGTGACAAGACTCAAGGGTGAGAAGTCAGCAGGTCAGTAGGAGCAAGGACAAGCCTGTGCAGCAAACTCTGAGCTTGCTCTGGGGGTCCTTGCCCCTGCATGTGTAAATGTCACATTCAATCCTCACACACACAGGTCTTGTCTTCTTCTTACATGGTAATCTATGGAACATAATGATGTTAGATGTTTTCTGGTATTTACTTTATTCTTTTTTGGTGGGGTACCGGGGATCAAACTGAGGTTCTTGTGCTTGCAAGGCAGGCCACAGAACCACTGAGCTAAATCCCTGGCCCTTTATTTTATTCTTTAGCCTGTGGCACTACCCCAATCTAGAAAGCACTGATTAAATTTTACAAGTTATCCTGTCTCTCATTATACTGTAGTCCTAAAACTCTAATAGCCCACTGGATATACTCTGTGGGTATTCAGTTAGGACTCAACTCTGGGATGGACAATATGACCTTCCTCCACAGGCCATGCATATATAGTACCAAAATCCTCTCAATGACCCCAGAGATCACACTCCACTCTATCCTTGCATTTTGAGGCCACCTTCTGTGACTTGTACTAGCTGCATGCTGCATGGGAAGGACACTGGGAGATCCTGAAGCCATGCAATGGTGATGTTATAGGACAGAAACCAGGGATAGGATGGAATTGGGATAAGGTCTAAAAGGAAGTGGCCAGAATCAGCCTCCCTTCTTGGCTCCAGACCCTGAAATTCTCCTGATTTTTGGTGCTCTTGTCCCTTTTTCCTTGTGCTGGGTCATGGTTAGTTCCGGGTTCCCTGAATCCTGTCCCCACTGTGACACTCCCAGCCCACAAAGCTAGCTTGGGGGGCCACAAGCACAGCCTCATCTACACCACTGTGGGGGCAGGAGGGCTGATTCAAGTACGGGTTGGAGGTGGGTGTAGCTGTGATGTGCTAGCCCCTCCCCCATCTCATTCCTTTTAGTAGCAGACCTGGAGGATGTGACATTTATAAATGTCTGTAATGCAAGGCCTCATACCCTTAACTCATTCCCTCTGCTCTCTGTCTTTTTATATTCACAGTGAATTCCTAAATTTCCAATATTATCCTATATTGCCAAAGTCGTAATAGGTGTTGCTAAGTGCTACGTCCTTACATTTCAACCCAATAAACCAATTCAGAATGGAATGGAATCGGATAAGAGATATCAGGCTAAAAAGAACCAAGATAGAAAACCAACTGGAGCCTGCTTCTAAAGACCCAATCTCAAAGCCCTAAGAACACAAGACATGCACACTGACTTCCTTGAACAGCACACCCATCTGCTAAGGCAGCACTGGCCCACCCTCCTACAAACTGCCAGTATCAGCTGCCAATATCACTGAGGCCCTGCAAAAGCCTCTCACCCCAAATATCCCATTGGCATTTCTTTTTTATTCTTATTATTCATTAAGTTTATTGGTACATTTTATGTGTACAATATGACGCTCATCATTGAAAATTTGTACCTGTACATGGTATATCTTGGTTCTTATTTTTCCCCATCCCCCTGCCCTCCCTTGAACCCCTCTGACTCTCCTTATTTACAAAGACTTTGTTTCTGTTTTTTCCTTTTCCTTCTTTCCTTCCTCTATCCCTTCCTCTTCCCCTTCCCCTTCACCTTCCTCTTTGGACCTTTTCTTCCTATTTCACATTATACATTTCATATTATATATTTTGGTCCTCATTTACATTTTCAGTTTCTCACACCAGAGAAACTATTCGGTATTTACTATATGTAAATACATTCGGTATTTACATTATTTCGCTCAAGAGTATGGCCTCAATGTGCATCCATTCATCTATAAATATCTCTAGTTTATCATTCTTTACAGCTGAGTAGTACTCCGTTTTATTTTTTTAAAAAAACCACACACATCTTCTTTAATCCCATTGGCATTTCTGTAGCAAAGCAAAGAACCAGGCCCTCCATCACATGCCCTCCTGAAGCAAGTGAAGCTCTAGGAAAGTCATTTTTTCCATCATGCCAACACATATCAGCTCTGGCCCACCTCTCTCCTGCTCCTCCCCTTCATCCTCCACTGTGCCCCAGGTACCATCTGCATTTGCTGTTCCTTATACCAAGAATGCCTGGCCACTTTCTCACATAGGAATTCCTGCTCACGGCCTCAGCCCAGCTTAGAAGCTCTTTCCTATGGCACCCTCCCCCTCAAAATCACTCCCCTAGGGTCCCACTCATACATCCAACAGGGGAATAAAAGCAGAGCCAGGCCTTGCCTTTGACCTTAAGAGGTGGGGTATTCTGCTTCTAGGGACACCTGTTCCAGACAAATGTGCCTTAGGTTACATCCTGGCTCCAAACTTCTATATGCTCCAGGTTACTCATGCAAAACATGGGCTTTCATACACAAGCAACATGTGAACAAAGCCAAGTGCTTAGAACAGTGGTGGCAAACCTGTGGCACATGTGCCACAGCAGGCACACAGAGCCCTCTCTGTTGGCACAAAAGACAAGTTGCCCCAACAGCCAAGCACAGATGACAGCTGTTGTTTTTTTTTTTTAACCAAAACCTCACTATTCAGGTTTAACTGCAGTATTGGCACTTTGTGATAAATAAGTGGGTTTGGGGTTGCAGTTGGGTACTCCCTCTCCAAAAGGTTCACCTTCACTGGCTTTGAACAAACACTAGTCATTCCTCCCACTCTGAGAACCCCAATCTCTTTTGCCCAGCTGCATAATATACATACTCCTTCCCCAGTGTTGTATGAGGAGAGATGACTCTCAGAGGGTATCTAACACGGTTCCTGGCTGCAGTTATCACACATTGGTATCAGCTGCCATTCTCATTCGATGGATGACTAACAAGACCTGACATTCTGCAGGAACTCAACAGTGTACGATGTAGCGCCTCTAGCTGCATGCCAAGACTTCATTTTAGATTTCTATATAATTAGAACATATGGGGAAAAAGTTATGTGAAAACAGAATACCAAAATGAATTTACAAAGTAATTTCAAGGCCCTAAAAATATTCATATCAAAAAAGAAAAGAAATCATACCTATATTATTAATATTGCTTTTGTCTTTGAGTGGTGGGATCATGAGTATTTTCAAGTTGTTTTGTGTTTTCTGAATTTTCCACAATGAGCACACATTTTTTTCATTCATTCATTCATTCATTCATTCATTTATGGTACTGGGGATTGAACCTAGGGCCTTCACACAAAGTTACATCCTTGGCCACTTTTTAAAGTTTGAGATGAGGTCTCACAAAGTTACTAAATTAGCCAGGTTGGAGTCCAAGTTATTATCCTCCTGCTTAGATTCCCAGAGTGCTGGGATTATAACCGTATGTTTCTACCCCTGGCTGATAGTATACTTTTATAAATCAACAAATATACAAGCACATACCTTTATAAAGTCATACTATCATTTCACACTTAAATCTAAACGCTTTCTGCCCAACCCTACCCCACCTTCTGCACAGGAGACCAACAGTGCTAAGGACCTAGGCTCATTCCAGAGAGTGGGGTGGGGGCTGCAAAGTCAATGCAGAGGCTTTTTACAGTGTCCTACATCAGGGCCAGGAAATAATATGAATTGATGCCAAGGAAACAACCTACTCAGGCATGTGCGTCACTGAGTCACCAGACTCAATCCTGCCAGCTGAACAAACTTCCTTGAGGGGGCTAATTTACTCTGTGGCAACCATGCAAATGGTGGGTGATCAAATGCCTAAAAAGCATTTGCCAAAGCTAAGGAAAAGGCAGCCCAAACTACTGTAGTCAGATGAACTGTCTCCCCTTTCCAACCACCTAAACTGACTTGGCCTTGTAGACACCTACAGAGCAAGGGAGTACGCCCAGGGAACACAGGCGCTAGCTCCAAACTTACATGAGAGCTATCTGTGCCCACACCATAAGAGGCATTTGAAGCCCAGAAAGTCTAAGTAACCTTTCCCAAGACAAAGAGCTACATGTTAAGAGTAGGATCCATGACTGGCAAAGACCATGCTCTGTCCACTATAGCGGGGCCTTTCTCCCCTTGTGTGATTGACACCACTAACCTAAGGAGCATTAGAACTTGAATATGAGAATATTTACAAGAAAACCCTCATGAAGGTGATGTGATATAGCATCTTGAAAAGAAAAAGTAGCAACCAAGCAAGTATGTGAGCTTTGGGGTCAGACAATCCTGAATCTACTCTGAATCCCAACCACTGCCACACATGAGCTCTCTGACAAAGTACAGTTGTGTGTACTCTGTCATCCCAAGAGGCCCTGTTAATAGATGGAGACAGTATTACAGTTGTTTTGAAGACAAAATGAGACCATATCAGGTCTCAGACCAGCAACCTGGCAAACAGAAGTTATGTGGGTAATTTTCGGGAAAGTCCTCTAGAAACTATCCAGCACTGTGGTAGTTCCTTTCCACATTCTACTACTGCTCATTTCCTTCTTTCAACAAGCATACATCAAACAGCTATTAAAGATCCTCATGGCAAGCACCACGCTGGATGACAGGGACTGGTGGCGTCTGATTGTTGGAAGAAATAGACATGGCAGAAGTCCCCCAAAACTTAGACCCAGATGAGAAATAATGTTCTTCTCAATCTAAAATTTTCAAGAATTTATACCCTTGTTGCACATAGAACAGGTTCAACAATTTTTTAATTGATTGCCTAGTACTAAAATAAGATTCATTGTCCTAGTGGGGTCTCAGATCTGTAATGAAAGAACAAATTTCCTCATCTATCAGTGTAGCTCATCAGGAATTTATTACTGGGGGATTCAAAAACTGTAATTATAGCACAGGTCTTGCCTGTTCCCATGGCATCTCATTTCCTAAAAGGATCTCCACTGAGAGGTTGGCTCTGCTGAAATGAACTCTGGGAGGCCTCCCATGGTCCGTCCCCACCCCCAGGCCCTGGACCTTAGCTGCAGGATGCCTTAGGAGGACACAGAGATCAGGTGGCAATAGACTGCAATGGGGAATGAAGTTAGAGAAATTCCATCAACTGCAATCTCAACTGGGCTGTCTTACACAGGCATCTGCTAGATCCAAGAAGATTAGGGGGAGAAAGTGAGTGCTAGCTGAGTTCAATAGCTACACCACACAGTGTGGCCCAGTGGCACTTCCACAAACAGGGCTTCACTGGGCTCTGTACATAAACTGTCTCACTGAACTCACACATTTGCCCTCTGGAGTGAACCCACTGTTGTACCCTCTTCAGATATGTTGCTCAAAGCCAAACATAGAGGAGACAGCCAGTATTCAACCCTCTACCATCTGACCTCTTCTTTTATATGCGCACTTGTTGAATCCTAAAGACAACCCTGTAATATAGCACTGCATTTCAATTCTAAAAAGTATAATTATTCCTCAATTTAATTTTTTGTCTACCCATGACACATCAAGGCTCTCAACTGGGAATTTAATGTTCAAAAGCTCCCAAACCACAGGGCTAGAACTCCTAACATCTTCTACCTCCCATCATGCTCTTTTCTTTCCCTTCCATACTCCCAATGAGTTGAATACACCAAGCATCACAGCACTGATTAAAAGGCAAGTAAATCACTTTGTCTTAAGATGGGCTTGTTTTGTAAACTTCTCTGGTATAACCTCAATGTGTAAAATGCTGAGCTGTACAAGAATGCCTCCACAATGCTGCATGACTACAAGCTTCAGGTTGAATGGCTTTTAGTCACTCAGGAATTCTGACATCTTCCTGGGAAGCACACCTGCAAGTCCATTCACTGTGGCCAGTCATATGGAGCAGAAATAACACAGGATATGCAGCCAGAGCTCCATGCAATTCAGTGAACACATCTGACTCCCTCGCACACCATACTGTGAGTGCCTCAGGACACCACGCATACATTATTCATGTGCTGGCACAGGGACTGCATATAAATGTAATATAAATGTCTGACTGTTGAGGAACACAAAGCCAAGTGAGGTGAGTGCCCTTGTAACAGCATAAGCTGGCCATGTGGCAGAGGTGGCATAATTAACTCTACTGCACAGCTGGAAAAGCCTTCAAGGAGACAGCCTGTGAACTGGGTTATGAAACAGAGCTAGAACTGGGGACTGGCAATGTTCTGAACACACAAAAGGTGTGCACAGCTACAGAGGCACACTGTGTACTTGAAAGGTAAGACCAGGATCTGCCATCTAGGTGGAGTCCCCAGTCCCCAGCACAATAGCCAGCATGCATAGGTCAGAGGTGCCCAATATAGGACTGCCAAAAAGGAGGGCAAAAAGATGAGCCACTGATGGCCAAGGTACAGACAAACGGACAAGCAGGGAGATTGGCAGTGGCAAAGGAAGATGGGGAGGTAACCCATCACCATGGCCTTCACCCTGCCTCTGCTTTTGAAAACACACCACACCTATTCATAATCAAGCTTCCTTAGCAAACTCTGACCCCATGAGAACATGGACCACTGTGGTCTCACTCCCCAAGGTAAGTACTGTATCTGAAACAGTAGGGGTCTGGATAAGTATCTGTGCAATAAATGGAAGGAACAGCACAGGTGAGCTGCATGTCACATGAAGAATTTTTCTGAAGGCTGAGCTAAGAAAATGGGCAGAGGAAAATGATTTTAATATATTTAAGGAAGCTGGGGAATTTGGCTCAATGGTTCCACCACCTGCCTCACAAGTGCAAGGACCTGAGTTTGATCCTCTGTACCAAAAAAAATAAAATAAAATAAAATTTAAAAATATATATATGGAAGATGGCAAACAAAATAGAATTTTAAACAGTAATACCCAATTCAAAAATGGGCATCTGAAATGAACAGACATTTCTCAGACAAAGAAGTAAAAACAGCAAGTAAATATTTTAAAAAATGTTCCACATCACTGGTCATTTAAGAGATGCAGATGAAAATACTGAGATTCCACCTCACCTGACAAAAAATGGCTGCTATTAAGAAATCAATCAATAACAAATGCTGGCAGGGTTGTGGGGAGAAATGAACCCTTCTCCACTGTTGGTGGGAGTGCAGACTGCTGCAACCACTATGGAAATCAATATGGAGATACCTCAAAGAGCTGGGACGAGAGGTTGCATTTGACCCAGCCATCCCTCCACTGGGTATCTTTCCAAAAGAATTAAAGGAATCATACCACAGTGATATATGCACACAAATGTTTATAGCAGCACAGTTTGTAATAGCTAAAACTTGGAAACAGCCCATTTGCCCATCAGTTGGAAACTGGATAAAGAAGATGTGGTTTTTCTATAAAATGGAATACTACTCAGCCATAAAGAATGAGAAATTAGATTCATTCATAGGAAAATGCATACATATTGAGGATATACTCCTAAGTGAAATAAATAATTCACATGTGTAAATACTGAATAGTTTCTCTGGTCTGAAAAACTATAAGAGTACACAAGATCCTAATGATACAACTGACCATGTGAAATAGGAAGAAAAGGGCTAAAGGTGTAGGGAAAATGGGAAGGGTAGGGGAAAGGTAATAAGGGAAAAGAAAAAAATATGACAAAATGAAAAAATGGAAATAAAGTGTTTGTAAATGGGGAGGGGAGGAGTGGGTGAAGGGAGGGCATGGACAAGGGGAAAAAAATTGACAAACAAGACCTGTCATGTAAAGGTACAAGATCCCAATAATGAACGTAATTGTACTGTATACCTAAAATGTACCAATAAACTCAATAAAAGAAAAAAAACACACAAATGTTTTAAGTTAAAAAAAAAAGATAATAATGGTGACAGAATTGATAATGATAATAATAGTAATAGGTCACAAGGAGAGTTCTGTTTACTGAATCTTACCAAGCCAGGGACTATCCTAAGTGCTCTACATGTATTACAACAACCAGAGGAGTGGCAGAAACCCATCTCCACCATGAGAAGAAAGAGTGAAAAGAAAAGAAAAGAAGTAAGTACCTGGGTCCAAATCACTGGGCCAGTAAGTGGCAGAGCCAAGATTCAAACCTATCTCTATCTGATGCTAAAGATCATGTTGACTGTAATAACTAAACTCAGGAGGCTTCATTGGAGTAGACCCGTGAGGACTGCCCAGACACATAGGCACTTCTGCAGCATTCCTCCCCTCCTCCCCCTGCTCTTCAGCCTCCTGGTTGTGCTGGTACCAGAATCCACACTGCAGGGGCACAAGTGGTCATAAAGGTGATTTTATTGAGCTCCAGAAGATAGAACAGAAGTGAACAACTGCAATAAAGGCACATCAGACCTCCATAGTTGGTAAGTTGGAAAGATCAACACCTTGGACTATCTTCTGGTGAAGAGCAGCTGGAAACTGCTGTAGAACCTTGCACAGTTAAACCCTGCAGGTAGTTAGAGAGCTCACCCTGGGCCTTGCAGCCAGAATTCAACCTGAATCTCAGGGGTCTGCCATCAGCTGGCTGAGACTAATCGATTTAGTGCACATTGCTACCAACATTGTCTATTGTGACAGCAGAAATATACCCTGAGAGAAGCCCTTCAAATTTTTTTCTTTTTCTCTTATTTTTAATTTTTATTTTTAAAATTTTATTTTTTCCCATTCTGTAATTTCTTCCTTTTTTCTTTCTTCTTTTTCCCACTCAGTCTCTTGCTCCCCACAATATTCTCCATCTCCCTTTTTGTTCCTGTTCCTGCCCTAATTTGGATTTCTTCTTTCTTTTTCTTTTCTTCTCTTTTTCCTTGCTCAAGTGTCATTAGTTTCAAAGTAAGGTGAGTACAATTTACAGCTTCCCTATTATTGTTAAACTGTTCTATTCTTGTCTTTGTTCTTGAACTCTGTCTTTCCTGCTTGTCTTCAACAGTTTCCTAGAGTTTGTGTGATCATCCTGTGTCCTCTGGCTTCACTTGAAACCTTCTCCTATTCTTCTACCTATCTACTCCTCTCCTCCCAACTCCTTCTAAGTCCCCACCCTGAAAGGTAAAGTAGCTGTATTGAAGAGATTATTCACTATAAACTTATTTTTGGCTAGTCCTCGGTATTGATTTAATTCACATGGCTAGAGGTGACAGATTAATAACTACCACAAAATGGTCAATTTCTAAGCTGTGGTTGATGCTATTGCATTGCTGGTTGTATCAATTGAGCTAAAGGGTTGATTGGTTTAATAAGTTGTCCTTATATTATAAAAATGAGAGTGTCTCTGAGTCATTAGAGACTCAAAACCTAAAGAGCAGCTATATCAGGAAGTTCAAAGTACTAACCCAGGAATTAAACCAAGGACAGCAATAACAACAAAAATAAAAATGAGAAAACACTTAAGCAAGGCAAAGATACAGACTTCCAGCTCACTAACAGCAAATCCTAGGGAAAATGAGGTGGAAAAGTCTGACAATCAACCACTAGGACACCCTGAACTCATAGCACAGGAAGTAACAAAACAGATCATTCAGAATCTAGAAAAATTCAAAACAGAAATACTTTCCCAGATAACTACAGAGATGATGAGCATGATGAAAAACATGACTAGAGACTCTAGAACAGAAACAGAAAAAAAAATAGATGAATTCAGGACCATGACAGAAGACATGAATGCCCAACATAGGAAAGAAATGGAAAAGATGAATGCCTAACATAGGAAAGAAATGGAATCCATGAAACAGATTCAGATAGCCAGGATATTAAAAACTCTATAGAAAGTATTCACAGCAGAATAAATGAATGTGAAGATAGAATTTCAGATATAGAAGATAGGATTGCAGTCCTTGACCATCCATGAAAAGAAAGATCTCTTAAAAACAGTAAGGGATCATGAGAAATCAATCCAACAACTCTGAGCTGATGCAAAGAAGAATAATATACCCAGCAGAGATATGGCTGGGTCAAATGGAACCTCCAAAATAGTTAGAAGAATCATATCACAGTGACATATGCACACCTATGTTTACAGCAGCACAGTTTGTAATAGCTAAAACTTGGAAACAACAGCCCATTTTGCCCACAGTTGGAAACTGGATAAAGAAGATGTGGGTTTGGGCCAGGGATTTAGCTCAGCGGTTCAGTGGCCAACCTTGAAAGCACAAGGACCCGAGTTCAATCCCCAGTACCAAAAAAAAAAAAAAACAAAAAAAGATGTGGTTTTTCTATAAAATGGAATACTACTCAGCCATAAAGAATGAGAAATTAGAGTCATTCATAGGAAAATGGATACATATTGAGGATATACTCCTAAGTGAAATAAATAAGTCACATGTGTAAATACTGAATAGTCTCTCTGGTGTGAAAAACTATAATAGTACATAAGATCCTAATGAGATAATTAACAATGTGAAATAGGAAGAAAAGGGCTAAAGGTGTAGGGAAAATGGGAAGGGTAGGGGAAAGGGAATAAGGGAAAAGAAAAAAATATGAGAAAATGAAAAAATGGAAATAAAGTGTTTGTAAAGGGGGAAGGGAGGAGGGGGAGAGGGAGAGCAGGAACAAGGGGAAAAAATGAGAACCAAGATCTGTCATGTAAAGGTACAAGATCCCAATGATGAATGTAACTGTACTGTATACCTAAAATGTACCAATAAACTCAATAAAAAGAAAAAAAGAAGAATATAAAACTGATAGGAATCCATGAAGTAGGAGAAAGTAAAAATGACTTTAAAAAAAAACTGTTCACAGAATTAATGACAGAAAACTTCCCAGAAGGAAAGAGGTGGACGTACAGATAAGTAAGGCATATAGGACTCCAACTAGCTATGATCAAAATAAATTTACACCTAGACATATAATAGTCAAGATCCCAGCAACCCAACAGAAGAACAAAATACTGGAAGCAGTTAAAGAAGAAAAACAAATCACATGCAAAGGAAATCAGAATCACAGCAGACTTTTCAACACAACTCCTCAGGTCAAGGAGAGCCTTAAAACAGAAACACTAAACTTGCTGGAAGATAAGTTAGGCAGAACTCCCAAAGATATTGGCATAGGAAAAAACTTTATGAACAAATCCTCAGTAGCCCGGGAACTAGCACAAAGAATCAACAATTGTGATCTCATCTTATTAAAAAGCTTCTGCACTGCAAGAGAAACAACCAGCAGAGCTAAGAGACAACCTACAATGTGGGAAAAAAGTTTAACCAGCTGCTTGTCAGACAAAGGACTATTATCTAAGATATATAAAGAACTCAAAAAAATCAGGCCCCCCAAATATAAAGACCTGATTCAAAATGGGCATGTGAAATGAACAGACATTTTTCAGACAAAGAATTAAAAGCAGCAAATAAATATATGAAAAAATGTTCAGCATCACTGGTCATTCAAGAGATGAGGAAGAAAACAACACTGAGATTCCACCTTACCCCAGAAAGAATGGCTACTGTCAAGAAATCAATCAATAACAAATGTTAGCAGGGTTGTGGGAAAAAAGGAACCCTTCTTCATTGTTGGTGGGAGTGCAGAATGGTTAAACCACTGTTGAAATCAATATGGAGATACCTCAAACAACTAAGATTAGAGGCTCCATTTGACCCAGGTATCCCTCTGCTGGGTATCTTTCCAAAAGAATTAAAGGAATCATACCACAGCGATATATGCGCACCCATGTTTATAGTGGCACAGTTTTTAATAGCTAAAACTTGGAAACAGCCCAACTGCCCATCAACTGAAGTCTGAATAAAGAAGATGTGGTTTTTACATAAAACAGAGTACTACTCAGCCATAAAGAATGAGAAACTAGAGTCATTCATAGGAAAATGGATGCCTATTGAGGCCATATTCTTAAGTAAAATAAATAGGACACATATGTGTAAATACCAAATAGTTTCTCTGGTGTGGAAAACTAAAAGTATAAGTAAGATCCAAATTGTATAACTGATAATGTGAAATAGGAAGAAAAGGGTGTAGGTGAAGTGGGAAGGGTAGGGGAAAGAAAATAAGGAAAAAGAAAAAATATACGAAAAGGAGAAAATGGAAACAAAGTGTAAATAGGGGAGGGTGGAGGAGGTGAAGGGAGGTCAAGGGTATGGGGGGAAAATGAGAGCCAAGATCTGTCACGTAAAAGTACAAGATCCCAATGATGAATGTAACTGTACTGAATACCTAAAAAGTACCAATAAACTCAATGAAAAAAATATAGAGAACTAAATTTAAAGCTGAGGATGGCCTGAGGCAGGGAGAATAGGAGCTCATCCCTCTCAGCTGCACGCCAGATGTATCAGATGCTCATGGCTCCATTTCTACCTGTTTCTACACCCAAACCTGCACATGGAACCTGGTGTGAAAAATGCCACAAGGACCAAATTACCTGAGTCCTTTTCCCCCAAGACATTCTCTTTGACAATATTAAGTAAAAACCATTTTCTACAAGATTTATTTTTAAAACTTTGCCCTGAGTTGTCATGTTAAAAGCAATAATTATATAAAAAGAGTATAACTCAGAAGCAGATCAGGCTAAAAAGTTAGAAGCTCAGTAGGGAAATGATGTACACATGGCACTGCAGCCAGCTTAAAACTGGACCTCTGGTTCCTGTGCATTGCATGGCCACAGGTTCCCTGTGCTGACAGGAACAAAGGAGCCAATCCTGCTTTCCTCTCAGGGTGAGAAGCAGGGCTCAGGCTTATACACCTCTATGGTTTCTAGTTTGGGTTTGCAACAGTTTTAATCAATGCATCCTCATTCATCTCAAAAATTGTTAAATTTTACCATTCCAGTAAAAGTTTGTGAAGTAGGAGAAAAAACTAAAATGGTTTCTGAAACATCTTAGTGAAAAAATAGTGACAAAGCCATGAAATTTGGACAAGAGACCTGTCTTCTTTAAGTGTGGCACAAGTTCACTTATATGAAGTCAGCCTTTACAATCTCAAGGTTCTGGCTTTCCAGGGCCAGGCAGACTGGAGAAACAAAACCATCAGTCCATTTCCCCCATGTACTGAGACAGCAACAGAGCAGCCACATGTCAGATATGTCATTGGGTATTCCAGAGATCTTGACACTCTGGAATCACTACACAAAAGGAACAGATCCTGGTGAGTAACTAAATGAAAACATTAAGCCACCACAGTCAGCTAACGTGCTCAAGATCAGTTGTGCAACTGGGAATTAACAGAAAACTTCCTCTAACAGCCGTAAACAGCACCAGCAACAACTAGGAAAGGTAAAGAGGCCACGGACACACCCAAAAAGTGTAACAGACTGGGGTCAGTTATCCACATATGCAAGCAGCATATGCAAGCAGCGTAGCAAAAGAAGAGACTGAAAAACTGCCACCTCGATCCATGCCCCCCCATGAAAGGCCAGGAACTAAATAACACCCCAAGTCCCATTTCCAGAGCCCTGCTCTTTCCAAGCATATGGTATACATCAAAAGATACCTAACCACACTGCTTATTTTTGTGTTAAGTTCTGAGGCTTAAGAGTGACATATTCAATTAACAGGCAAATCCATTCACAGGGAACAGCTCATCCCCCTCTGATGCCAAATAACCAAAGTATTTATAATCTAAGAAACAGCACAGAGGAAATCTACAGTGCAAAGAAGTCTCTTCTGTAGTGGCAGCACTAGGGAGGCTAAACCGCTTAGACAACAGATTTAATGTCATTTGCCCACCTTAAAAGTGGGCTTTTCTGTTTCCGTCTCTTCCCTTCATTACTGCACTGCAGAAAGGAATGTCTCAAAGGGCTTTTCAAATTCATACACATACAGGGGTATGCAAGAATAACAAGAGAAACAAAAATCAATAATGCAACACATGCCACTAATCATTCCCCCTGTAAAATTCAGTGTCTGAAATAATGGTCATTATTATCTTAGTAGTAGAGTTTAGATTAGTGCTGTCGACTGAAACAAGTTATTTTACATGGATAATAGTATGAGAAGTATTAGTGCAATGAGCCTTCAATATGAAAGAATCCACTGATACTTAAAGGTTGTACTACAATATTTATGAGGAAAGAAGCAGTAAAAAAAAAATCAATCCCACCTCAATCAAAACACGAATTCTTAACCAACATGATTTCATCACATTTTGTGAAAAATTAAACTAGATAAATGAAGAAATTAAGGGGTCTCGATGTGTATGTGTACAGATATATGTGCATTTACATACATATATGCACATTTGTGTATGTGCTTGTGTGTGTACTCACATGAACACATCTTAAAACTTTTGTGGAAAAGTTGATTGGTTTTTTTTCTTTCTTTCTTTTTTTGGTAGCAGGAATTGAACTCAGGATCTTGCACTTGCCAGGCAGGTGCAGGGCCACTGAGCTAAATCCCCAGGCCTCTGATAAGTTCTTAATTTGGGCTTTATTACAATGAAATCCATTATTAAACAAAGGTGGCAGTTTACATCTTTCACAATGTATGAGTAGCAACTTATAAGTAATTTATAATTAAACAGACTAAGTGGCTAGATAATCCTTGTCTTGAAACAGGGTGGATTATAAACATGTAACTACATGGCAGCAGCTTGTGGTCAGGGACATTATTGCCACATAAAAACCTAAATGAAAGTCAGGCTTCTAAAAGGCCCACAAAGATCTTTCTACCCTCAACATCATGGATCCTCACCTAAAGGATTTTAAAAGGGACTATAATGTTACAGAATAAAGTATATTAGGAAAGTAAAGAAAAGGGATACAACAGGAAACTTTATCTGAAGGTTGATGTCTGAAAAAAACAAGTTTACTCAGAGGGGAATGAGGATATGCAGACAGAGGATTTCCTGACGTGAGGGGTGGTCAAAGGAAAAGACAAAGGTCCACAGGAAGCTCTTGCCTGCAACAGACACCAGGCACTGAGCATGCAGATGTGGTCTGAAGACACAAAGGGTGTGCTGAGAGTGAATGTGCATGAAGTACTTCCTTGCTCAGCACTGTACCAAGACAGGGTGTTCAGGATGCCCTGTGGGTGGGCACTGGTGCTCATACATGCTGAGTACCTACACTGTCACCAGCACCATTCTTAGCTCTTAGGCACTGAGTTCATGGCAATGACACACAGACCTCCACCCTCCCATCCCCAACACTTTTAGAAGTGGTTGTGAACATTTCGTGATAAAAACAGGTGAAGCACATGGAGCACACAAAGTAAAAATTATTATTACTACTAAGATAAAATAACACTACTTGTAATACAAAGAAAACATGGAAACCCGGAGAAAGGAACATTTCATTCATAAAGCAAAGTCTCAGAGAGTATCCATTTAAGAGACTTTTAGAGAAGCTAAACTCAGGCTTCAAATAACGTTAGTACTAAAGCAGAAATAAATGCTACTTAATATCTACAACCGCATGATGCATTGTCGCTGTTCCCCATGCCCCCAGCATATAACTCTTGCTCCTGTTCCTAGCTGAAGACATTTTCTCATCTCCTCACACAAGGCAGGTCATCCGTTAATGATGACAGCTTTTCAGGACTGCAGAACACAAGCAACAGGAATTATTCCCTTTGTATGTTTTGGAAGCAGATGTTTTTTTTTTTTTCATCAATTTAATTCTTCATGTAAATGTACTGCAGCTTGGGACAATAACAAAAAAAGAATGATAGGTTTAATTTTTCACTTATAATTGTGTTGCTTTGGAAATAGCTATACCATTCTATATATTCATGTCTGTCTGTCTGCTTCCCTCATCATTCAAAGCGAGGGAAGCACAGCTGAGAACCAGGAGACCACAGTTCTCCCTTTGGTTGTTGGTGAACCTGCTATGTGAACTGAGATGGGTCGTTGACATCTTCTCTGTTCATAAAGTGAGAGCAGTAAAATCCATCTATCCCAAGAACATCTACAGATTGTTGTGCACAACACACACACACACACACACACACACACACACACACACACACAGATCACACATGGGCAAAGCACAATGGGAAACAAAATTTGAGGACTGGGAAGGAATGGGAACTGTGTTGACAGCATTAGTGTGGGCCGCTATCAAAGCATCTCATTGTGATTCTGTCTGGTTGCCATAAGCACTCTCAACTTTCTGCATCATTATTAGTAAATATATCCTGGGAACAACCAGGTAAATGGAAAGAGGCAGCTGTCCCTGGGTGGGGCAGGGATTGTCTGAGAAGGAACACAGTGAGCTTTCTCATGGGAGGAAAATCTATACTGTATCTTACTTAGTAAAGAGAGACATAATGTTTGGCAAAATTCATCAAATGGCTCACTAAAGATGATACATTTTACAAAATAAATGTGCCATGTTTCTTTACTTCATCCTCTCAAATGATACACTGAACATACATTTTACAAAAATAAATAGAACTCTAATTAGTGAGATGCATGCTGATGTGTTTAAAGGTGAAATATACTGAAACCAGCAACTTACTTTAAATAGCATTAAAAAGATTAGGTGACCAGGAGGCTGAATACATATGTGATGAAGCAAAAATAGAAAAATGCTAACTACTGAGCCTAAATGGTAAGGATACAGTGTTTACTATAAAATCCCTTTACGTCTTCTATTTGTTTGACTACTCTCCTAATGAAAAGGCAGGGAAGGGTAGGCCTTATGCAAAGGCCTAATAGGAACACAAAGGCCAGAGTCACTGGGAAAGTGGGACAGGGCTTCTCAGTAGAGGATGACATGGGGAGGGCAATGCCCAACAGGGGCCACTCAACTCATCTGAATCTGGAAGGGGTTCGCCACATTTTGTTACTTCACCCTCTCAAATGACACACAAGACAGGCATACTCTCACTAGCCTCATTCTGTACATGTGAAAATGGCTTTCCATCAGTAATCTCTCAGTAGAGCACCTACCATGTGCCTGGCCCCAGAAATGAGACACACCTAGTTACTGCCTTTGAGAGACTTGTTACCAGCTGGAGAAAGAGCTTACTAAAAAAGCAGTCACAATGGAGGCCTTCTCTGCCATAAAGAAAGATAAACTTGCAACATCCATGAGTAAATGGGTGCACCTTGAGACCATGACATTAAGCCAGATATATAAACTTAAATATCACATGGATTCTCTTACATGAGAAACTTAAATGCATGTGTGTGGAGAGAGAGAGAGAGACTACAAAATAGAAGATAGATAAATAGGAAGTAGAGAGATCATTTTCAAATCCATGGAGGAGTAACAGAGGAAGGGGAAGGGAGGGAAGGGAAAGGGAGTTTAAAAAAAAGAAATTTGAAGAAAACAATAAAAACAGAGATTGTGCAAATGGAAAGGGGACCAAGAGTTGGAAAAAGGGAGGGGTAGGGATAGGGGACAAATAAAAAAAATTAAGATATATTATGTCTATGTACCAACTTTCCATGATAAATGTAATAATTATGTATTACAAATATGCACAATTTTTTTTAAAAAAGCAGTCACAGCTACTACTGGAGTAATTTAGGGTGCTTTGAGCAGGCAGGAAAAACCCAATAGCCCAGACTTAGGAGGGCCTTCCAGAAGAGTGACAGTGAGGAACCCAGAAAGTAAATTAACTGACATTAAGGAGACAAAATGGACAGCAAAAGAAGGTAGCAAGCTGTGCTTTCAAGAGAAGAAATGTCTTATCTTAGAGTTCACAGGGCAAAACATGGATATCCAGGAAGTGGAAACTAGTTCCCAATGACTCATCAGCAGGGTAAGGGGAGAGGCCAAGAGAAAGGTGACACCCAGGTCAGAGGCTTGGCCACACAGGGCTGTGGGCACAGGACCAATGAGGACGCTGCCACAGATTTCTGAAAAGAGCTTCAGAAAGAGCAAGCAGTTCATAATGAATAACAGCTACACAATGACCATTTGGGTTTGAGAGGAGGGAAAAATATTTTCCAGTTCCTAAACTGAGAAGGCAAAGTAAATTATAGGTGATATGAAAAAATGTCACCGAGTAGGATATAATTTTCTGCCGTTCAATATTAGCTTGCTTGTTCAAACACTAACCAAACCTTCTAACCAAATTAACTTAAATCCCAAGTACTATATGCAGGTATTTTGTGCTAAAGAGATAGTTTCTACCAACTGCATATGTTTGGTATCAAAATTTGTGGAAAGGGGACTGAAATTAATTATTAATTTCCCAAGACTTACTTTAAATAACCAGTTAGTTATTCATAGTGCATCTTCTGCTAATAACCAATCTGAGCATTCCTTACAATACCTACCCTGATTTAGCTCAGTGGTGCCACCGCCTGCTTCATAAGCGCAAGGACCCGAGTTCAACCCCTGGTACCAAAAAAACAAAACCATACCTACCCTTGGTGGATAGAATTTTTGAGGTGACTTCCAGTGTCTCCAAGGGTTCCATTCCAATATTTTCCAATGTAATGATGAGTTGCTGAGTTTCTCCATTGTAAAGCTGGACAGACACATTAGTAGATATTTCATCACCAGAAGAAGGTTGCAGTGAATGTGCAGATCTAAAATAATAGCAATAACAATGATAAATTTTACAAAGAAGGGAGAAAAAAGAAACCAACACACACTTTATGGTCATTTGCATCTGATTAAGAGGATCTGCACACTAATGCACTTCAGAAAGTTGAGCTACTTTTTTTTTTTTTTTTTTTTTTTT
>NW_022900917.1:81662260-81676504 GCF_012274545.1 Fukomys damarensis
TTTTTTTTTTTTTTTTTTTTTTTTAGTACCATGGATCGAAATCTGGTCCTTGCACTTGGAAGGCAGGCAGCAGAACCACTGAGCTAAATCCCCAGCCCCTGAGCTACTTTTAATCAATGGAATAATCTTATCTATTAGTGTAAGAGTTGATGAATGACTTTAGTTATATGAATATGTAGTTGTTAGACTGCAAACATTTTGCAACCCTTTTGTGACCTAATTTGCAAATATATAAAAACTGTGTTGTAGTTCTGCTTTGCTGTTTAATAAAAAGGTGTTTCAGGAAGAGAGAGAGAGAGTGAGAGAGACAGACAGACAGACAGACAGAGAGAGAGAGAGAGACAGAAATAGGGTTAGAAACCCTGGCTTTCCCCATGGAGTCAGTGCCTGGCTATCAGAAACAGAAGTGAGCTACCACGTGGAAGGGGTGAGGGGCTCCCTGCACAAACATGTCTCTGCATATTATGAACCCAATCACTCTCACTCAGCCCTAGTTTCTCATGTGCATGAAGCATAAATCCTTAATTACCCAATTGTGGATGGCAAAAATTAAACAATGAATTAATTCAAATGAACCATGAGGATATAGCTCTAATACTCAGAATTGCCTTGGGGAAATCTATAGATTTAAGAGGAAAAAACTACAGGAACCATTCCTATTGATAACATGAGAAACGGGGCCAAAGGGAAACAAAAAGTGTATACAACAGACTTCACGCCCAGGTACAAGCCCAAAGCAACAAACACTGACATCACACAGGACTGTCCAGCTGCGCCCCATGGGAATCTGTCCTCTTCCATCTCAGTTGAGGCCTCCTATGGGACAGACCAGCAGCCAGTTCTGCAAACAAGTGTAGCCCAGTGTCCACTAAGACTCCTGATTTAATGCCCTAGGCCTGGGTTTGTAAGTCTTGCCCAGTTCCCACTGACCTCACAGTATCCACACTGCTCAGTATGCTTGTTTCTCCTTCCAAACCACAAGCAGACTTCTAGCAAGGAGGTCACCAGAGACCAAAGGAAAACGCTTTTGGAAGAAAAGTCAAGGCAAAACCTGGCAAGGAAGAGAGGTATGTACCATATGGGCAGATAAAACATACACACAGGGACCAGGATGTGGCTCAGTGGCAAAGAGTACATCTAGCATGTGTGAGGCTGTGGGCTCCATCCCCAGCACTACAAGCAAAAAAAAAAAAGAATACTATGCACAGGTCTAGAGAAGTCTGACCACAAAAAGCAGAAAGTGTCAGGGTAGAAGGTTGGGTCAATATTTCTTCCCTGGATCCAAGAGCTTTGAAGGACCCATTCCCACCTTCCTTGGACTTCAAAGGTTTCCACCAAGAATCATCATAGCTGAATGTATGTGAGCCAACATTGTGCTTAATCAAACTGGAAATGGGCTATAAAATCAACTAAACCAGCAGTGGTGAACCTACAGCACTACTGCCACAGTGGTTCACCATCATCGGACTAAGAAGGCCCACCACATCATTCCTACCTGCAGCCTACCTGATGGTGTCTGATAGGTGGTTCTGCCCTGTTCACAGAATACAGGCTCACAGTCAGGTCCAAGTAGGTTTCTCATGAGAGCTTCATGCCTACACTGTTTAGACCAAAGGACAACAAAGAATGTTCCAGACAGTGAACGACTCACACCTCTGCTGTCCCAGGAAAGAGACAACACTCAAAACAAAGGTGGTGTGGTCATCTGGCCATGAACTCCTGGGGTCTCAACTGGAGACCGATGGGGAGCTTGGTGTTCCATTCAAGTGCTCAGGAAATAAGAGCATGATGGCTCTGGGTGAATGCCTTTGAGTCAAGAAATGAATACTCCATCAGGAAAAGAACCTGACTCACATACTCACTACAAATGATTCTTTCAGGCTGGGGATTTAGCTCAGCAGCACAGTGTCTGCCTGGCAAGCATGAGATTGTGACTTCGATCCCCAGTACCAACAAATGATTCTTTCTATCCTTTAACACACAATCCTCTCCAAGCAAAGGCTATTTGTAATCAATGTGAATGTGTGGAGAAGGTATTAGGAAAATAAAACACAGCTGAGACCAATTACCCTGCATCTCAGATAACAGGGTAGCAAGGCCCTCTGTGAGGAAGGAAAAAGGACCCAGAACAAAGGAACAATGCACCTGTAAGATGTGGCCCCAACTCAGCAGTACTGAGTAGGGGAGCTGAAGTGTTGCAAAGGGGCTGAGTCCTGAGCATACTGGGGCACAAGGAGAAGCAGCTCAACCCAACACAAATCCTCACACCATGGCTGTCAGGCCACCTGCTCTTGGCACAGCCAGTGCTTGAGGCACACAGCCTACCAGGACACATCACAACCCCTTGCCTGGCTTGGAAGGCCCTCTGCTTATGGCCCACTGCCCATGGGACTCTTCCTGTGCAGGGAGGTTTCCTGGAGGGACTGCCATGTTGCCCTGTTTTGTAGGGTCCTCTGCTTTCTGTATGAACAGATCTGCCTTCTCTGAACACATTGATGACCCTGCCTTTTCTCCCACTGTAGTATTCAATTCTACTTCATCTCAGTTTACATTTGTTTGCCTTCCTGAGTCCCAGAGGGGAGACACACACTCACTTCCACTGGCTTCCATGTTACAGGAGCAGCTGACATATCGGCTCCCATCAGTCTGACTCTCCCTGCAGACTGAGCTCACACTGGCTCAGACCTAGGTCATAGACATTTTTACTAAATGCCAGTCTTATCCCAAAAGGGTGAATACACACCACAGATGTCAACCAATATGAGCAGCTTTGATGAGTCAGGCAAAAGCAGGTTTGTATTAGATCACAATCAACACTCGATTTCTAGTCCTTTTTAAGGCACAAAATTACCCTAGGAAAATATATACTCCTTATCCCCTCACACCTCTGAGGGACTCCACATTATACACATTATTTAAAAATTAAAAATAAAATGGGGAAAAATGAGAACCAAGACCTGTCATGTAAAGTTACAAGATCCCAATGATGAACATAACTGTACTGTATACCTAAAATGTACCAATAAACTCATGAGAAGAAAAAAATTTTTTAAAATAAGAAATAAAAACATTATAACTCCAAACCAGCTCCATGAGAACACCTTCCCCCAGCACCTGGTCTCTCCCCAAAGACTACACCATGCGTCTATACAAGGACCCAGGCTCCTCCATGCTGCGGGGTTCCAGCAGTTGCCAAATGAGGCAGGTTTTCAGTGGGAGGTGACAGATACCCAAAAGTATTCATGTTCTCATCAAAATGCACCCATTGAAGGGTAGGGGAAAGGTAATAAGGGAAAAGAAAAAAATACGAGAAAAAGAAAAAATGGAAACAAAGTGTTTGTAAATGGGGAGGGGAGAAGGGTGTGAAGGAAGGGCAGGGACAAGGGGAAAAAATGAGGACCAAGACCTGTCATGTAAAGGTACAAAATCCCAATAATGAATGTAATTGTACTGTACACCTAAACTGTACCAATAAACTCAATAAAAGAAAAAAAAACAAAGTGCACCCACAAAATCATAAAAGTGGGAGAGGTAGAGTACTGCCTTTGAAAACTATTATAAAAGCAAGACAGAAATGAAGGAGACAGAGGGACTCTTAGTATATCTGCTTTCTTCGCTTATTGCATGGCTGCAAAAGATGACCTTTGACATGGCCTCACTAGCAGGGCAAAGGACACATTACCTTTTCCCAAAATACTCTTCCTTCTTATAATACTCCTTCTACTTTGTGCTTCTTCCCTTGAGGCACCTGGCCCCTCTCCTGGAGTGCTGACTGAAGATCCCAAGTGTGCGGCTGCTATAACAGTCACGACCAGGTCACTCACAGATCACCTTGAGTGTTAGTTCAGGTGTCTGGAGCTCTGCCTTAAACTGCAGCCCCAGGCTGTGTCTTTCTAACCTGGCCCCTAAGTATGCCTCTCTACCACTGGGAGCAATAGGAATGGCAAGCAAGCCCTAGGTGGGAGTCTGTGGACTCAACGACTAGAGCTGCCAGGCTTGAGGTAGTCCATGCTCAGGGAGGACACCAAAGAGAGCATCCCCCGAAGCTGCCATGGGCTCAGCTCTCATCAGGTGTCTACACTATTCTGGAGCCAAACCAAAATGATTCAATGAAACAACAGAATTGAGGTATAATTTACAAACCATCCAATTCACCTGTTTTAAGCCTACAATTATTTTTAGTAAATTTACAAAATTGTACAACCATTACAGATATTCAGTCTTAAAATGTTCCATCACTCCAAAGAGATGTCTTGTTGCACTTGTGACCAATTCCCACTTCCACTTCTGGCCCAGTGCAACTGCTGACCAGCTTCCTGCCTCTACAGACTTGCCTATTATGGAAATTTCATAGAAAGGCAATTATATACTATGTGGCCTTTTCATCTAGCTTCTTTTACTTAGCATAATGTTTCTGGGGTTTATCTACACTATAGCATTTATCAGTTCATTCATTTCTATTGTTGAGCAGAATTTTATTGTAAAAATGTGCCACATTTTGTCTATTCACCAGTTGATGGCTACTGGATCCTTTACAACTCTTTTGATTATTACGAATAATACTGTTTTGAAGGGGAGGAGGGGGTGAAGGGAGGGCAGGGACAAGGGGAAAAAATGAGAACCAAGACCTGTCATGTAGAGGTACAAGATCTCAACAATGAATGTAACTATACTGTATCCATAAAACGTACCAATAAAACTCAATTAAAGCTGAAAAAAATACTGTTTTGAACACTGATACACAAGTTTTTCTGTCAATATACAAGATATAACTAAAATATATGGTGAATATTTGATTTTTAAAATTTTTATTATCAAAGATATATTGCTATTAATTACTCTATTAAAAAGTCCTCTCAATTTGAACACACTTAGCCCATCATTCTTGCCACTTTGTGAAGCAGTTCTGAAAGTCCTCTGTCGTGAGTGTCATTATGAGATGGGATAAACACAGTGAACGCCAAGGCTGAGTGCCTTCTAACAGAAAGGCTGGCTTGTAAGAACATTACAGTGTGTCTTGGTCCACCTTATTCACTGGATCTAGTGCCATGAGACTTCCAGCCCTTCTTCAAAATCAAAATGACCATGAAAGGTAAACATTTTGAGTTGACTTGGGAGGTCAAGGCAGCTGCAAAAATACAACTAAGGATGCTCAGGAAAGAGGACGTCTAGAACTGCTTCAGAAAGTGGCAAGAACAATGGAACAAGTGTGTTCAAATTAAAGGGGAGTATTGTGAAGGAGATTAATGGCAATGTATGTTCTACTGTAACAAATTTTTAAGAATTTAAACATTTACAAAATTTTTTAAATTGAGTTTACTGGTACATTTTAGGTATACAGTACAATTACATTCATTATTGAAATATTGTACCTTTACATGACAGGTCTTGGTTCTCATTTCTTCCCCTTTTTTACATATTTTTAGATCATCCCTGGTTTGCTATCCTTTGTCTTGGATAGATACCTAGGAGTGGAATTGTTGGGTCATGTGGTAAATTTATGTTAAACTTTTAAGAAATTACCAGGTTGTCAGAAACTACTCCTTCCCATCAGCAGTGCAGGACTTTCAGCTCCTCCAGCACCTGGAGCACCTGTCATCTGTCTTCTGATCACAGCCCCCTAGTGGGTGTGAACTCAAATCTTGGTGGTGCGACCTCCAGAAAGACAAATTATGCTGCACATCCCTCCAGGTAGCTTATAAGCCACTTGTACCTCTTTTGTGGTGAAAGAGCTATTCAAATCTTTGGCCAATTTTTTAATTAGATTGTTTGTCTTCTTATTACTGAGTTGTTAACATTCTTTATGTGAATACAAGCTCTTTATCAGATATATGATGTGCAAATATTTTCTTTCAGCCTGTGAGCTGTCTTTTCATTTGCTTAATGGTGTCTTTGGAAGCACAAATGTTTTTAATTTTGATGAAGTCCAATTTATCAAAGCTTTATTTTATGGATCCTGCTTTCTTCTGTAATATTAAAGAACTCTTTGTCTAACCCAAGGTCATGAATATTCTCTCCTGTTTTCTTCTAAAAGTTTTTATACTTTTAGCTCTTACAATCAGACCTATGATTCCTTCTGAGTTCATTTATTCTATTTCACTTTATTCCCTAATCACAAAATGCCTCCTCCCCTCTGTCCAGCAACTGCTCTCCCACCCATTTAAGCTGTGAATGCCTCTGTCCTGCCCCTTACTGCTGCTAATATTGTCTCCTGGAGGAATCTTACCCACATCCCTAGGGCTGCACACAGCACGTCACGGGACCCTGTGAAGTAGAGCTGTTTGTCAGCCTGTCTCTTGACAGAATTTCCCACAGTGACAGGACCAAGGCTGCCAGGCCCTAGGTCTCAGCAATGCCTAGCAAATGAAAAGGGCCCATTAAAAATGGGCACCATCTAAAAAAATCTTACAAAAGCCTAAGATTCACCTTGTAAAAATGGTCAAGAAAATATTCGTTATTATTCACAAGAGCAAAAATTGAGAGAATCTCAATTTTCAATAGCAAAGAATGGTTATGCAATTCTGAACTAGTATCTCCATGATGTATTTTTTGAATCACTAAAATTTAATTTTTAAAGAATTTGTAAAGGCATGAGGAATAGCTTATGTTATATGGTTACACAGAAAGGAGCCTATGATGCTATATATGATGTAGTCTGATTTTTAACTATTTGAATATGTATTTTTTTAAAAAAGAAGGGATAAAATACTTAGTGGAAATACCACAAAAAATTTATAGCAGTTCCTTCTGGGCCTCCTGAGATTTATTTCCCATTCTTCCTGCTTTCCTATAATACTAAAAAACAAAAACAAAAACAAAATACCATTTTGTAGAAGTTAAGTTTTTCTTAAATGCACTAAAACCTTGACTGTTTTTCCAAAAACTTATGATTTCAAAGGCTAATTTTCCCTTTTGTGCTCAACTTGATAAGAAAAACCTCATTTATGTTGCAACTCACTTGCAGCAAGGCATATTAACCATTTGTTATCTCAAAGAAATCCTTCGGCCATATTTTGGACAAAAGAAAACTTCAGATTAATTCAGACCCTGTGATATTATAAAAATATACCACCAAAAGTGTTCAAAAACCATTTCTCTTCATTAATAGATGAATGGATACCTGGGTAGGAAGAATCAACATAGTGAAAATGGCCATACTACCAAAACTGCTACACAGATTCAATGCAATGCCAATTGAAATTCCAATACTATATTTCACAGAACTAGAAAAAAGAATCCAAAAATTTATTTGGAACCATGAAACACCTAGAATAGTAAAAGTCATCCTAGGCAACAGAGACATGGCAGCATAACAATTCCCAATTTGTAACTATACTACAAAGCCACTATGATAAAAACAGCATGGCGCTGGCAAAGAACAGACCTGAGGATCAGTGGGACAGATTGGAAGACATAAAAACAAATCCAGATGTACTCAGCTACGTCTTTTTTTTTTTTTTAGTACCAGGGATTGAACTCAGGACCTTGCACTTGTGAGGCAGGTGCAGTGCCACTAAGCTAAATCCCCAGTCCCAGCTACATCATCTTTCACAAAGGAGCTGACCATCTTTAATAAATGGTGTTGGAAAAACTGGATCTCAACCTGCCAAAAATTAAAACTGGACCCTTATCTTTCACCATGCACTAAATTAAAATCCAAGTGGATTAAAGATCTAAATATTAAAACAGAAACACTAAACTTGCTGGAAGATAAGTTAGGCAGAACTCTGGAAGACATTGGCATAGGAAAAGATTTTATAAACAAATCCTCAGTAGCACGGGAACTAGCAGAAAGAGTCAACAACTGGGATCTCATCTTATTAAAAAGCTTCTGCACTGTAAAAGAAACCATCAACAGAACTAAGAGACAACCTACAGATGCTCCTCAGACAAAGGACTATTATCTAGAATATATAAAGAACTCAAAAGTATCAGCCCCCCAAATATAAAGACCCGATTCAAAAATGAGCATCTGAAATGAACAGACACTTCTCAGACAAAGAAGTAAAAACAGCAAGTAAATATATGAAAAAAATGTTCCACATCACTGGTCATTTGAGAAATGCAGATGAAAACAACACTGAGATTCTACCTCACCCCACAAAGAATGGCTGCTATCAAGAAATCAATCAATAACAAATGTTGGCAGGGTTGCGAGGAGAAAGGAACCCTTCTCTATTGTTGATGGGAGTGCAGACTGCTGCAACCACTATGGAAATCAATATGGAGATACCTCAAAGAGCTGGGAATAGAGGTTCCATTTGACCTAGTCATACCTCTGCTGGGGTATCTTTCCAGAAGAATTAAAAGAATCATATCACAGCAATATATGTACACCTATGTTTATAGTGGCACAATTTGTAATAGCTAAAACTTGGAAACAGCCCATTTGCCCATCCGTTGGAAACTGGATAAAGAAGATGTGGTTTTTCTATAAAATGGAATATTACTCAGCCATAAAGAACGAGAAATTAGATTCAATCATAGGAAAATGGATACATATTTAGGATATGCTCCTAAGTGAAATAAATAAGTCACACATGTGTAAATATTGAATAGTTTCTCTGGTGTGAATAAACTATAATAGTACATAAGATCCTAATGATATAACTGACAATGTGAAATAGGAAGAAAGGGGCTAAATGTATAGGGAAAGTGGAAAGGGTAGGGGAAAGGTAGTAAGGGAAAAGGAAAAAATAGGAGAAAATTAAAAAATGGAAATGAAGTGTTTGTAAAGGGGGAGGGAAGGAGGGGGTGAAGGGGACGGCAGGACAAGGGGAAATAATGAGAACCAAGACCTGTCATGTAAAGGTACAAGATCCCAATGATAAATGTAACTGTACTGTACACCTAAAATATACCAAAAAACTCAACAAGGAAGAAAAATAAATTTTTTTAAAAAATAGATGAATGGATAAAGAAAATATATTTATACAAAATGGAGTATTACTCTGCCATAAAGAAGGATAAACTTAAGTCATTTATAGGAAAATGAATGCACCTTGAAATAAATCAGACATGCAAGCTGAAATACCATATAAGCATATACAAGAAACCCAACATATAAAGGAGTAAAATAAAACACAGATAACAGGAAGTAGGGAGATTAATCTTTTGCAAATGGGAGGGGGATCAAGAGAAAAGGAAAGGAAAAAGGGGGGAAGGAAATTTTTTAAAAATAAGACATGTTAAGTATATGTGCTAATTCCCCACAAGGAATGTAATCATCACGTACTGCACACATGTACTACTAAAACAGACCTATGCACTGCTAGGAAACATTACCTGGGCAGAGAAGTGCTGATCTGCAGTCTGGGCAAAGCTGGAATGACTTCTACAGTGGAGCCGCTGGTTTTTACTCCCAGAAGATTATCCAGCAAACAGTCACTGAAGACACCAAAGACTGTGGTACGGTAACCTGGAACATAGGGCAAAAAATGCTTGCAGGGCTTTGTGATGCACACCACAGCCAAAGAAGTGAAAAGAGCACAGCTTCCTTTGCAGAAGACTTGGTCCCATGCCTGCCTTTGCCACTCACTACTCCCTCCACCACCCCAAAGACCCTCAATGTCTTTCTGCATAATGGGGCTTATAATGGCACTTGTGACCTGGTTTGATGTCCATATGCTGAGTGTCTGAGAAGATCCCTACACACTATAAATCTATACAATTTAGTAATCAGTGTTTTATCCCTTTACTAATTTGCTTTTCAGATTTATCCATCTCTAAAATGAAAATGACAGCTAATATTCCTTTCCAGGACATAATGTAACTTAATGAGTATTTGAAAAATACTTCAAAATTGTCTTTTGAGAGATGAAAATTCAAGAGCCAATTTTGTCATTATAGCTACTCTGTGATACGGCAAATCTGAGGTATGTATACAAGTACTATAATTTAAGATTAGCAAATTTTCTTGTTAAAATAAAGTCTATCAGTTAAGTACTTTAAATTGTTTAAGCAAAGCTTTAAAATGTCTTTTGAAATTTCAAGAGATAATTATTATAAACCACATTCACTATGCAACAAAATTAAACAATACCCAATAGCTGGATGATAGGGTGACAACTTTCTGCATTCTTATTGACTTGTTCCATCCTAAAAGGAGGAAAGAGCTACCCCCACCATGGTGGATCACACCCTCCCTCCCTTCCCTTCTCCTCCCTGGACTTGAGGCTGTTCTCAATTCTCTGGCCTCTGGGTCACAGCACCCACACTCCCTTGTTTCTACAGTGAGTTCTGAGGGGCTTCTTTCCATGAAAACATTTGTTTCCCAGAAAGTCCCCTGTGCCACTAATCCACCTATACTTTTTTCTGTGGAACTTGCGATGGTGTGGTTATAACTGTTGAGCAGTCATTATTTTACAATTCTTGATTAATATAAGGGATTTTTCTTTTTGTAAACCATTGTTTAAAACAACTGCACCTAGGGCAGGGGATTTAGCTCAGTGGTTCCACCGCCTGCCTCACAAGCACAAGGACCCGAGTTCAATCCCCAGTACCAAAAATACAAACAAACAAAAAATAATAATAAAAAAAATAAAACAACTGCACCTAACTCTGGAGTCTGATAACAAACACTTGGTGCCTAGCAAGCCCTTTCAGCTTCCTCTGGGGGGGCACCAGGCTTGAACAAAGCAGACCAGCACCAAAGATGGACAGATCCACCACATGCTTCTCAGCGACATGCCAGTGTCTGTCCTGCTGCTTGGGACCCACACTTCAGGTCCATAATTCCCATTCTCTGTCTCTTCCACTCCACTCCTGTCACAGCTACAACCCTGCCTTTGTCAATGCCACCTGGACTATCTCTGATCCTGGTACTAAGAGGCTGCTCTGAGGCCTGAGAAGCCATCCATCCACCCAGACTTGCTCTATTCCAATACTGCAGCAGCCTCACCCCATCTTCCTTTCAGCCCCATCACTACGACTCTCTGCCCCCATCCACCTACTTGACCACCCACAGATGCTAAATGTTTTCTCCTACCACCAGCCTTTGGGCATGTGGCTCTCTCAGCCTGGAAGCCCTCTGTTTTTGTAGTACTGGGGACTGAACTCAGGGCCTTCACACTAAGCTATATCCCCAAACCTATTTTGGAGGTTGGGTTGGATTGGGTTTGGTTTGATGCAGGGTCTTGCTAAGTTGCCTCAGCTGAGCTAGAACTTGCAATTCTCCTGCCTCATCTTCCTAGAATGCTGGGATTGTAGGCCTGTCCCACCACATCAGGGTGTTGAAGACCCTTTCTATATCATTTCCTGCCCCCTTTTTCACCACCGCTCATCTCATTCATTGAGACAATTCCCAGTGAGCTTTCAAAACTCAGGATCTATGACAGGCCTTTGGTGATTACCTCTCTCTAATTTTCATGCTCCCTAAGGCAGACTCAGTCTCCACTTTGCTCATTCCAACACATCTGCCCTCTGACTGCTCATCTTACTTGCTAGACAGGGAGCACCTTTCTCAGTCAACAAATACTAGAGACTTACTATGTGTGGAGCTATACACTACACACTGAGGATGATGCTAAGCAAGACCAAGGCCACCAAGGCAAAGACCTGCAAGGATCCAGCTGGTGACACAGAGGAGGAAGGCACACAGAGAAATATGAGAAGGCTGCACAAGGCCAGCGTGAATAAGCCAAGGAAGGACCTGCACTGGGCACTTGAGACAACACAAAACACTAGGTAGGGGAGCCTAGTAAAGACTCAGGGAGTAGAAGCACTCTTGAGTTGAAAGGATCCTCTGAGACCCAAGGGAGAAAAGGAAGGGTCCCCAGAGTATGGGTTCCACAGGGCCAAGGATGCTCTGGACACATGAAGGCACTAATGCTTCTGGTGAAGAGAGAGGAGCAAACCATGGGAAGACAGGTCTATTCGCAAGCCTGAGGCAGGAAGACCAATCCAAGGGCTACTATGACAAATCTTGTAAGATAGTCACTCTGCAAGAGAGGACGTGGCCATGCAGGTGGAAAGAAGTGGCCCTTTTCACTAAGGGTTGAGGATTCAACACAGGTCATGGAGGTTGGCCAAAAGGAGCTAAGGATAACTCCTGAGAAGCCAGGACAACTGGCTCACAATGATGCTTTCATTGACTTGGTGGTGTCTGGGGGAGCAAAAGTGGTGTATTGTGGTTTGACATGCGGTATGGAAAGTACCCAAAGGACATCTGAGGTTGTGGCTGCATATGTAGGTCCAGGAAGGGAACCTGGCCCTCAAAATCATTAGCATGCTAGGACTTGCAGGTAGGCAAGCGTATGGAGTTTATGGAGTCACCTGAGGTAGCTTGTTGAGAAAGAAGATGAGGGACAGGGAGAAGGAGAGAAGAAGGGAGAGAACCAGGTAGGGAAGGGCAGGGAGGGTAAGGGGAAGCAAAATGAAGGAAAGAAAGTAAAGGTGAAAGCCCAAGGAGGAGGGCCTACAAAGAGAGACCAAAAAGGAAGAGGCAGAGAGGCAGGAGAACACTCAGAGAAGACTGAGGTTTTAGCTCAGTGGTAGAATGTCTGTCTAGCATTTACCACCAAAGAGAAGGAAAAAGAAATCCAGGTGTGGTGGCCCCAAAACCAGAGGAGAGAGCTCACCATGGAGAAGGGGTGACCACTGTTAGAAATAAATGGAAAAGTAGCCCCTGTATATAGACAGGAAAGTACTCTGAAGGACTTGAGCGACAGGAGTCTTGGTGAGGTGATAGGACTAGATCCAGGATGAAGAATGTCCAGACCCAGTGTGGAGGTACGATCTATGTGAACACACAACTCTCTGACAAGGTCAGCAAACCGCCTGTCACACAAAAAGGAAATCATAGCTTTGGAGAGGGCCTAAATGCACTGAGGTGAGCTGAGCAGTGTCTGAAGACTTCCTGGCTCAGACGGGGGAGAGGGAATGTAAGGGGTCAGAGCACAAGACATACACCCTCTACCATGGCAGGAATATGGCATGTGTGTCCCCTTCCATACATCTCACATTCAAAACCAGTCTTTTTCCAGGTCACATCCTAAAGAAATGCACTCTTTTTCATTATCTTGGGCTTTCTTTCCTTCCTTCCTTCCTTCTTTCTTTCTTTCTTTCTTTCAGGTGCTGTGGAAAGTAGGGTCTCATGCTTGCAAGGCAAGTACTCTACCACTCAGCCACACCTCCCACCCAATATTCTTCATTATCTTTTAATTGGTTAGGACTAGAAAGACAAACTCAGCTTTAGGCCTTAATTAGGCAATACCAGAGTTCAGCAGCCTTTTGTGAGCAGAAACCATAAAGGAAACCTCCTTACCATTCACAGTGATGGTTCCAGTGGTCTGTGGGACCCCAACAAGTGTCACTGGGTACAGACCAGACTCTGCCGGTAGTGAAAGTGCTGCAGGGAGAGCTTCAAATTCCACCCCACTGGTGAGGAGCCCCTAGAGCAAGCGAAGAATTGTGAATAGGGTCAGTACTAGCCCATCATGAATGGCCAGCTCCAAATGAGCCTTGAGACATTCACCACAGGCACTCCCAGAACTCGGGGAATGAAAAGACCAAAGGCTTTTACAAAAACCCACAGAAGACTTTAGAGATGGACTAAAGTGTTTTTAACACTAAACAGTCAGGACAACACAGCACTGTGGGCACTCAGCTGATAAGACAATTTCACCTGATGTTTTGATGTATGATATTTGTTTTGTTGTGCTATGCTGTTTTATGAAATGAATGTGTGAACCCAAAGAAAAACTATTTTATTTATGAATATGGAAGAAAAACAACATGAATTATGAAAATATATCATCAGCTAATATTCCTCCAGTGCATCTATGAATTATCAATTCATTTCAATATGTATCAGGCACTAAGCTTGCCAGTGAACAAGAGAGATTCGCAGCCCATGATAGGCAATAATGAAGGGGTGTCTGCTCTTGGTACTTCCCAAGAAGTGCAACAAGGCAAGAAAAAAAAAGAAAAGACATACAACCGATTATTCACTAAACAAATACATAAATCTATGAACATAGAAAACCCTATGGAATCCACATTGAAATTTGAATTAACAAGTACATTTAGCAAACTGACAAAGTCAGGGGGAAAAAAAAGCAGAGAAATGTCTACAGCCTAGCAATAGGAAACTGGAAAATAAAATGTTTTTTTAAAAATACCGTTAACAAGAAGAGATCAAAACCATCAACAATCTTGGAATAGAGCCAAAGAATGATGCACAAACTTCACAGAATAATGCTAAGATAATTTTTTTTTTTTTTTTTTTTTTTTTTTTTTTTTTTT
>NW_022900917.1:81676515-81695629 GCF_012274545.1 Fukomys damarensis
GGTTTTTGAGACAGGGTCTCACTATGTAGTTGAGATTGACCTGGAACTCACTATGTAGTCCAGGCTGTTCTCGAACTCACAGTGATCCTCCTGCCTCAGCCTCCCAAGTGCTGGGATTACAGGGGTGCGCCACCATGCCCAGCACTAAGATAAATTTTAAAAGATCTCAACAAGGGAAGAAATCTTGGATTCTCCTAAGCGGGTTTGTTTTCTACAGTATAATGGTCAAAGCAACCTGAATCTATTTTGGGTACATTACAGGACTAGGCCCACAAGATATGATCTTTTGTTGCTTTTGTTTGTTTGGTACCAGGGATCAAACCTGGGTCCTTGCACTTGCAAGGCAGGCGTTGGAAACACTGAGCTAAATCCCCGGCTCTAAGATATGATCTTTAAGAGGTATGATCAAAAAGAGTGAAACTGCTCCCAAGTACCATCCAACAGAAAGGCAGGCTTGTAAAAACATTACAGTGTATAGACCAAGGATTTAGCTCAGTGGTTCCACCGCCTGTATCTCAAGTGCAAGGACCTCAGTTAAATCTCCGGTACAAAAAAAAAAAAATTACAGTGTATCCTCATCAGCCTTATTTGATGAATCTGGCTCTGTGCAACTATGGCTCTTCCCCCAAAGTCAAAATAATCACAAAAGGTAAACATTCTGAATCAATTCAGGACATGGAGGCAGCCATGCTAGCAAAACAAAGATACTCATGAAAGGAGACCCCCAGAACTATTGCAAAGAGTAGCAAGAACAATGAGATAAAAGTGAGGGGAATATTTCAAGGGGGACTAATGGCAATGTGTCTTTTACTGTAATAAATTCTTTAAAATTTAGACATTCACTGTACTTTTCTAACATACTGCTTATGAATGAATGTACAAATGCTGTGACCTAAATTCTCACACTGGAACAAAGGACATAAACATGGAAAAAAGAAAGGCAGTAAAGAACTCTAGGAAATGGTCTGCAAGTGGCAGCCTCAGTGTGGATACAGGATGTAGAAGTACATCTGTCTGTGCATATTAAGCACATGTGTTTATACAGAGGTGTATAAGCATATATATGTGCATGTGCAGGCAGGTGCAGATTTAAATGTAACTGTTATTTGCAGAGATGTACATGTAGATGTAAATATGGTATGTGTGTGCAGATATTAATGCAAGTATGTTCAAGCACATGTACAAATGTATACAGATAAATGTGTTATGTAGGTGCATGTTGACATGCAGATGTGCGTGTATGCAGAAGTGTGTGTACAGATATAAGTATGTACATGGAGAATTATACACATATAAGTGTGTATCTGTACATGTAGACAGTGTTTTATGTGCATGTGTGTACATGCAGAGGCGTGCACAGGTATAAATACAAACACATATGCATGTGTAACTTTCCCAATCCAGTCCACAGACAGCACCCAGAGCAAAGATACTGTGGTAGCAATGAGTACATATAGTGCCTGAGGTAGGATATTGGGGGGGTAGTTTGTTTGTTTTTTGTTTGTTTCTGCAGTACTAGGGATTGAAACCAGAGCCTTGGCACTGAGCTGCATCACTAGAAGCACAGCGACACTTGATTTTCTGACCCTGCCACTGTCTTTCCTTGGGCCCTGGTTATCAAGTCATCTAGTAACAATGAAATATCGCTGCTGTTACTGAGTAACAGACAGAATGTAGACTTTGTACACCTCACATGAACTTGAAAGTGAGTGTTTCAAATCTTATATTCAATCAAGTAAGCTCTGCTTGTGTGCAAAACAGAGAATTCTTTCTTTGTAGGTTTAAATATTTATTGAGTACCAGGCATAAAGACACAGGAATACTAAAACATGGTCTTCTCTCATAATCTTTGGCAAAACAAACATACATCACAGGATGCACATGCCAAATATTAAGTAAAAATGTATTTTGATAATGAGTTGGTGTTTTTAGCCTGAAAAGGCCAAATAACAGGTAATGCGTACCATGTTCTCCACACGTAGCTCAAACGGCATTGGGTTGTACACCATCAGCTGGACCTCACACACGTCTCCTTGAACCCACTGGAAATCTACAAAACACACACACGAGAATCCATGGTATTTCTGGGCACAGTTTTCAGGGTTTCAGCTACTTCCTATGGCAAATTATTTGTCCACCAAAGTGGGGTATACTATAATTGCCTTGTGGTAAACAATGCAGAGCTGGCTTATCTGCCAGCTCAGAAACAAAGCAGAATTTGGTGACAGCCACTCTGACATGATGTGAAGGATGCTCCTCACTGTCTTCAGCAGGCAACATTCCTGCCAGTGTGCCAGATGCAGCTTTACAACACTGCAATCCATCCAGGTGGCACTGCCTTTAGTGTAGAGCTGTAAGACTACAGTACCTCACTGGCCTGAAGGCCAGAAATATAGGGAGAGGCCATTAGGGTCACTTGTAAGAGGCACAGAGCATGACCTCCCTATGCCCCTAAGACTGTAACACAAGAGTGATTCCTCTTCCTCCCACTCCCAAGTCAGCTGAAATTCAGAGGCAGAACTCTGAATTAACCTCCATGTCCCAAGCCCAGTGTGCACAACTAGGTGCCACCACTGCCTTTGAGGGAAGATACCATGAATATGTGATGGTCTGCAACAAAAGCAAAGAAACTATGCAGATGTCCTTAGGACTTCTATAAGTTGTCTATCAGTAGCTAGTAAGCATGGTCTGCATCAGGCCCTCTGACTTCTGGGTCCCAAAACCTAGTGCTGCTTATATTATTGCTCCCAAGGCCTCTCTGAACAGCAGCCAGGTGCTGTAGGAACTCTCAATCATCTTAGAACAACCCTCCATGGTAGCCCCTAAATGCCTCATTCAGTGGGTAGCACATCAGTCATCTGTGGTCACATGGCAGGAAGCTGCAGCAAGGTCCACCTGAGAGGCTCAGCCTGTCCAGGTCACTGCACTGCCCCTGGGGCAGCTGCTAACTCAGCATAAAGCCTGGCAGTACCACAAAATGGCAAGACTCTCTGTCATCTCCTTAGAGCAGAGCTCAGATCACAGCTCAGATCTCAGAATAGAGCTGTCCATGTACATACAGACACAACAACCTGTAAATTACTCCACAGTGCAGTGGGAAATGGTTTTAAGAATACCAACACTCTTGAGTCCCCTGCTGTGACAGTAACTCCTCCAGGTACACACAAAGATGCAGTCACAGAGAGTAAAAATTTAAGTTAAGTTATATGTGATTCTTTAAGCCTCTGAGCAGGTACTCACTGATCAGAATATTGCCAAAAAGATATTAAATGCCATAGGATATAAATTGTATTTTCTTGCTAATAGGTATTTTGACTGAACCTTTTATTATGTCACAGAAGAATCCCTGAATTTATCCTCAGCCCAAATGAGCAGGTACTTATTGTGAAAGCCATACTATAAAAGAAAAAACATCCCTGGGCACTGAATCAGCAGACCTTGGGCAGAGACTGGGCTCTGTCACTTGCTAGCTGTCTGATCTAGGGCTGACAATTACATTCACTCAGCCTCAATTTCCTCACCTGCAAATAGGGAAGACACCTGCAATGTCAGCACTGAACAGCTGAGGGAATCAGTAGATGATGTTTTAGCCTTTTTCACAAATGTAGAGTATTGCTTATATAAAAAGAAGCCTCAACAAATAAACTATGATAGTATATAAGATCCTAATGAGATAATTGACAATGTGAAATAGGAAGAAAAGGGCTAAAGGTATAGGGAAAGTGGGAAGGGTAGGGAAAGGGAATAAGGGAAAAGAAAAAAATAGGAAAAAATGAAAAAATATAAATAAAGTGTTTGTAAAGGGGGAGAGGAGGAGGGGGTGAAGGGAGGGCAGGGACAAAGGGAAAAAATGAGAACCAAGACTTGTCATGTAAGGGTACAAGATCCCAATAAGGAATGTAACTGTACTGTATACCTAAATTGTACCAATAAACTCAATGAGGAAAAAAAGAAAAGAAGCCTCAACAATTGCTTAATGATAAAAATGTGGTTTTTCTATAAAATGGAGTACTACTCAGCCATAAAGAATGAGAAACTAGAGTCATTTGTAGGAAAATGGATGAATATTGAGGCCATGCTCTTAAGTAAGTCACACATGTGTAAATACCAAATAGTTTCTCTGGTATGAAAAATTAAAAGTGTAAATAAGATCTAAATTGTATAACTTACAATGTGAAATAGGAAAAAAGGGCTAAAGGTGTAGGGGAAGTGGGAAGGGTAGGGGAAAGGAAATAAGACAAAAGAAAAAATACGAGAAAAGGATGAAATGAAAACAAAGTCTTTGTAAATAGGGGAGGGGAGAGGGTGTGAAGGAAGGGCAGGGGAATGGGGAAAAAATAAGAAACCAAGATCTGTCATGTAAAGGTACAAGATCCCAATGATAAATGTAACTGTACTGTATACTTAAAAAGTATCGATAAATTCAAGGAGAAAAAAATGCTTAAGATTGAAGTAAGAAAAATAGCAAATCTGGGCCACCTTCAGGGAGGGACATGTGATCTGCGTAGTTGATGATACTGGCCCTGTGCTTAGAGGCCTCACACTTGCTCAAAGCTTTGCTGTCACTCTCCCAAAATTCTTTTTAAAAAATGATTTAATAAAAGGCCTCAGGCTTTCATTTTGCACTGAGCCCCCTAAGTACATTACCAGGTCTGAGAAGTCTCACCTCTCGGGTCTCCTATATCATCTCTAGAAGTTTTTACCTAAACAAAATGAGTGAAACTTTGCAAGACAGCTGAATGCTCCAGAAGGGCCTGAGATTCAAAAAGAGCTCCAACAGCTCTCTAATGACTGGTCCAGGTCCACCAAGGAAGGTGGTGTCGGAAAGCAGCTTGCCATCATCACAGGGCCAGTAAGCATGAACCCAGTGCTCTGCCTCCAGGCAATGAAAGGTGGCATTCCCATGGGAGGCTGGGCAGCTGTGCCTCAGACTCTCTCCTACTCTGTGGGATACAGGCTGGAGCAGGTCCAGGGAAGGAAGTCTGCCCTGCCTGATTACCCACTATGTCCACCAGCTCCTACACTTCCCATCACCTACATATGTTTTCCAGAATAAAGAAGTAGAGGTGGGGGGTCTGAGGCCAGGGCTGTCTCTCAAAAATCAAAGACTAAAAATGGAATTTCAAAGATACATATACATATATACATGCATGCACATAGACCCAACAGTGTGCTAATACTTTGCAGTCATCTTTTCAGAAATTCACCAGCCTTCAGTACAGCTCCTCTTTTTCAAGGCATTACTCCATGTTTCTTCCTTTTATTTTCATGTCTCTTTCTTCTCATCCTAACAATGAACAGCTGGAACGCTTGACACCACACCACAGGAAGCCCACAGTGCTCCCCAGAGGCAAAGCTGCTCTACCCTTTCCAGGGTCCCCTGGACTATGGGCTTGTTTCTACCTGTCCAGCACAGTCTGTCTGTTCCATTCAGTGGTGAGTAACCAGGTACAACTGCTGACAGTTCTAATCATCAGAGAACTTTCATTTACATCTTGTCTCAGTCTTCAAGTTCTCATGTGTCTGCATCCTGTCTGCATGAACTGAATGGGAAAATCTGTTGAGGGTAGGGACTGTATGACATAGAGATGCTACTCGATTTTTATTCTGATAAACCCATGTAAGTTAAAAATATCCTAAGTCAAAACTGCACTTAATATACCTCACCTACCAAACATCACAGATTAGCCTAGCCTATATTTAATGTGCTCAAACACTTATGTTAGCCTACAGTTGGGCAATATCATCTAGCACAAAACACATCTTATAATACAATGCTGACTGCCTCAGAATTTATTGAATACTGTCATGGTTTGGGTATGGGTTGTGTGTGTTCCCCAGGGGTTCATGTGTTAATACTGAATTCCCATTGTGAAATATTGTGATGGAAACTTAATCTGTAGTTTTAGAAGTGGACCCATGGGAAGTGATCGATTAGACAAGGTTACCCAGGTAGTTAGATCTTTGCGGCTTTATAACAACAGGGACAGAGACCAAAAGAGAGACACACAATGCACTCGCTGTCTGTGCCATGTGATATTCCAGGTCTTTATGGTTTTTAGAATTTCCACAAAATCACCTTTTATGAAGTAGATTTTAAACAAATCAGATCTATGGGCAACTGCCAAACAAAGGAAGCAAATCAAACATCCTTCTACAAGAGCTGTGCATGTGTGCACACAGGGATGAATAGGCCTGAAATTGAGTCCAGAAAATAAAGAAAAACCACAGGAAACCAGGCAGCAGAGTACAGGGAGGAACCCCAGAGAAACAGTCCTACCGATTTTCTTGTTCTTCTCTTCTCCACGGTTGTGGGCAATGATGGGCGAGTAGATGAAGGGGCTTTTGGTCAACACATTCTGACCCAGCAAGCTTTTCATTTTCTGGGGCCGGAGGCTGGTAGGAAGGCTCAGCAGCTTCACATGCCTGTTGTTTCAGACAGAACACAAATGCATCCTTGGCCTTGTTAGCTGGGTCTCAAAATAAATACTCCCCAACATTATGTGTGAGAAAATCAGGGAAAATGGGTAACAAACTGAGGAAAGCAAAAGCATACAAACTTAGCAGGACAAGGTGGCAGAAACCCCGTGGCTCAGAGATCTGGGCCCAAGGGTAGCCTAGCATGAGAGGACCAGGCTGGAACCACCTGCCCTACCCACTAGCTACATGCCTTCAGGTGATGGCCTGCCTCCTCCAAGGCTAGGCTATTGTCTGTGACATGCTGGTGGACCCAGTGTCTCCCACATGGAGCCAGGGTAAGGGCCTGGTTAAATGCTCCTGGAACAGTGCGCACTGCTCAGTAGAGGGTGGTCTCTCTCTGCTTCTCCCTGTCCCAATGGGCCTGCCTATAGCAAGTGGAAGTGAAAGTCTGGTCTACGCAAGGAGAAGGTAGCACTTGGAAAGGCAAACAGCATCCCTTGCTTTGTCCACATGGATGGCTGTTTCTCCATCAGCACAGTCCACCCTCATGTTCAAATCCAAGCAAGTGGCATCCACTGAAGATTCACTAATCTATGGAACTTGAACATACTTAAGCATTGTTACAGTTTATATCCAGATGTCCCCCTGAAGCCTCCTGCACTCATAGGTGGGACTTCTGGGAGGTAAATGAATTATGGGTGCATGATATTCATCAGTAGGTTAGTCTACTGATGAGCTTACAGCTCAATGTGATTGGGGGGTGGAGCCTGGTAGGAGATGACAGGTCATTGGGGTGTGGCCTGGAAAGGTCTATCTACCTCTCTCTATTCTTGATCAATCTCTGCTTCTGGCTGCCATGCCATGAGCTGTCTCTCTTCTGCCATGTTGCCCTGCCATGGAGCCAATAGACTATGGATTGAAACTTCTACAATCTGTGAGCCAAAATAAACCTCTCCTCCTTTAATTTTCAGGTGTCAGGTATTGTGTCTCAACGACAAGAAAGTAACTAAGACAGGAATCACACTACCCAATCAAGTACCATGACCATATTCTTGGTCTGAGTAGTACTACTGTCATATCCACCTTGTCAATGAGGAAATTGACACGAAAACAATGACATATATTGATACTCCCTAAAATTCCATGGGTAGAAACTGATGAAGACAAGAGGCACTATGCCCTTAACCTACAGCATTTTAAGACCTCCCTCTGAAGAGTTTGGCAAGATCATACCTATGGTCTGGAACAATCTGAGATTTGAGACTAGAAGAAAGGATAAGGGTGGTGTGGAGGAGACTAGAAGGTCTGGTGAGGGAACCATGATGCATCTGTATGCTCTCCTTACACCCACCTCCCACTTTGCCTGAAAGTAAAGCAAGAAGTGAACAGGGCGGCGGCGGTGGCAGAAGTGGGAGCGAGGCTGGAGCCTTGGCCATAAAGCCCGATGCGGTGGTGTCAGAGGCCGTGTTGGAGGCTGGGAGAGCGTGACGGGACCTGCGGGAAGCAGAACTTGGTCTTCCCTGCCCATGCCCTTCCTCGTCTCCTTCTCAGCGGGAGCCCTTGCGACACGCCGGGCCTGGAGTCCCCAGCGCAGTGGTCGCATTTGAAGGATGACCTCGAGGAAGAAAGTGTTACTAAAGGTTATCATCCTGGGTGATTCAGGGTTTGGAAAAACATCCCTTATGAACCAGTATGTGAACAAAAAATTCAGTAACCAGTACAAAACCATAACAGGAGCAGACTTCCTGACAGAGGAGGTGATGGTGGATGACAGACTAGTCACCATGCAGATATGGGACACAGCCGGTCAGGAAAGGTTCCAGTCCCTTGGTGTGGCCTTCTACCGTGGCGCAGACTGCTGCGTGCTGGTGTTTGACGTGACGGCCCCCAACATGTTCAAGACCCTGGACAGATGGAAAGATGAGTTCCTCATCCAGGCCAGTCCCCGGGACCCAGAGAACTTCCCCTTTGTTGTGCTGGGGAACAAGACTGACCTCGAAAACAGACAAGTGGCCACGAAGAGGGCACAGGCCTGGTGCTACAGCAAAAACAACATTCCCTACTTCGAGACCAGTGCCAAGGAGGCCATCAATGTGGAGCACGCATTCCAGACGATCGCATGGAACGCGCTTAAGCAGGAGACAGAGGAGGAGCTGTACAATGAATTCCCCGAACCCATCAAACTGGACAAGAATGACTGGGTCAAGCCCTCTACCGAGAGCTGCAGCTGCTGAGGGGCGGCAGGCGCCGAGCACGGAGTCCTTCAGAACCAAGAACACACTTAGGCCTTCAACACAGCCCCCTCTTCTCTATACAACAGACATTGATCTCTCACAGCCAGCTGCCAAAAGGAACCCCGCCCCACCCTCCACACCCACACGCACGCACATGCGCACACACACACACACACACACACCAGCCTGTGCCTCAGTGGCCCACAGGTCCGCCGCCCTCCACGAGCCTGGCAGCAGGCGGCCAGCCACTGTAGGAACCGTTCTGGCATGCAGTCAGCATGGGAAGCGTAGGCTTGTTGTCCACTGGAGAGAGAACTGTTTACAGTTGATCTGTGTCTAATTAGTTGCCTGATTTTTTTAATGGTCTTGTGGTCTTTTTTACCCACCCTGTCCCCATGCCCCCGAAGGCCCCTTGGGAAGGCTGGTGCCCCTGCTCGTCCCAATGCACCCAGTCGATCAGGCTGAGTTTTGTATGTACCTGTTAATGCTTGTTACTTTTAACTAATCAGATCTTTTTACAGTATCCATTTATTATGTAATGCTTCTTAGAAGAGAATCTTATAGTACATGTTAATATATGCAACCAATTAAAATGTATAAATTAGTGTAAGAAACCCTTGGATGACGTGTTGAAGTCCTGTGACGCAGGCGTGGAAGGCAGAGGGTCAGACCCTTCCGGATGGCGGGGATGGCGGCCCGGATACGACATCCAGCTATCAGCAGTATTGTGTACAGCAGACTCGAGCAATGCGCCTCTTCTCAGAGACTCAAGCCGGAAAGCTTGCACCTCTGCTGGGTCTTGATTTTCCCCAAGGTTGATTTGCATAATCCAGCAGTGTGTGCAGTGGATCCCTGGCTGTCATTTCAGAAGTTGAAGCTCACCCTCCCTTTTTGGTTCTTTTCTTTTTCCGCTTCACACAAGAACCCCTGTTAGATCAGCCTCCCCCTTCCAAGCCAAGGACCAGGCAAAGGCCAGCCCTCTGTCCTGGTGTCTTCCCTTTGTCCTAGAGGCACTCCCTCCAGACCTTGGCCTGTCCCTCCCCAGCCCACGCTGCCCCCACTCTCCCACCTGGAGTTCGACCGCCCTGCAGCTCTGCCCCTGCCCTGGTGCCCTGCTGGGAGCCCAGTCCAGAGCACACCCCTCACCTTTTCAGAGGTCTACGTGTTAGGTGTAGGCTGAGTTCTTCTGTAAAGAGATGAACGCAATGCCAATAAAATTTAACAAGATCAAAGCAAGCGCCTCTGCCCTTGTCCTTCCTGCTGACCCTCGCTGCACTGGCACGTGGTGGGAGGGCCCTGTCCCTGGGCTTGTGTAAACAGAAGCTACAGCCCCATCTGAGACAAAACATTTTAAATCTATGTGTCAGACCTCAGCTCTTCCTTGCCACCACATGGTAGTTCATGGAGGCCAGATGTTGATAAAGTAGGGCATAAGACAGGGTACTTTGGTCACTGAGCAAGCCCATGGAGGCCCTGGAAAACTACCCAACTCATGTCAAACTTGCATGAGTGAGACATAAACCTTTTTTGCATTGAACCACTAAGATTTCAGGATTAAATTTTCTGTCTCAGTGCAGCCTCCCCTATACCAATAAAGGCAAACAATAAAAAAATAAATTACAACCTTTCCCAGCTGGGTGGGATCTCAGGCACCTAGTACAGTCCCATTCTGAACTACACAAAGTATCCTACAGAACCCAACAGACAGGCCCATGTCCCAGCCCCAGTAGAGTTTAGGTCACATGTATAATCTCATGCACCACCCACAATAATCCACACAGCAGGGATGCTTAAAAGCTGACATTCTTCTCACCAAGGATTATACCCAACATGCTTTCTCTGATTCCCCTCATACTTCAACAGGCCACTGTGAAGACCAAGGTACTAATGCATGTCACAGCACATGACAAACAGTAGGTCAGCAAAGCTTCCCATCTCTTCTCCTCCTTAAAACAATACTGTACTTATTTGTGAACACAGAGTGCAGTCCCTGGTGCAAAGATGACAATACTAGATGAAATGAAAACACTGTTTTTGTGCATACTGCAAACATGCAGCTGGCCCCTGGACCCAGCACTGTCTGATCCTGAGCATATGCTTGTATGTAAAAGGATTCATTTCTCTTGGAACATGAAGTGCTTCCTATTCTATACCATCGTTCCACCCAAAAGCAAGATGTCACCTGGAGTTCTAAGGAGTTCTCAGTAGTTCCCTCTGCAGGAAGAGGAAATCTATGAAAGGTTTATTAAATATGGGAAAGAATTCTGAGGGCATGGTCATCTAGAAAAGTGACCTAATAAACAGTTGTGGCATTCACTCACAGCTCAACATTTTACATTAAATGTCATTTTATAAAAAGCGCCCCCTAGAAAAACAACTGTTCAAAGCACCTAACCTAAAGGAAACATAATTCATTTAGCATAAATTGCTTCAGAACCAATAATTTGTACTTGGCCTCTAAAACTGCCATGAATAAAACAGAAATCCAGGGATAAAGCATCCAAGACTGCATTATTTTTAAAGATTCCATTTGGAAACACTTCATGTTTTAAAAACCTGACTTTCCTTAACATATTATGGTTAATTGGGATCATGCTAAGCAACAGTGGAATGCTAGATGGGAAAGTGATAGAAAACAAACTGGGAGGAAGGACGGAGAAAAAAAAACTCACCTTCTCCTCCATGGATTTTAACTCATCAATTGTATTTACAAGGAAACATCTAGAAAAGTATTGGATATCTCTTAACAGAGGGGCAGTGATTAAAAGTGGCCTCATCTGCCCCATATTGGAACACTATAGAGGTCGCACTGCTCTGGGTCCTGGTGTAGCTGAAATCATGGAAAAGAAAAAAAAAAAAAAACACCAGCCAGATTGTAAGGCAAGACCAGCTAGTGGGATATGCTGCTGAATGCCCCTGCACATCTCTTACCGTCTCCAGAAGCTCTAGTAGAAGAAATGTTCAAGCAAGGTTATGGCAACGAAAATTTGGACCATGGGAGAAAGGAGGTAAAGCCATGGAGGCTGCATCATAATTAGTATCTGAAAAATAGCCAAGAATGTTGGGCCTCTATGTCTCTTTTTGAAAAAATGCGTATACTACTTCTTCCGATAGTATATTTAAGGTTTAAGTTTTAAATGCTCCCATGCTACTAAAAGCAACTCTTAGCTCACTTTGGCTGGACAATTGGATCTTTATCAATTGAAATGCCCTCATTAAATTCAGACCTCTTTTCCAGGATGAAGAAGTTAGTTCGTCAAAAAGCAATCTGTAACCATAAGAGACCCAGAATAGCAAAAGCCATCTTAGGCAACATACACATGGCAGCGGGTATAACAATTCCCAATTTGAAACTATACTACAAAGCCACTGTGATAAAAACAGCATGGTACTGGCAAAGAAACAGACCTGAGTATCAGTGGAACAGATTGGAAAACACAAAAACAACTAAAGATGCACTCAGCTACCTCATCTTTGACAAAGGAGCTGACAGTCCCCACTGGAGGAAAGATAACCTCTTTAATAAATGGTGTTGGAAAAACTGGATCTCAAAAGATTAAATCAAAAAGATTTAATCAAAAGATTAAAACTAGACCCTTATCTGTCACCATGCACTAAATTAAAATCCAAGTGGATTAAAGATCTAAATATAAAAACAAAACACTATAAATTAAAAAAACAAAAATACTAAACTTGCTAGAAGATAAGTTAGGCAGAACTCTGGAAGACATTGGCATAGGAAAAGACTTTGTGAACAAATCCTCAGTAGCACGAGAACTAGCAGAAAGAATCAACAACAGGGATCTCATCTTATTAAAAAGCTTCTGTACTGCAAAAGAAAACATCAATAGAACTAAGAGACAACCTACAATGTGGGAAAAACTTTTTACCAGCTGCTCCTTGGACAAAGGACTACTGTCTAGAATATATAAAGAACTCAAAACAACCAGCGCCCCCCCCAATATAAAGACCCAATTCAAAAATGGACATTTGAAATGAACAGACATTTCTCATACAAAGAAATAAAAGCAGCAAGTAAATATATGAAAAAATGTTCCACATCACTGGTCATTCGAGAGATGCAGATGAAAACAACACTGAGATTCCACCTCACCCCACAAAGAATGGCTGCTATCAAGAAATCCACACAATAACAAATGTTGGCGCGGTTGTGGGGAGAAAGGAACCCTTCTCCATTGTTGGTGGGAGTGCTACAACCACTATGGAAGTCAATATGGAGATACCTCAAAGAACTAGGATTAGAGGTTCCATTTGATGCAGCCATCCCTCTGTTGGGTGTCTTTCCAAAAGAATTAAAAGAATCATACCACAGTGATATATGCTCACCCATGTTTATAGCGGCACAATTTGTAATAGCTAAAACTTGGAAACAGCCAATCTGCCCATCAGTTGGAAACTGGATAAAGAAGATGTGGTTTTTCTATAAAAAGGAATACTGCTCAGCCATAAAGAATGAGAAAGTAGATTCATTCATAGGTAAACGGGTACATTTTGAGGATATACTCCTAAGTGAAATAAACAAGTCACACATATGCAAATACTGAGTAGTTTCTCTGGTGTGAAAAACTAAAATAGTACTCAAGATCCTAACGGGACAATTAGCAGCGTGAAATAGGAAGAAAAGAACCAAAGGTGTAGGGACAGTAAGAAGGATAGGGAAAGAGGAACAAGGGAAAAGGAAAAAAATATGAGAAAATGTAAAAATGGAATTAAAATGTTTGAAGGTGGGGAGGGAAGGAGGGGGTGAAGGGAGGGTGGGGACAGGGGGTAAAAATGAGAACCAAGACCTGGCATGTAAAAGTACAAGATCCCAGTAATGATTGTAACTGTACTGTCTACCTAGAATGCACCAATAAACTCAATTAAAAAAAAATCAGTGACTTTCTGCCCCTCTCTATTACCACCCCCAAATTAAAGATTCATTGGTTAACTGGAAATGGCACCTAAACTCTATTCTAGTTTCTTCTTTAATAATTCACAACATGATTATTTAAGGAATGAAATTCTACTGTGGGCTATTGTGTACACACTTGATCCTCTCTGCAAAAATTCTGTAGGGAACAGAATAAGGCTGCATATAGTTTTAATTGGCTGACCTCTTCTGTAACTTCAGGCTGCAGTGCCCAGGATGGACCTGGCAGATGCCTGGTGGATGAGATCATTCTTGACCATTATTGAGCCCCAAACAGCTGAGAGCAGGCCCATGTTGGGCTCTCAATATACATTTGATTAATTAAATTTTAGAATAAAATTGAAAAGGGAGGTATTCTGGCTCCTTTCCCCATTACTAGCATCATAACAACTTGGAACTACTTTGGGGTGAACCTAGTTTGTGCTCCCAGGCTTCAGAGAACAGGTGAGCCTTTTCTGGTAATTTGCTAACATAACTTTACTCTTAAAAAAAAGAAAGGCCAGCAGCCACCCCACAGGACCACACCACATGGGTCACAAGGCATCTGAATCCTCACTGCAGAAGCACCTGGGGGCCATAAAGGCCATGGTTATGAGCCCTAGAAGATAGAGCAAAAGGACACTCTGAGGCTCCTCAATGAAAAAGTGAAGCCCACTGGGAAAGTGAAGAAAATCTCTGCAATGAAGGCACACTGGACCACCAGGGCTGGGAAGTTGGTGGGATCAGCACCACAAATAGAAACCCAGACTCATTTAGTGGGGAGAACAGCTGAAATCTGCAGTCGAACCTTGAAGAGTTCAATCCTGTAGTAGGTCAGAGACCTCAACCTGGGCCTTACAGCCAGAAATCAGCCTGAATCTCAGTATACTACAGCTGGCTCACTGAGACTAATCGACCTAGACCTGCATGTGGCTGCCCACATTTTTCACCAGGACAGCAGAGACATTGTGAGGGAGGCCCAGAGCCTCCTGCCAACTTTTATATATTTTTTTCTTTTTTTTTTCCTCTCCCTTTCTCTCTCCCTTCTTGTTCTGCATTTCTCTCCTTCTGCTCCAGTTCCTGTCCCTTTTTGGGTTTTTTTTTTAATATATAGACATATTTCTTTTAGCTCTTAATCTTTGAGTTAATTCTTTTTTTTTCATTGAGTTTACTGGCACATTTGCGGTATACAATAGTTACATTCATCATTGGGATCTTGTACCCTTATATGATGTATCTTTATTTTTTCTTTTTTCCCCATACCCCTGCCCTGATTTCACTCCCTCCACCCTTCCCTATTTAAAAAGACTTTCTTCCCATTTTTTCCTTTTCTCATATTTTTTCTTCCCCCTACCCTTACCACTTCCGCTACTCCTTTAGCCCTTTTCTTCCTATTTTTCCTATCCCATTTGAATTGTTTCTCTCTCTGTGTCCTCTCAACTGTCACTATTCTTACAGAAAGGTGAATACAGTTTCTAGCTTCCCTACTGCTGTCAGTTTGTTCTGTTTCTGTCTCTGTTCTTTCACTGTCTTTTCCTCCTGTCAACACTTTCCTACAATTTGCATGATATTCCCATGTCCTCTGGCCTCACTTCTAAACTTTTCCTCTTCTTCTATCTCTCTAACTCTCCCTTCCTAACACCATCTAAATTCTTATCCTAAAGTGCAAATTTGCTATATTGAAGGGTTTATTGATTACAAACATATTTTGAGCTGGTCCTAGATTTTAATGTAGCTCACAGTCAACAGTGACAGATTGACTGTTACCACATATTGTCATTTTCTAAGCTGTGTTTGATGCTATTGTTGATGCTGATTGTGTTAACTGGGCTAAAGTGTCATGATTGATCTACTCAGTTTTCCTCCCTGGTATACTAAAAACGAGACTGCCTAAGAGTCATTAGAGACTCAAAGCCTAAAAAGACCAGCTATACCTAGAAGATATCTCTGAGAAGCAATCACTCCATAAGGGCTCTAAACACAAATAATAAAGATACTCACAATAAGAAATATCAAAGCATCAGCCCAGGAATTAAAGCAAAAACAGCACCAACAACAAAATTAGAAATAAGAAGACACCTTAGCAAGGTACAAACCCAAACTTCCAGCTTACCCAAAGGCAAATGCTAAGGGAAACAAGGTGGTAAAATCTAATAATCAACCTCAAGGACACCCTGAACTGATAGCACAGGAAGTAACAAAACAAATGAATGAAGCTCTAGAAAAATTCCAAACAGAAATAATTTCAAAGATAACTACAGAGATAATGAGCAGAATGAAACACATGATAAGAGACTCTAGAACAGAAACATTTTTTAAAAAAATAGATGAGATCAGGACCATGCTGGAAGCCATGAATGCCCAGGATAGGAAAGAAATGGAAGCCATGAATACCCAACATAGGAAAGAAATGGAATCCATGAAACAGATTCAAACAGATATGCAGGAGATTAAAAACTCCACTAATATTATTCAAAGCAGACTGAGCCAATGTGAAGATAGAATATCAGCTATAGAAGACAGGATTGCAGTTAGTGACCTTGAAAAAGAGATTTCTTAATAATAGTACGGGACCATTAGAAATCGATCCAGAAGCTGCTAGATGATGCAAAGAAGAGTAATATAAGGCTGACAGGAGTCCATGAAAAAGCAGGAGAAAGTACAAACATTAAAAAAATTTTTTTTCAAAGAATTAATGACAGAAAACTTCCCAGAGGAAATTCATTTCACATACACGTAAGTGAAGCACATAGAACTCCAACTAGCCATGATAAAAAAAAAAAAAATCTACACCTAGACATATAATAGTCAAGATCCAACAGAAGAACAAAATTCTACAAGCAGTGAAGAGAAAAGAAACAAATCAAATACAAAGGAAAGCCCATCAGAAACACAGCAGACTTCTCAACACAAACCCGCAAATTAAGGAGAGCCTGGATCAAAGTATTTCAAACGCTGACAGAAAACAACTTCCAATCTAGATCACTATACCTACAAAGCTATCTTTCAATGGGGAAATAAGATACTTCCATGACAAAGAACACCTGAGACAACTTCATGAATACCAAACCAGCACCCCAAACAATTCTAAATAATATCCTAGAAAAAGACAATGAGGGTCACAACTTCATGAAGCTCAACAGAGTAAAACCATCAGGCAAGGCAGGAAAAACAAACAGAGGAAAAAATAAAAAATAAAGGAGCCAACAACAGTAAAACATCATGACAAGGATTAGTTAATATTTATCAATTATAATCATCAATGTTAATGGCCTCAATTCACCAATCAAAAGAAACAAACTGGCAGAATGGATTAAGAAGCAAAATCCAACAAATATGCTGTACACAAGAAACACACCTAATTCAAAACGAAATTCATAGACTGAAAGTAAAAGGATGGCAAACAGTTTCCATGTGACAGGAACCCACAAAAAAGCAGGGTAGCTATCTTCTTTGCAGACAAACTACATTTCAAATCAAAACTAATTAAGAGAGACAAAGAAGGTCATTGCATACTTGTAAAGGAAACAATCAAGGAGGAAGAGATGAAAATTAGGAATATATATGCACCAAATACTACTGCCCTCAACTATAAAAAACAAATATTAATGGATATGAAAAATCAAATAAGCACTAATACAATTGTAGTTGGGGACCGCAGTACCCCATGGTCACAAATAGATAGATCATCTAGACAAAAAAATCAACAACAAAACACTATAACTGATCCAAGCTTTTAAACAAATGGACTACATAGACGCCTACAGAGTGCTCCACTTGACAAAATCAGAATATATATATTTTTTTGGCTGCACACAGATCATTCTCCAAAATAGACCACACGCTAGCTCATAGGACATGTTTAAGTAAATACAAAGGAACTGAAGTTACTCCTGTATATTATCAGACCACAGTGCAATAAAATTGGAGATCAATACCATAAGAAACCGTAAAACCCCCACATACACATGAAAATTGAATAACGGTCTCCTGAACAACCAATGGGTCACAGAAGAAATTATAGAGTTTCTACAATTAAATGATAATGCCAGTACAACATACAGAAATCTATGGGGGATTGCGCCAGTGCCCAGAAGGTAGCCTGGGCCCGATCCACTGCAGGAAGGAGAGCCATGCCTACTCCCGCCCCAGCCATCATTGCTCCAGTGCCAGGAAAGTAGCCACATGGGTGCCCCTGAATCCCCATAACTCCCCTTATCTCCCCCCACCCCCCGCACAATCTCAGACCTCCTGATTGTGCCAGTCTTTGGACCCACACAGCAGAGGCAGAGGTGGTCATCAAGGGTATTTTTCTGAGTTCCCAACTTTGAACACCTTTAAAGAAAGGGCGTGAGAAACCTGTAATAGAATGGTGTGAAGTTCAACCATTCAGAAGGTTGGGGAACTCAATCTGGGCCTTGCAGCCCGAGATCAGTCAGCATCATGGGGTTCGGCCATCAGCTAACTGAGATCACGGGTCTTGCATCCTCGCTCTGTCTGAGCCATTAAATGGTAAATATACTATATTGAAATATTGTTCACTGCAGACATGTTGTGGACTGCTTCTTGATTTCAATTCAATTCAAATGATGTAAGGGTGATACATTAGTGACTACCACAGGTGGTCAGTTTCCAAGTTGTGCTTGATCTTAATGTGTTGCTGATTGTATCAGTTGGGATAAAGCATTGTGGTTGATTTGATGAGCTGTTTTCTCTGATGTTATGAAGATGAGAATCTCTGTGGGTCGTTAGAGACACAGAAGCTAGGGCGCAACTATATCAGGAAGATTTGGGTGATAACCCAGAGATTAAACCAAGGACAGTCTGACAACAAAAATTAAAATGAGAAAACACTTAAGCAAGACACAAAGACAGACTTCCAGTTCACCAATGGCAAACAGTGGGGCAAATGAGGATGAAAAGGCCGATAGTGAACCACCAGGACACCCTGAACTCAAAGCACAGGAAGTAACAAAACAGATCAATCAGGCTCTAGAAAAATTCAAAACAGAAATAATTTCCCAGATAACCATAGAGATAGTGAGCAAAATGAAAGTCGTGATTCGAGACTCTAGAGCAGAAATTGACAAAAAATAGATGAGCTCAGGACGACGATAGAAGCCATGAAGGTCCAGCATAAGAAAGAAATGGAAAAAATAAACGCCCAACATAGGAAAGAAATGGAATCCATAAAACAGATTCAAACAGAGATCCAGGAGATTAAAAGAAAGTGTACACAACAGAATAAAAGAATGCGAAGATAGACTCTCAGATGTAGAAGATAAGATTGCAGTCAGTGACCATAAAAAGAGAGATCTCTTAAAAACAGTAAGGGATCATGAGAAATCGATCCAACAACTCCTAGATGATGCAAAGAAGAATAACATAAGACTGATAGGAATCCATGAAGTAGCAGGAGAAAATACAAATGACTTTAAAAAGCTGTTCACAGAATTAATGAGACAGAAAACTTCCCAAACAGAGGGGAAGAATTTGACATTCAGATAACTGAGGCATATAGGACCCCAACTAGCTACAATCAAAAAAA
>NW_022900917.1:81697048-81704740 GCF_012274545.1 Fukomys damarensis
GTGTTGAGTTGGCATTGTACAGAAATGGACAGCCATATTGGTCTAGAAATGTTAATTTTTTTTCCATTTGTACAGGGGTAAACGCACTGTACCAAATATGTAAGGTCATATCTACATGGGTTTGATTACAGAAACTAATAATCTCTAATGAAAAAAAATAAGATAAGACTACAAGAGCAAGAAGCAATTTAAATATGTTCAGGGACCATTTTCATCTCCAGAATTAAGGATTATTTTAATGTTACATCATTGCCTTTTCTCTTTTACTTTCCTTTTTAGTTTTATTTTAGGATTCCCTATTTTTAATGTTCATACAGAGATTTCTTTAACTGAAATACTGAATAGTTTCTCTGGTGTGAAAAACTATAATAGTACACAGGATCCTAATGAGATAATTAATGTGAAATAGGAAGTAAAGGGCTAAAGGTGTAGGGAAAGTGGGAAGGGTGGGGGAAAGGTAATAAGGAAGAGGAAAAAATATGAGAAACTCAAAAAATGGAAATAAAGCGTTTGTAAATGGGGAGGGGAGGAGGGGTTGAAGGGAGGGCAGGGACAAGGGGAAAAAATGAGAACCAGGAAACATCATGTAAAGGTACAGGATCCCAATAATGAATGTAATTGTATTGTATACCTAGATTGTACCAATAAACTCAAGAAAAAGGAAAAAAAAAAGAAATCTATGGGGCACAACAAAAGCAGTTCTACAAGGGAAATTCATAGCAGTGAATGCCCATACAAAGAAAGAGCTCATAAGACAACCTAATGCTGAACCTCAAGCTCCTAGAAAAAGAAGAGCAGGATATACCCAAAGCTCATACGAGAGAGGAAATTATAAAGATCAGAGCAAAAAGCAATATAATGGAGACTATGAGAATGATAAAAAATATCAACAAATCAAAAAGGTTTTCAAAAGAATAAATAACATAGATAAACCCTTAGCCAACCTTATGAAAAAAAAGGAAAGAAGGGCCAGGGATTTAGCTCAGTGGTGCTGCTGCATGCCTCACAGGCATAAGGGAACAAGTTCAATCACCAGTAGAAGGAAGGGGAAGGGGAAGGGGAGGGAGACGGAAGAGGGAGGTTAGAAGAACGGAAGCACAGACAGCCCCTGCCTTGGTAAAGCTGATGTGGTTCGATTGGACCCTTGGAGGATTTGGTGGTGAGGAAGAGACATGAGGTAAGCAAATAAGAACAAAAAAGGTGAAGCTGGGCATGGGGGCACATACCTATAATCCGAGCACTTGGGAGGCTGAGGCAGGAGGGTCGCTGTGAGCTTGAGACCAGCCTGGGCTATATAGTGAGTTCCAGATCAGTCTCAACTACACAGTGAAACCCTGTCTCAAAAAACAAAAGAAAATAGAACAAAACAAAAAAGAACAGAAAAGGTGAAGTCACAACAGATCCAGGAGAATCCAGGGGATCATCAATACCTATTTTGAGAATCTGTACTCTAACAAAATGGAAAACGCAGAAGAAATGGACAGATTACTAGATACATATGAATTACCAAAGTTGAACAAAGAAGATACAAAACTTCTAAACACCCCAATTACATTAAGTCAAACTGAAAATGTAATGAAAAATTTACCAACTAAGTAAAGCCCAGGTCCTGATGGCTTAACTGCTACATTCTACAAGACATTTAGAAAATAACTACTGTCACTACTGTTTAAACTCTTCAATAAAATTTAAAGGGAGGCAATAATTCCAACTTCATTTCTGGAAGCAAGTATTACTTTGTTTCCAAAACCAGGGAAAGACCCAACCAAAAAAAGAGAACTATAGGCCAATCTCCCTAATGAACATAAATACAAAAATCCTCAAAAAGATACTGGCAAATAAAATACAGAGGGTCATCAAAAAAATCATACACACTGACCAAATCAGATTTATCCCAGGGATGCAAGGATGGTTCAATATGTGTAAATCAATAAATATAATACACAATATTAGCAGATCCAAGGACAAAAACATGACCATTTCAATATATGCAGAAAAAACATTTCACAAAATTTGACACCTATTCATGATAAAAATTAAAACCCCTACAGTATATTGGAATAGATGGTCTTTATCTCAACCTGATGAAGGCTATCTAAAAAAACCAACAGCCAACATCATACTAACTGGTCAAAAACTGAAAACTTTCATGCTAAAATCAGGAACAACCCAAGGATATCCACTATCATCATTCCTGTTCAATATAGTTTCGGAAATATTAGCCACAGAAATTAGACAAGAGAAAGAAATAAAAGCAATAAAGACATGAAAGGAAGAAGTAAAAACTTTCATTATTTGCTAACGATATAATAGTCTTCATTGAAGACCCAAAAAACTAAACCAAAAGACTTCTAGACTTAATTGATAGATTCAGTAGAGTAGCAAGATCAACACTCAAAAATCAGTAGGCTTCTTGTATACAAATAACAGACTCACTGAGAAAGAAAATAGGGAAACAAATCCTTTCATAATAGCACCCAAAAAAATGAAATATCTAGGAATCAATCTAGGGAAGAAAGTAAAAGACTTCTAATTGAAAACTACAGCACTCTGGAAAAAAAGGATTGAAGAGGATATAAGAAAATGGAAAGACAGGGCCAGGGATTTAGCTCAGTGGTTCCTCTGTCTGCCTTGCAAACATAAGGACCTGAGTTAGATTCCTGGTACCCCCCACCCCCACCCCCACCAAAAAAGAAAATGGAAATGAAAAGGCATCCCTTGTTCCTGGGTAGGAAGAACCAGTGTAATGAAAATGGCCACACTTCCAAAAATGCTACATAGATTCAGTGAAATCCGGATTGAAATTCCAACAGTATATTTGACAGAACTAGAGAAAACAATCCAAAAATTCGTTTGGAACTGGAAGACACCTGGAATAGCAAGAGCAATTCTAGGCAACAGAAACAAGGTACAGGGTATCCCAATCCCTAACTTAAAACTATACAACAAAGCCACTGTGATAAAACAGTATGGTACTGGAAAAAAAAAACAGGCCCAAGGATCAGTGAAATATGCAGAAACAACTCCAGACATACTCAGCCACTTCATCTTTGACAAAGGATGTGATCATCCTGACTGGATGAAAGATAGCCTATTTAATAAATGGTGTTGGAAAAACTTGATTTCAACCTACCAAAGATTAAAACTAGACCCATATCTATCACCACGCACTAAAATAAAATCAAAGTGCATTAAAGATCTAAATATTAAAACAGAAACACTAAACCTTATGGAAGAAAAATTAGGTAGAACTCTTGAAGACACTCACATAGGAAAAGACTTTATGAACAAAACCTTAGTAGCATGGGAAGTAGCAAAGAATCAAAAACGGGGATCTCATCTTATTAAAAAGCTTCTGCACTTCAAAAGAAACTACCAACAGAGCTAAGAGACAACCTGCAATGTGGGGAAAAAAATTTAGCAGCTGTTCCTCAGACAAAGGACTACTATCTAGAATATATAAAGAAATTTTTTAAATCAGGCCACCCAAATTTAAAGACCTGATTCAAAAATGGACATTTGAAATGAGCAGACATTTCTCAGACAATGAAGTAAAAACAGCAAATAAGTATATAAAAAAATGTTCAACATCACTGGTCTTTCAAGAGATGCAGATGAAAACAACACTGAGATTCCACCTCACCCCAGAAAGAATGGCTGCTAGCAAGAAATCAACCAACAGGGCTGGGGATTTAGCTCAGTGGTTCCGCCACCTGCCTTGCAAGCACAAGGTCTCAAATTCAATCCCCAGTACCAAAAAAGAAAAAAAGAAATCAACCAATAGCAAATGCTCACAGGGTTATGGGGAGAAAGGAACCCTTCTTCATTGTTGATGGGAGTGCAGACTAGTGCAACCACTGTGGATATTATGGAGATACCTCAAAAATCTAGGATGAGAGGTCCCATTTGACCCAGCTATCCCTCTGCTTAGTATCTTCCCAAAAGAACTAAAAGAATCATACCACAGTGATATATGTGCACCCATGTTTACAGCAGCACAGTCTTTAATAGCTAAAGCTTGGAAACAGCCCAATTGCCCATCAACTGGAGACTTGATAAAGATTTTTTTTTAAATAAAATGGAGGGCTATTCAGCCATAAAGAATGAGAAACTAGAGACATTTATAGTTAAATGGATGAACACTGAGGACACATTCTTAAGTAAAATAAATAGGAGACACATGTATAAATACTGAATGATTTCCCTGGAGAAACAAAATGTAAATAAGGATTAAAATGAATAACTGATAATGTGAAATAGGAAGAAAAGTTGGAAAGGGGTAGGGGAAGTGGGAGGGGGAGGGGCAAGGGAAAGCAAAGAAGGGAAAGGAAAAAACATGAGAAAAGGAAAAAATGAAAACAAAGTCTCTATAAATAGGAAGGAGTGGAGGGGTTGAAGGGAGGGCAGGGGAATGGGGAAAAAATAAGGACCAAGATATATCATGTAAAGGTACAAGATCCCAATCATTTATGTAACTCTACTGTATACCTAAAATGTACCAATAAAATAATTTAAAGAAGAAAAAAAAACTAAGAAAGGCCTCAATGGAAAAGATAATAGCTCCAAATGTCTCTCTTTTTTTGTTTGTTTTTTGAGACAGGGTCTATGTAATTGAGAATGACCTAGAACTCACTATGTAGCCCAGGCTGGTCTCAAACTCACAGCAATCCTCCTGCTACAGCTTCCCAAGTGCTGGGATGACAGGCATGTGCCACCATGCCTGGCTCCAAAAGTCTCTTTTAAAACAAATAAATTATAGTTTTGAGACATTCCCAACAGTAAATTAACCTTCATCCTAACAACTCTATACATTGGGTCTGAATATTGACTCACCAATGTAGGCATTTCCTAACCAACTCACTATGTGACATATCAAGGAGCTCTGGTCCTCAAATGTGCATGACACTGAACTCTTCCTATGTCGATAGAGGTGACTTGCAAATCTTGCCTTGAGGTAATTTTTGTTTTCATTTTTGTGGGGCTTTTTAAAGATTAAACTAATAGAGATCACATACTCAGGCACTTGACTCTAAGACATTTGGTTAATATATTCAAATAGTCCCTGGCTCATTTCTTAAGAAACCTTGGCCCAGACCACAGCTTCTACACCAGCCTCCCTCTGGTGAGACCAGGAGCATAGATTTTGGAAGGGCAGACAGCCCTCCCTAGGGTGTCCATCCTTGACCAGTCACCATGAACTCGCGGAAGGCCTGCAGTGTGCCAAGCACTGATAGAGCATCAATAACATGGGTCTGCCATTCTCAATCAGCATCACTAGACACCTGTCCTCTCTTCTTGACATTTGAGAATAGAGCTCTAAGTTCTCTGCTGCTTATCTCCTGCCAAAAGGTCACTTGTGGGTAGTCACACTAGGGAACAACTGATATATGAGCAATTGTCTGCCATTCCACACATTCTCACAGTGTGGCTGCATAAGCCAGATGATAGAGGTCCACATTACTTTGTCTTCCAGGAGAGCCAAACTGGCTCCAGGTCCTGGGTTTGCACAGATGCATGCTGGCCTGATAGGAACCTGCTGAGATCCAGTGGGGAGTGAGGGGGCTGCAAAGGATGTCATTCAACATACCTGGACATCTTTTTCAGAAGAGGCTACATGGAGTTCCCTGAGAACCCCTTACCATGAAGAGGTGAATTTCCAAAATAGCAATGGTCTACATCTATTTGTGAGGGAAACAGAGCCTTATAGCTAGCCAAATGTCCTCATTAGCAATATCAGAATGTTTTTCCCATATCTAGCCATCACATAGGATCATGTGACTTTTGGCTACTAACAGAGCTCACTGGTATATTTTCCTACCTCACCCTTAGTTTCCCCTCAGTGAGTTACTGTAACAATTTTTAATACAATATTCAAATACTTCATGAAATAAAGCAAAATATATAACTATATCACTATTACTTGGAACCATTTTGGGGAAAGTCCAGTTTATGCTAGACTAAGATCCCAATGGCAAGCTTATTTATTAAGCAAAATAGGTTAAAAAAAATTGTCCTCCTCTTGTCCTTCTTGCCCCTATCAATTCAATCCTGCAACCCTGGGGAGAGCAGAGGCAGGCAGGAGTAGGCAGGCCTGGCATGGGCAAGCAGAGCCCAACACAGGAGAAAAGGCCACAGGGGCAACACCCACACTGATTCTGACAATGGTGACAAGTAGTGACAAATGGGAGAATGAGTCAGATAAGTAACTGTATTAATGATAAAGGGAAACAGGTTTCTCCCTTTTGACGAGGGAGCTACTGATACGAGAAAACTAGATAGACTGTGGTGTTGAAAGGAATTGGAGGCATCCACGTGTGATCATGGTTTTCAATACATATAAACAGATGCTGAAATAAATGCTGACATAATGTGATTGCATACAAGATACACATACAAAGAGATTGCCTGGCTCAATCCACCGAGAGCAGCAACCCCAACAGCAACGAGCCCACACAGCACCCAAATCTCACTTCTAACCCCCATTCTCCATTGAAAAGAATGAAGGCTTTTTGGAAAAATGTTTGCTGCAATGCTCAGAGGAGGAAAAGTGTAAGATAAACCCTCCTTTCTGTATGAGAAAGGAGGAAATGCCCAAGGAATGATGGGCACATGACAAAAGTCACAGGAGCCAGCTTGAAGGGACTCCCATGAACCAAATTTGAGCATCAGAATAATAATAACACAGATTTGATCATCATGAAAATATAGTATAGAAAACAATGAATTGATAGACAGATGGATGGATGGAGGGATGGATGGATGGACGGACGGATGGATAGATAACAAACATAACTATTACTCTCCCATTTTCCAGCTCTGAGATTTTCTGGCTAGATAATATGAATATTTGGAAAAAACAGGTATATTTTAACATTTCTTGAAAGTGATGGAACTTAATTTAGTTGATTTAATTTGATATGTACATCAAGCATATCTGAGATGTATAGAGAAGTGACTTATAATTAGAGGCAAGGCTCCCTCTGTAAGAACCTTGTCTGAAGACATCTCTTTCCCCAACACTCATGCAATTTCCATGAGGGATGTGCCCTCAGCCCTACTCAGGTAGAGGAAATTAGAGCTCAAAGAAGGTAACAGCTCTCTCAATGTCACAAAATTAACTACAGTACACAAGATTTGGACATAAGACTACTGAATGCAATTTATGGTTGTTCCCGTTTTACATTAAGGGAGTTTCCACAGCGGGATACCAATAAGACAAACACATCAATCAGCCACAGGAACATTCATGAAGAAAGGCTTCCTTTCACACCAGCATGTCTTACATCATCAGAACAGAGAGAACTAAGAGCAAGACATGGCACTATGCCAGTCTAGAAAAATGATGCATGGCTTATCTTTTGGAAAAAGGGATCTTGCTTTTACCAGGAAAAAGAGGAATGCTAAATAATGAAGAATTACAGAACAAGGACAACATACATATTCCCAGTCTTTATATTTTCAAATGGCAAAAACTCAGAAAAACAACACAAAACTCACATCTGGTAAGCACATGAAAATAAGCAAAATTTTATCTATGGATGAAAAGTAATCCAGAATATAAACTTGAGCCATTCATAGGCAAATGGATGCAACTGGAGCCTGTGCTGTTGAATGAAGTCAGACACATAAATTTAAATATCACATGGTTTCTCTTATATGAGAAACTAAAAAAAAAAATATATATATATATAT
>NW_022900917.1:81704851-81705787 GCF_012274545.1 Fukomys damarensis
ACACACACACACACACACACACATAAAGGAGAGGAGGAAATAGGAGATCTTTCTCAAATGGATAGGGGAGGAGGAAGGAGGAGGAGGAACTGGAAAGGAAGGGGAAGCAAAAAACTATGAAAATTTGCAAATTTTGCAAAGTGGGAAAGGGGATTAATAGTTGGAAAGAGCAGGAGGGAGGGAAAGAGGGTTAAAATAGAGAGACAAAAGAATCAAGACGTATCATGTGCCTGTACCAAATCCTTGAGATAACTGTAATCATCACATACTAAAAACATCTACTAAAAAAAAAAAAAGTTGTGCTTAGCACCAAGCTTACTTGGCAAGAAAAGATGTCCTGGAGAATGGATGACCTAGGTCTGCTTCCTAAAAGAATGTGGGCCTCCATAACAAATAATTTACTTAGAATTTTACTTTATATATCTGGTATTTGTATTTTAGTGATTATTGGTCTGACCCATGAGAATTACAAACCTCTGAGCTCCGTTAGAATTACCTAAATATACTATACACACTAAACCCTCCAAACACAGAGAAACACAGAGGGTAGGGCAGGGGGAGTGGGGGCAGGGAAAAAATGAACAAAGTACACTGTGTGCATGCCCATATCTGCCAAATTAAACCTATTACCCTGTATAACCAAAACAAACACACAAAATTTTTTGAAAGTTTAAAAAAAGAAAAAATGTGGCAAGAATGATGGGCTAAGTGTGTTTTAGCAAGGAGGAATATCTGGAGGCAGATTAATGGCAATGTGTCTTTTACTACAAAAAAAATGTATATTTAAATATTTTATATATATATGTATATATATTTATTTTAAAAATATATACACACACACACACACACACACACGCACACACATATATATATGGTACGATGGGCAGAGTGAGGGAGGCTGTGTGTGGCCAGAGGTAGGCCAGGCAATGACAGAGA
>NW_022900917.1:81706706-81717247 GCF_012274545.1 Fukomys damarensis
ACACACACACACACACACACACACGCACACACATATATATATGGTACGATGGGCAGAGTGAGGGAGGCTGTGTGTGGCCAGAGGTAGGCCAGGCAATGACAGAGATGCCTACATAGAAGAGTGATAGCAGCTGGCTACATGTCTCAATGTTGAACTAGTTCTTCAGGTGCCCTGGCTCTGGAAATTGCTATGGGAAACTGGATGACTGTTACAGATCCAGGCCTGTGTGCAGAAAGCAAAAATATCTCTCAGTATACCTCAGAAACAAAGATGTCTCCATCAAGTTTATACTTAACAGCAAGTGCTATGTTCTTCAATACACTTATCAAAAACTACAGTTTTTTCATTGCCTCTGCACAGAAGAGAATATTGAACAGAGTATTTTATATCTTGATTAGGAATTGACTACTTTCAGGTTTCCTTCATTGTATGAAGAATCCAAAAGCAAAGAAGCAAAGAGAGAATTAAATATAGTTGCTGTTTTAAATTGTACGAATGAGCTACTTATACTTCAAAGCAAGAACCTTCTAGCTCAGCAAAATGTGAAAACACAGCATCTGAAACTGGGAAGTGACATGGATCATCTTCAGAGCTGCTATGCAAAACTTAAGGAACAACTGGAAACTTCCAGAAAGGAGATTATTGGACTTCAGGAGAGAGACACACAGTTACAATGTAAGAACAGGAATTTGCATCAGCTGCTGAAAAATGAGAAGGATGAGGTACAAAAATTACAAAAATATCATTTCAAGTTGAGCTACTCAGGACAATCATGATATGAAAAGAAAAGAGCATAAATAAATTAAATAAAACATCTACATTAAATTAAAAGAATGTCTACATCAACTTGTTATAAACAAAAAGGATAAAAAATATAGCCATGGATGTTTTAAACTATGTGGGCAGAGCGGATGGAAAATGTGGCTCCTGGAGAATTGGTAAAACAGAAGCCAGGAACGAAGATGAAATGTATAAAATTCTCTTGAATGATTATGAATACCATCAGAGACAAATCCTAATGGAAAACACTGAACTTAAGAAGATTCTTCAGCAAATGAAAAAGAAAATGATAGCTCTTTTTTTTTCCTCCCCAAATGAAGAAACCTAAAGAGCAGATGAAAGTACAAGAACTGTTATCTCTGATTTTGAAGAATATGACGGGGAACTGAGTAGAGAGAACACGTGGGACCTTTACTGTGAAACTGTGAGACAGCAACTTACTAAGGGCATCAGAAAACAGTGGAGAATTTTGAAAAGTCATGAAGAAAAACTTGACAACCAAGTTTCAAAGGTACACTTAGAAGGTTTTAAGAAAGAAGATGTAATATCACGACAAGACCATGAACAAGAAACTGAGAAACTAGAGCTAGAAATTCAACAATGTTAAGAAATGATTAAAACGCAGCAGCATACAAGATCCCAATGATGAATGTAACTGTACTGTATACCTAAAATGTACCAATAAACTCAATGAGAGCAAAAAAATAAAATACAGCAGCTACTTTTACAGCAGCTTGCTACTATATGTGATGATGATACCACTTCACTATTATGAGACTGTTACTTGTTGGAAGAAAAAGAATGTCTTAAAGAGAATGGTTCCTTTTGAAAACATAAAAAGAATTTTGAGAAAGACAAAGCTTTACAGAAGCAGCTATTCACCTAGGATTGGAGAGAAAGGAATTTATTTTTTTTTCAGCTTTAATTGAGTTTATTGGTACATTTTAGGGATACAGTACAGTTACATTCATTGTTGGGATCTTGTACCTCTACATGGCAAGTCTTGATTCTCATTTTTTCCCCTTACCTCTGCCCTCCCTTCACCCCCTCCTCCCCTCCCCATCTACAAACACTTTATTTTCATCTTTTCATTCTCTCACATTTTTTTCTTTTCCCTTTTTACTCTTCCCCTACCCATCCCACCTTCCCTACACCTTTAGCTCCTGAGAAAGGAATTTAAAGAACAGCGAGCGAGTTGGTTAAAGCAACAATTTTTAAATATGACTACCTTTGACCACCAGAACTCAGAAAATGTGAAACTTTTCAGTGCCTTCCCAGGAAGCTCTGAGCATTTACAGTGCACTCGAGGCCTCAACAAAGGAAGCCTCACAGTGTGTCTCAAGGATCTTCAATTTGCACATCTAAAATGACTCAGTCTCTGCCTGCTTCTCCAACTTCGGACTTTTTCCAGACATGTTCCTGTGTATCTGAACATAGTCTTTCGATAAACATTTTTTAAGCTCCTCCCAAATGTCAGAGTATATCACTGTGTGATCCCCGGGAATAAGAAGACAAGCACACTCACTGCCACTGAAAACTGCTGCAAGGAGTGAAAGACCAGCCTGTAAACCCAAACTGAAATAAACAATAGTAGCTACTAAAAAAATAAATAAATAAAATTTTTAGAAATACTTATAAAGCACTTATAATGGTACCTGGCACATTAAAAAAAAAAAAAAAAAAAAACGTTAATCTGGAATAAAAACAAAGCCCCAGACCTATGTGTTGGTAGGAACAGAATCGTACAGCTGGCCCTCTGAGCCAGAAAGTCCACATGACCGAGGAGGACAACATGCAGCTCATAAAGTTAAGTCCTGGTGCCTCCACACAGTGCTCTTCCAGGGCAGGTGCCAACCTGGATGGCAGCTCCTGCTCAGAGGAGTGTCCACTCCTATACACAGTACAGGCCAAAGTTGGGCGTTTTGTCTGGGACAAAAAGTGAGTGACATAAGTGGGCATCATCCACTGGAGTGAACCTGGCTGGCTGCCTCTCTGACCTCCCTTTCCTTCCATGATGGCCAACAATTCCTGGGCTTTCCTTTAGGGAACCACACACACCCTCCCATCTGCTGTGTCATTTAGGGTGTGACTCAGACATCAGTCCACAGCTCCATGAGAGACAACAGGGAGAAAGGAGACTCTTGGAGATGATCTTTAAAAGAATGCACTATCTTTCCCTCACAGGAGTTCCCCAAAAAGCCCATTCTCTTTTTTTTCCTAGACGCAATGAGAAGAGGATGTCAGGTCTGTGCAGCTGCTACCATTCTGATGCCACTGGGCCCTGAAACTACTGCCCAAACTGCAGAGGACACAGCTAAGGGAAAAGAAGCCAACCCCTAATGAGTTGTTTAAACCCTGGCTCCTTCCCTTCCTCCCTAGATTTGCAAGTGTATGGGTCACAAGTTCTCTTTTTGCTTATGTTAGTTTGGGTTGGGTTTTCTATCAACTGCCATACAAAGAACTCTAATGGATACATCTGCTAATACATTCCACACACATAATCACCTTGGGGCCATCAAAGATAAGAGCTATTCCAAGAGCTCTCAAGGAGAGTGACCCAAAACATCAATGGAAATTAAGTTCCATAAGTGCTAACAACAACAACAAAAAAAGATGCAGCAGATGCTGATTGGCAGGCTAAGCAGCACCAATTTCTGACTCCTCCCTTACCCACCTACATCATAAATTCTAAGAGAGCTATTGTATGTATTTTCTCAGCTCTTTCTTATAACTAGGAGGCCACAAGACACACTTCTACCTAGTGACACTGGAGTAGAAGCCCACAATGAATCTGTCAAGAACAATTTTGCTTTCTTAAACAAAAGATAAACATCCCTATACCTGCCCTTTCAAACTTCTTCCAGCCTTGGATATAGATGTGTTATCTGGAGTAGCTGCAACTACCTGGTAATCATGAAGTAAAGGCAGAATTGCCAAAAGGCTACCTATTTCTAGCTTCTTTGTAATAAAGAAAAATAACTTCCTATTGGTTTCCTAGTTGTATTAGGTTCTGTTTTGTGTTGTTATTTTGGGTTGCTGGGTTGCTTTGTTTCATTTGTTTTCAGTGCTGGGGATTAAAGCCAAAGCCTCACATATGCTAAGAAGCACTCTACCACTCAGATATGTCCCCAGTCCTTTTTTTTTTAGTACCAGGGATCGAAGTTGGTACCTTGAGCTTGTGAGGCAGGTAGTGGAACCACTGAGCTAAATAACCCACCCTTTTTTTTTTTAAACTTTTTTTTCCTGAGGTGGAGTCTTGCTAATTTGGCTAGGTGGACCTGGAATTTATAATCCTCCTGCCTCAGCCTCCTGAGTATCTGCCCTCAATCCCAAATATCTGGGATTGCAGGAGTGTGCCACTACACCCAAATGTTCTTCATAGCTGCAACAGTTCCTAACTTATATAGAAGGTAGAGTAACTTCTACTTCAGTGGCTTAGGAAAAGGCTTTATAAATGCTGTAATCTTTAAGCTAAATCTTGAAAGATAACTATCATTAGGCAGAGTAAGAGAGCCAAAGGTGTTCCAAACAGAGGATGAAGAACTAAACAAACAAAAACCATCATACATTCTGTCCACTCTAAGTACTTCTGAAGGCAGGGCTTCAGGGACAATATGACCAAGCAATGAGGAGCTCATGATCGAGTCCAGAGATGAAGGGGGCCACAGGGAACCATGTGAGTCAGGTGAAGCCATCACGCTGGACAATGTGCCGCAAGCCGGGGGCAGACGCGCAGGCTGTGAGCAGCCCTGGCTTTCCAAAGCCTGTGACAAATTTCTTCTCACTGCCAGGGTCCCCAGGCCAAGGAAGATCTACCTGCCTGCTGGGACACCCAGCAGGAAGGGAGCCCACAACCTACCAACAGCACTTGCTCAAGAGTTAACCAGCACACTTCATCTAACCATTCTCATGTCTTTAAACTCAGGAATGGAAATCTTAATGTGACAGCATTTTTCAGTCAATGTGCTGCTTGACAACATGGGTGCAAAAATGTCCCAAGAAGAGAACTAAAATTTACCCAATGCCATGTGCCAACTCTGTACTCCGGGCCTCTTTGCGTGTCAGCTCAGCTAGACAAAACCAAGCAACCTTTCTGTTTTACAAAAGGGAAAAATGAAACTCAATGAAGCTACAACTCTATCCAAGGTCACAAGGTAATACAGGACAAGCCCAGGACCCCAAGTCCAACTGCCAGGTTATCTCAGGGTTCAGCCAGCTGTCTTCTGGGCTGAAGAAACAGGCTCTTCTTCTGTGGTGCCAAGGTCCTGCCAGAACCAGTCCTTCCAGCATCAATGACAAGAGACCTATGTCCTTAGACGTTGAGATACAGCATCAGAAACCCAGAATGTTCTATGGGGCTCAGAATGTTCTATCAAATAAGGCTTTCTAATTTAAAAATGATCCATCATGACACAGATAAAAAATTATTAAGAAAGGCTAACATTTTATTTTTAAAAAAATGAATCATACCCTTAATCCCAAATCAAATACATTCCACTTTAGGTCTTACTCATAGAAAAGCCCAAAAGGGATGCTTTACTTTCCAGCTCTCCTAAGGGAGAAGGGAGTAGTGTGGGCCACAGAAGGACTGCACCCTTCCTCAGGCCCATGTGCCATGGTGCTGTGAGGCCCTCCTGAGACACTCCAAGCAGCAGCCAGAACACCTACTGGCCATCACCTCACCTTCTGGAGCTATGTCTGGCCACTGTCTGATGAATAGCATCATAGACTCCCTTCAGAACACCTGCATAAAATCCAAGCAGAGCTGCCAGGGACCTCTGTGTACAAAGACCTTTCCTGCCCCCACTTCTTAAGGGCACACATTTTTCAGCAACACAAACATGCTTCAAGGGAGTGTAGTCACAAAGAAAACCAGCATTTAGTAAGCACCCTAAGCAAACCCTGTTACGTGTTACCTTGTTGAATTCTCATAATAACCTCATATGATGGGTCTCTGTTCTTAACTGTCTACCCTAGTGGCAGGTGGTGATCTAAGCCAACTAAAGCCCTGAGAGACCAATAACTGAGTGGTGTCAGACAGTCAGCCTAAAAGTGGAGCACCAGCTGCTCCTGCTTCATTATAAGACCAAAAGGGGTCTGGGAGGCAGAGCTAAGTTGGAACCATGTCCAGAAGGCTGTGTGCATCCTAGGCTGCATGGAACCTAGGATCACAGTACTTCTACTCAACAGTAAGATCCAAGTTTCAACTGTTTCTTGCCAGACTCCAAGCAAATCTTTCAGAAATTCAAAGATCACCTCACAAAATTAGTTCATAAACTTTGTCTAAGGACCTACTCACTCTGTGTATGCCAGAGATCTTCCACTCTCTAAAACCTTACAATGTTTTAGGAGAGACAGTAGCACAAGAAGTGACTACAGGACCTGCAGCTGCTATAAGAAGTAAGAATAGGTACTGTGGGGACACTGAGGCAGCAGCAAGACAGGTGCCTGAAACCAGGGTGATCAACCCAAGAGAGTGAACACTAGTCTGCAACATGGAGAGGGTAAGCAAAGAGCAGGCAAGAGAGGAACGGCCCTATTACTGTGCCACTGCTATGGGGCTCAGATAGTAGAGCCAACTGACAGCTGAGGAGCACAGAGGGAAGAGGCCAGGCCAATCCCTCACAGCCCAGGGGTAAGGACATGGGCACAGAACCAGCAGGCTGCATGTTCAGGGACTCTGCCATTTGACAGGCACAGACAGAAGCCAGGGCTTTGACTCTCATCTGAGACACCTACACTTCAAGAACTACTATCAGGATCAGTGAACCAATGAACCAGACACACAGTCAACCAGAATGGGTCTTGTGAAGATGTCTACATGTCACCAGAGCATGGGACAGCCCTGGAGGGAGGGAGGCCATGTCCTTAGGCAGCTGTGGACCCAACTCACTTGACAATGGGCAGCTTGGTGAAGGGTACTGGAGGCAGCGTGAGCCCATCAGGGAGGGTGAGGAGCTCCATTGTACCGGGACACTTTGATGTATAGTTCTCCAGACTCTGAGTCACATCTTTCTTTTCTGAAAACAAAAACAAATACAGGTTTATTAGACAAAAGTAAAAGTGAGTGGCTTAGTTTTATTTGATGCAATCCACTTCAGTCCAACAAGTCCAGTCTTCCAACAGAAATAAAGGGGTAGTGATCACCAGAGACAAGAACAAAGCCACAGCTTCATCTGATTTATCCGAATAATCACTAGTGGTTGCTCTACTTCAGGGCCTATGTATAAAAATAAAACTAACTTTCTATCCTCTAGGGGCTGTCCTTTTCCTGAGAAAATAAATCTTTGCCAGATTCCAAGAAAGTCAGTAGGCAAGATATAGAATTGGTGTTATTTCATAACAATATTTCTTCACCAAGCACACGTCAGGACTTGTCCCCAAACACCTCACAGTCTATCTACAGGACCTGTATTTAAGCAAATAATCACAAATCAATACATTTCATGCACATACAACTTTTGAGGTAAGACTTTTTTCCTCTCCTACCTGACCCTCTCCTGTTTCCCTCTCCTACTTTTTCAGAGATGGTGATGACAGTGCTTTTGTCCACGGCACACTCTAGACACTCAGACTCCAAGATGTCCCCAGCACTGTGAGCCTGAGAGCTCATGACATGCTCTTAGATGGTAATATCTGGCAACAGAAGCCAAGAACATCCCCACACTACAAGGGAAAAATCTGAAACCAAGGGAAGGAAGCTACCTGTCAAAGATCACGCACTTGACCGTAAGCTCATCTTCTCCCTAGAGTGTTTTAAAGATATGTGGGCTGGGGATTTAGTTATGGTTCTACTGCCTGCCTCTCAAGCGAAAGGACCCGGGTTCAATCCCCAGTACCCAAAAAAAAAAGACAAAAGTCAGAATTTTTGGAATGGATAGGGATATGGATCGGGGTACAATCAGAGCAGTGCAGTGAGACATAGGCCTGAGTAAACAACACGGCCCTCTCTACCTGCCATGCAGCTGCTGACAGTCAACCTTTCTGAGCCTCATGTTCCTGCAGTAAGAGTAGTGTCTATCTAAGGAATCACTAAGGATAAAATGAGATAGTACATTAAAAAACAATGACCCAGAGATATAAGCACTGGATAAATTGGAATGATGACCACTTTACTATCACTGTCCTCTAGCTATACTTAAGGAAATGCCAGATGGTGAGCAAAGAATAGGAAAATGACTATCAAGTCAGCCTAAGTGCTCCACTCAGGCTGGGGACCACAAGTAATAAATAATCAAGCCAAAGATTTCCTAAATCTCAGGCCCGGATATTGACAGATAAACTGATGCTGTAGGAATTTTCTGTCTAAGCAGCCTTCTTTAGGAAGTAGAAAAGAAAGCAGAATTACTTTTGAACACAATATAGTAATGATAACTTGCAATTTGAAAAAAAACTTTAAATAATCAAATCTCCCCAATTTATATATAAGTCTCCCAAAGGGCTCCAGCAGATATCTTACAAATTGTCTAATTTGCCAAACGTTGGATAGAGCACTTACAGTTTAGTTGTCTTATTAGGTTAAATTATACACACACTCTCAGTAAATGATGTTAAAATTAAGAAGAAAATTAATCTATCAGTGATACCTAATGTTATTTGCAAAGTATCCAAAAAAGTCAGTCCAGCCTACAGCCTGTCTAAACTATGAGTACCCTGGCTAGTAAGGAAGGAAGGAAGGTACATGGTAGCCAGGGTCAGGCACAGTCACTCCCAGGCTTTTTTCCTTCATCAGGAGCCTTCATGCCAGTGCCAAGGGTCTATCACTTTCTTTGAAGATTTCCTATGAAGGAGTGACCTTGGCATTCACTTATTCCCCATGACTGCCCCAGAGCAAACCTCTCTAGCTGTGCCTGATGGCTTCAGGCTACATATGTTTTGTTTCACCCACTGCTATGGTCTGAGGGTATCCTCCAAAATTCATGCGCTGGAAACTTCACCCCCAATTCAAGTGTCAGGACAGGGGGCCTTTTGGGAGGTGTTCAGGTCATAAGGGCTCTGCCCTTGTGAACAGATCAGTGCCATTATAAGAGGGAATTTGGCCCTTTTTCATACTTTATTTCCTTCCACCTACAGCCATGTGAGGACACAGCAATTTCTCCCTGCAGAGGACGCAGTATTCAAAGTGCCATCTAGTAGGCAGAGAGCAATACTCAACAGAATTCCAGTGCCTTCATCTTGGACTTCCAACCTCCAAAAGTGGGAGAAATAAAATTTTGTTCTTTGCAAAATACCCAGCCGATGATATTGTTACAGTACCACAAACAGACTAAGAACCCCACACATACACAAAGTCAAATACTAATCTTCTATTGAGGTAGGGCAATCACCTCCTTCAGGAGCAGAGAAGGTCCAGGGACACAGTCAGTTCATAGAATGATTGTTAATGGTTTCCTGCTTTCATTGCTGTCACCACACTCCTATCCAGAGATGCTGACTTATTCAGGGCATCGGAACATGGACTACTTTCCCAGCTTTTCTTGTTCCACTGCAATCACAGGGCCTCATGATCATTTTAGTGAGGTCTGAAGAGTGAGCTACTGTTGTTCAATCCCCAGCACGGCCTATCCATTATAAAGTTTCCAGTGACCTTTCTCCTAATGGATTTGAGCATCTGCTATAAACTGTTGCCCGGATCTGTTATTTAATCAAGGATTACAAAATGGTGACTTTCTAATTCTCTAATTTCTCTGCACTTGTAATAGAATTTGTATTTAAGGAAGGATTTTCTCCTCATTGACCATTTGGTTATCCTAAAACACGGATGATGTTAACCAGAGGATTAATAAATGGTTGCATTTTTTGTTTCATTCATTGAGTAGAAAATGGTGCCTGATTAGCTTCAGAGATGACCAAGGACTGTATATTATTTGGTACCATTATGAAATGGTAGATTTTTATGTACTTGGTTGATGTCACATTCTTTTTGATGTTCAGATTGTCCCATCTTTGTCCAGTGGGACTCTCTTCAGGTTAGTTTCTATGTCCTTTGGATATGCCATCATTACTCTTCAATAGGTTTCTTTCTTTCCAGCCCCAGACCTGAATCAAACCACTTCTTCTAAGAGCTCTGATTCCTTTGAGTAGGAAGTAATGTTCAGAGTTCAGAACCTGGAGGCTAAGAATGCTTACAGCTACGGGACATTCACTATCTCTCTAGTCCTGTATAGAGAAAAAGACAATTTTTAACATGTTTAAAGTGCTGAGACTGTAAGTGATTTTTACTTTAAATTTTTAAAAAGTTTGGTGACTAAATATAACAGGTTTGGTACTACAACATCCTTAAAGGGGAGAATATCTTGTCATTACTCACAATTCCATTTTCTAAGCACTTTCTATGTGCCATATATTATACTATGCTGTTGAGACTATAAAATTCTTAAGGTAAGGGATCCTAGTATATTACAGGACCTTAATATTTTCTCATTCAAAATAGATATGTAATACCCTCCTACAAAATGCCTGCCAAAGGAGGGTAAAGGCATTATTATCCCCCTTGAAAGATGAGAAAAATTAACTTGGGGAAAATCTTAGAAATCTGATTATAAATGGGTATTAAATGATATGAAAAATAATTAGTAATTTTAAGTGTATTAACATTAACATGGCCGGGCGTGGTGGCACACACCTATAATCCCAACACTTGGGAGGCTGAGGCAGGAGGATTGCTGGGAATTCAAGACCAGCCTGGGCTACATAATGAGTTCCAGGGCAGTCTCAACTACATAGTGAGACCCTGTCTCAAAAAAAAAAAAAAAAAAAAA
>NW_022900917.1:81717332-81735840 GCF_012274545.1 Fukomys damarensis
AAAAAAAAAAAAAAAAAAAAAATTAACATTACACATGAAAACTGCATTTTTTTTTAGCAATGCATACTAACGAATGAAGATATAAAATGACATGAAGTCTCTGGGATTTTCTTTGATCTGACAAATAAAAAACTAAGAAACAGACCCCAGGGCCTGGAGCATGCTGCTTAGCACCACCCCAGCCCTCCTTACACAGTGAGACAGGGTCTAGCAGTACCCACACCGGACTCAGACTTAAGCAGTGTGACACTTGCACACACAGGACCTGCACATGGGCTCACCTCCCTGCTGGTTTAAAGGCTCCGTGGTACATGTCATCCCAGTGCTCTGGAGGCTAAGGCAGGAGGATCTCTAGGTCCATCCTAGCCTTAGTGAAACCCTGTCTCAAAATCAAAACCTAGAAATGGCTGGGGCTGTAGCTCAGAGTGAAGGCCCTGGGGTCCACCCCAGCACCACCACTACCACTAAAAACACTCCCCTCAGGAGTAATCACCTCCCCCAGAAAGCCCCATTATCCCTTTTCCAGAAGACAGGGCGGGCAGAGATCTCCTGGGCTTTGGGTCTCTTCCAAGTGGAGATGGTCTGCATGTACAGAGTGAGGTGTTGGGAGCCCCATGGCATTTCCTGCCCATCTCACACAGACAGGTGACAGGCGTCCCGACGGTGTTCTTAATGACTCTGTGCATGAGTCTGGTTGGTGACACCTGAGTCCTGCTGCTTAGAAGGCTGAGGCAGGAGGATCACTTGGGCCCAGGAATTTGGGGCCAGCCTGGGCAGCATTTCAGGAAGAAAACACAGAAAGCAAAGTTAAGCCAGAAAGGACCACGGAGTCTGGGGAAACAGGAACCGAGGCAGTGCTGGCAGGTATGCATGTCCAGCCACTGTCACCATATGACCCTGTGCTTCAATTCTTGGTGGCAACTCCAGAGAGAGATGAAACCATGTCAACACAAAACCTGCGCAGCAGCGTGCTCAGTGACCAGAGGTGCACACAACCCAGACGCCTGAGTATACATGGTCCTTTGTGCATGGAATATTACTCAGCCAGGAGAAGGAACAAGGCTCCAAAAAGCGCCACCACCCAGACAAACTGGAAACTGTGGTGGTGAGCTATGGACACCAGGCATTAAAGGCCACATCGTGTGAATTCATTAACAGGAAAAGCCCAGGGCAGGCAGAGCCACAGATGTGGGAAGTCAGGAGGTAGACTAGTGACTGCTGGGAAGGGGCAGGCTCATGGGGATGGGGTCTCCTTTTGAGGCTGGAAATGTAGACCAAATAAAGGTGGTTGCACAACAATAACAACAAAAACAAAGAGGTTTTATGCAAAGCTCAAAGACCACTGAACCCAGGCAGCTGGTACACAAAGAGCTGTCTTACCATTCTTTGTACTTCTATTTCTGAAATTACTTCACAGCAATATTATTTACTGGGTGTGAAGTGATAGGATTTACTCAAAGCTACTCAGAAAAACAGAGCTGACTGAATCCTCCAGTATGGACAGATGAAGCCTGGCCACTGCTACCCTCCATCACCACAAGGCTGTAAAAGAGCACAAGGTCCTGGTGCCTGCTAGTGTTTGTTCCTCATGCCAAACTGAAGTGAAGCTTCTGATAAATCTAACACTCTCAAAGCATATGAGTTGGTCAGTGGGACATGATGACTCCTTAATTTACTTCAGTAAAACTCAATATAACCCATTTCATTTTTATCAGGGTATCCAACAATGATTTCAGTCAAATTAGAGCATTTAATGCCTACATTTTTCATCTCAGAAGTTAAAGAATGCATGCAAACAAGAGATAAATTTTAATAAAAACTAGTTGTTGCCTAATTATATTGTTCTTTAGAGAAGCAGAAAACGAGATCCCAAATTTTTTATCATAAACAATTCAAAGGCCATTTAGCATTTCAAGCATTGACACTCACATGAAAACCAGCACAGCATGATTTCACAATTTATTCTTGTTTCTTTTAAGTAATGATATGTGACAATAATGTTTGCATTAAGTCAGTTATAATGTTCTAAACAGGTAAATAGAAGAGAAAGAAGTAAGTTTTTTCCTAAATCTAAGAGGAAAAAAAGGGGACAAATAAAAACAAGGATACAGAGGTAAAAGTAAAAATATAGTTTGATACAATTTGAAATTATATTTTCAGAATCAATTCTAGTACCTCCACTTACAGAAACTACAATTAGTATCTGAATTGTTTTGAGCTGAGGATTTAGCTCAGTGGCAACACACCTGCATCACAAGCACAAGGTCCTGAGTTCGATCCCCAGTACCAAAAAAAAAGAAAAAAGAAAGAAAGAAAATATTTGAATCATTTTAATGAAATTATTGATCTTTCAACATAATAATGTCCAGAAAAGGGAACTGTCAGTGTGAATGTAGATTAAAGAAAATAGTATAGAGGTTCCTAAAGAAAATAAAAATACATCTACCAACCCCACAATCCCGCCAATGGGCAAGTACCAAAGGAGTTGAAATCACTCCCTCTTAAAGACATCTGTATTCCATGTTCACTGCAGCATGATTCACAATATTCAAGATACAGAAACAATCTAAAGGTCCACTGATGAAGCAAATGGATAAATAAAATGTGAGATACATACAATTGAGTATTATTGGGCCTTAGAAAAGGAGATCCTGCCATTTGTCCCAACACAGACAGAACTGGAAGACATGATACTAATTGAAATAAGCCAGAAACACAAGATAAATGTTGTATAATATCATTTATATCTGGAATTCTTGTAAAGGAGCACAAGAACACAAAGACATCCTGGTGTGGGAGGGGTATCCTTCCAGAGGGTATAAAGTAGCCAATGTGCAGGATGGATAGGTCTAGAGCTCTAATGTGATCATGAGGGCTAAGTTAGTAAAACTGCGTTGTATTGGGGATTTTTGTTAAACAGGTACACCCTAGCTGCTCTTGTCACAAAAACCTATGTAAGACGATAATTATGTTAATCTATTCACTATAACAACCATTTTAATATCTATATGTACACCATGACATCATGTTGTGAGCCTCAAATGCCCACCATTTGTTTTTTGTTTTGTTTTGTTTTTCTGGTACTGGGAATCAAACTCGGGCCCTTGCGCTTGCAAGGTAGATAGTGGAACCACTGAGCCAAATCCCTGGCCCTGCCCACCATTTGTTTTTTAAAATAAAGAAATAGAAAGATTCATAGTTTCTCTAAAGTTGGAGGTTTTAACACCCCTTTGTTGAAATAATTAGAAGAAAATGTAGACAAAAATCAATAAGGATACAGAAGATTTGAACTATCAAACATCTTCTCCTAATTGACATTTATAGAACACTACACCCATCAACTGCACAATACAAATTCTTTTCAAGCACTCATGAGAAATTTACCAAGACAGACCATATGTTCTGCTACAAAACAAATTTCAATAGAGTTTGAAAGACTGAAATCACAAACATATCTTCTCAAACCATAACAACATTAAAACAGAAATCAGTAACAATAGCAGATTTACAAAAGCATTAAGTACTGGAAAGTTGAGCAACACATATATCCAAATAAAACAAAAGCTAAATTTTAAAAATATTTCTAACTGAATGATAACATAGATCAAAATTTGTGAGCTGCACCTGAAGCAGTGCTTAGAGGGAAATTTAAAGCTTTGAATGAGTTTATATTTTAAAAAGAAAGGTCCAAAGTCAAATATTTAAGTCTCTACCGTAAAAAGCTAGAAAAGAACATAATACCCAAAATAAAGTAGAAAGAAAATAATAAAACACAAATGAAGGAAAAATAAATAAAATCAACAACATCAAATATTGGCTCTTTGAAAAAAATTAATAAAACTGATAAACCCCTAGGAGATAAACACAAATCATGCATATCAGGAATAAGAAGGAGATATATCCTATACTCATTAAAAGGATAATAAGGGAACATTATACACAACCACATGCCAACAAATTTGATAATAATTTAATGAAACACATAAATTCCTAAAGGGGGAAATGACACAAAAAAATGAGAATCTTAATAACCTTATATTTATTAAAACTCCCATTAAAAAAACCTTCTATCCCAGATGGCATCACTCATATGCTCTATGAAACCTTAAGGGAAAAACAATATCCATGTCACACACAGTTTTCCAGAAATCAGAGGAGGAGGGACGACTTCCCAGCTTCTGTTATAAAGCCAATATAACCCTGATTCTACAACCTGACAAAAAATAATAAGAAAATAAAATAACAAAAGCAACATAGAGTTTTTAGAAGTCTTGCAGAACTAAAGGGGCAAACATCAACAGCACTTAGTTCTCACCAAGAAGGAGGTAATCCCAGGAAATACTCCGAAGCTCTCAGATGCATCCCAGAGCACTATACAGTAAGAAAAAACCCACGCCTTATAAGACTGCTATGCACTGACACACAGATACAAGTCAGGGCAGTTTCTAAGAAGTGGGGAATTAGTGAAGAAAAAGAAAATACCTAAACACTAAGTCTAACAATTTATACAATCAATGTTTGAGACATAGTATTGCCAGGTGTGGTATAAAGTCCTAGAGATCTGGAGATGTTCAGACATGATCAAGGATGCCACTTCTAATTAATTATTTATGAGTCAGAGTGAAAAGGATCTGATGTTCCAATGACCACAGGAGCTGAAGAAGGAGGCAGACATGACTGACAGCAGGTGGAGTGCTATGGAGGCCAGGTGTAGAGACCAGGTAAGAAAGGCAGCCTACAGGATGAGGGGAAGCATGGGGTGATCTGATAGATGACATCAGTATAGACATGACAAGTCTGAGTCATTTATAGAGGGATGACCCAGAGGATGGAGAGACCAAAAAGACTGCTTAATGGTGACAAGTAAAGTACATGGTGCATAGGGTAGACTCCTGAGCTTCAGAAAAACCAGCGAAGGTAACATTTCCTAAAGTGTGTGGGTAACAAAAGAAACAAATGGAGCCCAAGGACAATAGTCTTAGAAACACAGAGGTAAGGGGCAATGAGAAACTGAAGAACTAACTAATAGATCTGAGAAGAATCTTAGAAGTTGGGGATGAAACTCAAGAAGCTAGAGGATGAGTTTTTTGGAAAGGACAAATGATAGCAGTGTCCATGAGAATCACCACACTTACAAGTTAAGTAGTTTTTTGTGATCTTCAAAAGAAACTTCAGTGGCTGCAGGAACCCAAGAGCAACAAGTTGAAAACTGAGTGGGAAGAAGGATCATAATGACTAGTCCCTCAGCAAGTAAGTGAGATTTAAAGTACCTACAGGCAGGGTTTCAAAGTCAGGCCCTCAGCTCAGGGCCACACCCACACAGCCTGATTTAACCCAGGGAGTAAGACATTATCATTACCCTCTCATAGGGAAGAGACAATGGAGGATTCAGATAATATAGAACCAAAGTCACACTGCAAGTGAGCAAGACTGAGATTTTAACCCCAGCCTTTTCAAATCTAGTATTCTTTCTACCAAACAAAACAACTTCCTTAAGTGTCACTGCACCCATTTTACAGAAGGGCAGTTTGAAGCTTATAAATTTTGAGAAGTTACCATGGTAATAAGTGGCTAAATTAAATTCAAACTCAAAACCTCTGAGCTCAGACTTGACTTTTCTCATTTTAGCACACTGCCCACCCAGGCTATGCTTCAATATGTAAGAAAAACATATCTTGAACAGTCAGTCCAACAGCTGCAGCAAGTTAAATGCCTTTTACAGCAAGAAAAATCAACTCAGCCTTTCTTCATTCTACATATATATTTAAGTAGCATAATAGTCCGGCTACAAAGGATGATGAAAAAGTCACCTGCCACTACTCTAAAAGATAAATGCTATGACAGGCCAGGAGATAGATCTAAGACCTGTCATGAAATGAGATAACAAGTCTTCTCCTTAATAGAATACTTGGTTAAACTTGCAGTGAGCCTCTCATTAACAATGCATTATATTTGTTCTTCACTTAATTTACATAGTGACGAGTTGGAGTCCCTGATAAGCAATCATTCAAGTGTAACAAGAGATTAAATATTTCTGCGCTCCCTTCACATATACAAATATGTCCCACCAAAATAAAAAGCAATTATGTTAAGCCATATAATTGTCTATTTAAAGTGCTACCTAGAAAACGTAAACATCTTAAGAGGTTTCAATACAATACCTAAAAGGAGAAATTACCTTGCAAATAAAAACTGGCTAGATAATTAGAAAGAACTTTCATGTCCAACTATGGCATAATGATTAAATAAATCATGGTATAGTAACATGATGAAAATTTAACCATCATTAAAAATGACATTTATAAAAAGTCTTCAGTTTTATCAAAAATGTATTGTTATATGAAAAGGCAGGATACAAAATTATATTCACCAAGAAAATTCCATTTTTGAAAATCAGGTTTTCTTTAAAATAATAAAGCAATCCAAAAGTAATACACTAAAATGTTAACAGTGCTTGTCTATGTAGGATTGTGCATAATTTTCTCAACTTTTTGTTTTCTAAGATTTCTACAAAGAGCATACATTATTTGTATAATAAAAATTAAATACATGAAATTAACTTTTTAAAAAAGATTTATAAGGAAAAGGCAGGGTGTGAATTCCTTGTAGGATGAACAGTTTGCAAATATTTCCTATCACTCTGTAGGTAATCTCTTCACTTTTGAGTATTTCCTTTGCCGTGCAGAGATCTTTAGTTTGATGTAACCCCATTTGTCTATTTTGTTGCTGTTGTTGCCTGTACTTTTATATTCTCTTTGAAAAATCCTTGCCCAGAACAATGTCATAGAGCATTTCTCCTGTTTTCTTCTAATGGTTTTGTAGTTGGGGTTTTACAATTAAGAGTTTAAATTGTGTTGGGTTGACTTTTGCATGGTGAGAGACAGGGTCTCACCATTTCACATGCACATCAATTTTCTCGTTTATTGAAGAGAGCATCCTTCCCCAATGTGTGTTCTTGGTGCCTTCGTTGAAAATCATTTGGCTAGAAGGATACGGCTTTGTTTGTAAATGTTTGACATGCATGAAAAGCACTGTATCATAAAATGTCAGTAGCATGAAGAACTTTTGAGGTTCCTTCATATTCCCAGAGGCAAAAGCTTAGTTTACAGTCTTTGCTAGTGTCACAGAGATGTTCTTCAGTACTTAGAAACAACAGCTGTATCTGCAACTGACATTTTGTGAGGATATACTATACACCTGGTCATGTGCCAAGAATTTTATAATACGTTATCTCATTAAATTGTCTGCAAAATCTTACCAAAGTACTATTGTTAACCCTATTCTATAGACAAGAAAATCAAAGCTTAGAAAGAATTACAGTTCAGTAAAGAACAGTTCAGAAAGATTTATAGTTCAGTATGCCTTCCACATTTCCATTAAAATCTCTCATTTGCCATACGCTTGACCATTCCCCTTTATTCTAAAACTATTTCACATATCACTCAACATTCACTTACAAATACTGAATATCCACTCTGTATAAGAACGATCCCTACCTTATACTACTCAACTGCTACCCATCTCTTTAAAGACAGCAGCATAATCTTCTAGGCCTGGTATAGTCTCAATATGTTTTAAGAGATAATTTGAGCAAAGGCAATATTACTTCCACATCTACTGACCAATTTCTGGGTAAAAACCTTGTCAAAATGATAAAAAATAAAAGAGGAATAAAACATGGTCCCTGTTCTCAAGGAGTCCATAATTTAGTGAGGGAAATAAATAGAGAATTTACTCTCAAGATAGAATAAAATGATGAGAACTAAGTAGGATAAAAAGGAGATGAAAAGGAAAGAAGTTCACAATCTCCTAATAAGAGGGAAAGTACAAGAACAAATCATGCTACAACTGGAACAGCATGAAGACCATGATTGGTCTAAAACTCAAAAATGCCCAATAGGCATAAAACATACATTATGTAGATGGACAAAGAAATTGGGCTAAAAAAGATGGTTTGCATCAAATTATGAATGCTCTTGGGATAGACCTAGGCCCTCTTGAGACAGATGAGAGCAGTCCCTGCAAGCTGCTGAAGAACAGAATGTGTGCAGCCTATGGGCTCAGAAGAGAATTCTAGCCTCAGTGTAAAGTACTGAGGTTGGGAGGAACAAAGCCAGGAAATGATGTTAAGGGTCTCCTACAGTGATCCAAGTAATAGAGACTAAAAGTCTAAACTAGAGCTGTGACCATGGAAGGGAAAAGAGGAATCTCATATGAGAGAAATTCAAGCATTAGAATGAACATTCCAAACAATTAATAGAAGCTGGACATGGTGGTGCATGCCTATAATCCCAGCACTCGGAGGCTGAGGCAGGAGGATCGCTGTGAGTTCGAGACCAGCCTGGGCTACATAGTGAGTTCCAGGTCAGTCTCAACTACATAGTGAGACCCTGTCTCAAAAAAACCAATTAATAGGATACAGAATAAGTAGGATAATTTGAGTGCTGCTCCCAAAAAATTTAATCTTCCAATGCAGTAAAATGACAACATGCTTAACTGAAACAGGAAGCAGGGAGGGAAAGCTAATTCACCTGAGAATATGGTGTCTTAGGCTCCTCTAAGGCTTTCAGGAGACATACCCAGCCTTCACTTAGAAAGTAAAGCTCTGAGGTCAGGAATGGAAGTCTAACTGTAAAATTACATGCAAATTTTTGTCTTTAAAAAAGGATATTTTGAACAGACCAAGAGCTTCATCTTAAAAACCCTGCATAAATCTTCAAAGAATATTTTAGTCCATGCCATCATTGACCCTCTTTATAATTTTTGGTTTAATAACCTCTTCTTTCATAATAAATCATTATCTTTAATGTATAACTAATTTCATAATTTTCCTAAACCAAAACTTCTCTTTCAGCTGCTCAGTCTTCTTCCCCAAGGTAATAGGAGTGAAATCAACATGTTTCTGTGTCATATCCCTAAAGTAAGCTTTTAAAGTGAAAGACTTTTTGATTTTATGATACAATTATCCCAAGCTGCAATACTGTAAGACTTTGTTCAATAGATGTTTCTACCATTTCCAGAGGTAGCTAAAAGCCAACCAAGGGTTCTAAATCCTATCTCTGACTATACCCTCTCTGCTCTGTAGCTAATGATATATTTGATATGGAGGTAGGAGACAGGGAAAAGCAATGTTGAAACAAAGAGCCACTGGAAATATTTAGGAAACACAGTACTTTCTTCATTCCCTGCCCATCTACCCCACTGCCCCAAGAAACATGGTAAAATGAGAGACTTGATCTCATCAAGATCAAGGCACCAGTACAGCACAGCCTTACTGGGCCAACTCTGGTCTTACTGTGACACTGATGAATGGCAAACTTTTAATCCATTTTCTTTGGGCTGAGTAGCAAAGTAATGAGCTGGCGGCAAAATGAAGGAGTAGCTGAATAAATTAAATCTGACATTTTCTATCTCATCCAATTCTTGTCTTTCAAACGAGTAACAACCATATCTAAGCTGATAGATAACCTCCTTGGTACAGTAACAAACTAGAGGTGTGGTATTTAATGCCAGTTGACACAGCCTTTGGTGGGTTCAGCCCTTGTCAATGTGGGATGAGATTCCACATTCATGTGTGCCCCCGACAGGCTAGAGATAACTGAAGGAAATGGCTGCAACATCAGACTCCAGGGCAAGACAGCCAAGGTGCAATCCCAGTTCCTCCAGGTCAACCCAGGAGAGCTATGAAATCTCCTCTAGATCTAGCTCTTCTCTGCCTCAATTTCCTTCCCTCTGTTTCCTCAACTAAGCCTCTTCTCTCCCTTATCAGGCAAGCGTGAGGATTCAAGTGGTTCATGCATGGAAAAGTACTTACACTAAAAAAAAAAAAAGCACTTACACCAGAGCCCAGTACACAGAAAGTTCATTCTCAGGACCCAGGGACCCTTGTGAGGCAAAGTCTGGCCTCTGCATCTCTGCATCTCGAAAGTGTATCATTTTGGAAATTGAGGAAAGATATAACACAAAGAGCATTCTAAAAATAAATACTGGTTGGGCAAGTGAGAAAATTAATTAATCAAACTTCAGCATGCCAGCACTGTGACATATGAGCAATGGGCTAGAAAGATTAGAACTCATAAATCTAGGGTGCAGAAACTGATCTGAAACTCAGACCCAGGCCATCAGAAGGGCAAGTTTGTGACCTAACTCTCTTTCTTCCACATGGGGCACAGATGCAGCACAGGAGCCATCTACCCAAGCCTGCTTACTGATGGGAACAAGCCATGTGGGTATCAAACGCGAGGCTATACCTGCAGGTGCATGGTAAGCACTCAACCACAGTGATGCTGTGAGCACTGCTGTGAATTTTCTAATCAAAATCCAAAATACCCTAGTAGAAAGAGCTGGAAATGAGAAAATAGCTAATAACTGATCTCCTGGAGCACAGTAGCAAGCCTGGCATGCCCTATTCGATCTCATTAGACATGAACAAGGCTGGTCGCTGAGTGGATAAGGGCTACTTCTGTTTGTACTGCTCCCTGTGCTGCCACCTTGGATGCCTCTATTGTTCCCAGGATCACCTACAACCTCCTTATCTCTGGGAGCTTCATGCCAATATGCGCACTGTCCCCTCTCTGACCTGCAGAGGCATTCTGCTGAGACCAACAATGGTACATTCTCATGGCCCACATTTCCAACTTTGTATATAATTGTTCTGTATCTTCTAAATTCATCTGTAACCACCACTATACCTTTCTCATAACTCTAGCTCTGTCTACAACACCACTGTTGAGGTGATTCAAACACATACAAGAGCCCCCAAATTCAGAAGTCCCTGGATTTTTGCAATTTCCCTAGTTCCACTAAAACTCTCCCCAAAAATCATTGTTTGAAATGATTGAAATGGCTGAAATGTGAAGAGCATGCCTCATGAGCATCACATTTTCACAATGACCAATAGAAAGTCATAATGATACACTTAAGTGTGGGCACTGCAGCCAATCAGGCTCAGTCATTAGTAACATGAATACTTTCTCATACCACCTTTCTCTTGATTGACATTTCCTATGCATCCTGGACCCACAGGGGTACTGACAAATGGCCAAAGCCAGCACAACAGGCCTGGAATTCTACAGTCTAGTGCAGGTATTCTGCAAGGGTCTCTAAGATTAGGTTGGCCCTAAGGGAGGGGTTATTTGTACAGACAGTGAGGAGATAAACCCTGAATACTTTAAAGAGGACTTTGCACTTTGTTTTATCAAAGGTCATGTCATTTATTCTCCTAAAATAGACCCCTTCCACTTAGATACTATCAATCTTAATTAACTTCAATCTCTTTTTTTAAATGATAGCTACAAAAGCCATCTTTCTCAGATCTCTAACTCCTGGCCTCCAGAGTTGTGAGAAATAGTTGTCTATTATACAGACCACCAAGGATGTGGGACTTTGCACCAGTAGCACGAGTCGACCAGCACAGCACACTGCACACAGAAAAATAGGCTTCATCACATGAAACATTCAGTTTCCCACACACAATGTATTTCCTACTACAGGTCATGGTCAAAACTGTTGGAAAACTGTAGATGTAACCATGCCAGGTTAGGAGTTCTCTACAGTCTCAGTAAATGTTTGCAGTAGTCATGGGTGTCCCACCTTTCAGTTTGCATGGGCTGCACTGAATGAAGAGGAATTGTCTTGAGCCATATATAAAATACATAATAATTTATGTGTACAAGTTATAACACTTCCTTTTTATATTTTTATTGTGTTTTTTTAAAAGAGAGAAAGCAGCCTGTGTGCTGTGGATTGGACATGCATATGAGTGCATCTTGACCTCCTCTCACCGAAGTGACAGAAAATATCAACAGAGCTATTTGTTAAATATAGAAACACATAACCATGGAAATCCTGGTTACTTTGTTGCTCAAACCATCTTAGCTGGTTACTTTGTTGCTCAAACTTTCAATGATACCTAGTAAGAGTTTAAAGATGTGTAAGTCTTCAAGCTGGAGATCTGTACAGCATCATGAGGGGGCCAACTATTTCTCAAGTAGGTAAAGAAAATGAGGATGCTAACATTTCCTACGTTCCTATTATTGCAGAGCTATGCTAATCAGCTGATACACAGTATTTCTGATAATCCTTCAGCGTTTAACCAGACACTAATTCTTAATTTTATAGTTGGAAATCAGGCTTAGTAAAGTCAATAAATTATTAAAGGTCACATTTAATAAATACAAGAGCCAGGATGCAAAGCCAGCTCTGCCTTAGTCCAAAGTTCACAGTCCATACATTCCTCTGCCAAAGCCAAGTGTCCTTGTGTCCCCTTTCTATTCACTTAGCATCTTATCCAAGGTCACCCCACTTCCCCCAAAGTGACATAGATACTCATCAGAGAGAAAACTGGAAGTTTCTTCAATTTAAGAGCAGCATATCCTGAAATGTTTTTTGGAAGTCAGAAACCAATCCACACACACAAGAATATTCTTTACATACACTGTCTAATTCTTATGATCACACAGCAAGGAGGTAAGTATTAATCCTCGCATTCTGGTAAGGAAGCAATACCAGAGAAAAACAAGGCAATTCTATTTAACAAGCATTTATTAGACTTCAATGAGCCAAACTTTGTGTTGGGCCAGGGCTTTAAAGAACAATAAAATAGACTCAATTCAAGCTACCCAGCTTTCACACAGCAGCTTATGAGCACAGAAATCAATCACTGATATGCAGTATCACAAGCACTGTTACATATGTGCAGGAAACCCTCCAACAAGAAGAAAGTGTTTTTCTACCTACAAATGTCATGGGGTAGGGAGAGGCCAGTGCACAAGCAGAAAGCTGGGTGGGGAGATCCTGTTCTGGAGACTAGGAAAGCCCAGGAAAAATGGTATGCAACATGCCAAGGCAGCTGTCCTTCATTCCTGTGGGCAATTAGAAGTTCTTATGTTATCTGCACAAAGAAATGCAACAGGCAAATATCTGCTTTAGGAAGATCACTTTACTACTCAGCAGGGGTTGGGCTAGAAAGGTGGGACTTGGAGATAGGGAGATCCCTTAGGATGTATTACCATGTTCTAGACCAGAAGTGACAGGACCTGGACCACGGTATCACAGCACTTTATACAGCAGACGGTGGGCCAGTGAATAGAACAGCAGGACTACACTCCCCTGCAATAAAGCATATACCACTGGAGCCACACTGTCCTACAGAGACTAAATGTTCAAGAAGTTGCAAAAGGCCCTCTTGATGCTACCCTGGGATGTTCTACTTTGGCTCACCTATAACTTGAAAAATTAGTATTTTCCCATAACTAGTAAACCCACTAATATATTTGGAATTTTGACATACTGACATGTTTTTCCCCCTCATTATTTTTCATGTGTGATTTTTGCACCAAAAATGCATTTTATTAGAAGGTACCTATTATATTGTACTACACAGCATTTATCTCTTCAACACAGAAGTAATGGAAAGTCCAAAGCTCCCCTTCATCTCTGGTGGGTTTTGTTCAATTCTTTCTGCCTATTTCTGAACAAACAAAAGGGACTGTATAAATTGCAGTGGAAACAAATTATACCCTTTTATTGAAGAATTCTCACCAGGATTCTTTATAACAAAACAATTCATATGTATATTGTCCCTTGTCCCCCACCCAGGTGAAAAATGAAATATAGCAAATTAAAACACCCAAGGAAACCATATTCACAATCCAGGGAAAAAAACGCAAGGGGGAGAAAAGGGTATCAGAAATGGAAAACCCAAAGCAAAATATACATACTGCCCAGGAATTGTAAAAATCTTGCCCTTCATTTTTGGCCAGAATTCATAATGTAACTCTATGCTTCACTGTATGAAGCTAAGGGACAAAAACTCAAATGTGAGTCTGCATGTGCCTCATACTAGGAACAAAGCACAATTGGTACAGACTTCAACTCATACCCCATATTTGTCATCTATTAGTCCATATTATAGGAACTCAGTTATTATATCATGTTATTTTATCCCTACACTTAGATCCAAAAATTTAGAATAGAAGGTCTTTATCTCAACCTAATAAAGGCCATCCGTGACAAAACAATAGCCAACATCATATTAAATTGTCAAAAACTGAAACCTTTCATTCTACAATCAGGAACAAGACAAGGATATCCATTCTTATTCAATGTAGTTCTGAAAACATTAGCCAGGGAATTAGATAAGAGAAAAAATAAAAGGAATAAGGATAAGAAAGGAAGAAGTTAAATTATTATTATTTGCAGGATGACGATACTCTATGTAGAAGACCCCAAAAACTCCACTAAAGACTCCTAGAATTAATAACCAAATTCAGTAGTGTAGCAGGATATAAAGTTAACACTCAAAAATCAATTGCATTTCTGTACACAAATAACAAACTCACCTAGAAATAAATTAGAAAAACAACATCTTTCACATTAGCATCAAGAAAAATGAAATGCTTAGGAATCAATCTAAAGAAGGAAGTAAAAGAACTTTACATTGAAACTACCGTACTGCCAGAGATTTAGTTCAGTGGTTCCGCCACCTGCCTCACAAGCACAAGGTCCTGAGTTCAATCCCCAGTACCAGAAAGAAAGAAAGGGGGGGAGAGAAAACTATAGTACTCTGAAAAAGGAGATAGAACAGGATATCAAAAAAATGGAAAGATATCTCTTATTGTTGGACAGGAAGAATCAATATAGTGAAAATGGCCATACTTCCAAAATTGTACAGATTTAATGCAATCCCAATCAAAATACCATAGCATATCTCACAGAACTAGAGAAAACAATCCTAAAATTCATTTGGAACCAGAAGAGACCTAGAATAGCACAAGGAATTCTGAGCAACAAAAGCAAAGCAGGAGGCATCAGAATTCCTGACATATTATTATTATTATTATTCTTGAAATTATACTATATATATATATATACACACACACACACACACACACACACACACACACACACACATATACACCCTTTATATTATTGAAATTATACTATAAAGCTACTGCGATTTTTTTTTTAAACCATGGTACTGGCAAAAAACAACATACCTGAGGATCAATGGAACAGATTCAAACATACAGAAACAACTCCAAACATACTTAACCTCCTTATCTTTGACAAAGGAGCCAAACATCTTCACTAGAAAATAGCCTCTTTAATAAATGGTGCTGGGAAAACTAGCTTTCCACATTAAAAAGATTAAAACTAGACCCATATCTAGGAAGAGGTAGAGGGGTTGAAGGGACAGCAGGAAGATGGGGAAAAAATAGGAACCAAGATACAATTTGTAAAGCTACAAATTCTCAATGATGAATGTAAATGTATTGTATACCTAAAATGTACCAATAAAAGAATTTAACAGAAAAAAAAACTAGAACCATATATTTCACCATGCACTAAATTAAAATCAAAATGTATCAAAGATCTGAATATTAAAACAACAACATTAGGGGAAGAGGAGAATGGGGAAAAAAAGGCAGGATGTAACATGTACAGGTGATATTTCTCTACAATGAGTGTTATCATTATATGTGCCTAAAATGCACCAATACAAGTTTTGCTATAAAAAATATTTACCCAAAAAGTAAAAATAAAACAGAAACACTAAATCTGCTGGAAGAGAATAAGAACTCTTGAAGACATTCATGTAGGCAAAGACTTTATGAACAAAATCACGACTGCACAGGAAATATCAAATAGAATCAACAACTGGGCTCTCCTTTTGTTAAAAAGCTTTTGCACAGAAAAAAAACCACCAACAGTGTGACAAGACAATCCATAGAATAGGAAAAATCTTTCGCACTGATTTTCAGACAAAAAATAATAATATCTAGAATATATAAAGAACTCAAAAAAAATCAGATCTCCCAAATTTAAAGACCCAATCCAAAAATGGGCATCTAAAATGAATAGACATTTCTCAAATAAAGAAGTATAAACAGCAAATAAATACATGAAAAATGTTCAAAATCACTGGTAAGTAGAAAGATTCAAATTAAAACAATGCTGAGATTCCATCTCAATCCAGAAAGAATGGCAGGTGGAGCTCTGGGGAAAAAAGCACCCTTCTCCACTGTTTCGTGCGAGGAAGACTGGTACGACCACTGTAGAAATCAGTGTGAAACGCCTAAAAAACTGAAACTAAAAGTACCATTTGACCCAGCTATTCCCCTTCTTGATATCTTCCCAAAAGAATTAAAAGTATCATACCACAGCAATATATACATACACCCATGTTTATAGTGGCACAATTTGTAATAGCTAAATCTTGGAAACAGCCAAATGCCTATCAACTGTTGAATGGATAAAGAAGATGGGGTTTTTTTATACAACAGAGTACTACTCTGCCTTCAAGAAGGATAAGCTTGAGACATTTCTAGCTAAATGATGCACCTGAGATCATACTTTAAGTGACATAAGTTGGACACACATGTTTAAACACCACATTATGTCTCTATTTGGACTCACTTGTAAGTATCACATTGTTTCCCTGGTGTGAGACAATGAAAGTATAAATAAAGGACCAAAATGTATAGTAAATATTGGGAAATGGAAAGAAAATGTTCAAATGAGAAGGTGAATAAGGAAGGGAGCAGGGTGAAAGGAAAGAAGGGACAAGAAAAAAAGAGAATAGAAAGAAAATGGAAACAAAGCTTTTATAAATAAGGAAAGGAAGAGTGGTCAAAGGGAGGGGAGGGAAATGGAGGGGAAGATGAACCAAGATACATCGTGTATAGGTACAAATTCCCAATAATGAATGTTATCATTATGTATATCTAAAATGTACCAATAAAACAAAGAGAGAGAGATGCCAAGGGCAAAGCATGCAGGCGGGAGTGCAGAACTCCCATTCCCTCTCAGGTATACCACTCTCCAAGCACCTCCACACGCTCAGCTATCGGAGAGCTCCCCGACACCTGTTTTCTTGGGGATTTACAAAGCCTTCATTAGATGAGACATGATAAAAAAATCATTGGCTATTGGTTGAAGATCAGGTTCACGTCTAGCTGAGTCAGGAGCACCATACCCATCTCTCCTGAGAAAACTCCAAGGCCTATCAGGGCTGGAATAATCCACCCCCTTGGGTGTGTCGAGATCTCACCTTAGACAGATAAACTGCTCCTCTCAAAAACTTTTAAAGTCATGACTCCATTTGCCTCAGCCCCTAAAATATACAATCCAAAAATTAACATGTGGCCAATAACTATGTGCCAAATAGACTCTACCCTGGCTCCACCCCTGCCTTACCCTATATAAGTCTGTGCATTTCCTGAATAAAGTGGAAGGTTCCAGAAACCTCCCCAGAATCTGCTTGGTGATTCGTGCCTTGCCCTCCCAGTCCGGGTTCTAGAACTTTGTTACACAAGCGGGCGGGCTCATGGACGAAAACAACAGTTGGTGATCAACCCAACCTTTAGAGTTACTCTCTCACTCCTGACACTGTGGAGTAGGGCTGATAGTCCCAACATTTTTATCCTGCCTTAGTCTTTCTGTGATCAGCCCCATCCTAAGACTGAAAGACCTTCAACACCAGTCATCTCAATAACATACAAAAGATACTCTTGAAGTGATGCCAGAGATTTTAAGAGCTATATGCAGAGGGGAGGAAAATGGTGGAGTGGTGATCAGCAACAAAATTCAGCCTCTCTGAGATGCAGAATCCAGACACTGGAAAATAACAACTTGAAAAAGAAAACAGAGAGTGAAGTAAATTGCTGGGAATGAGGAAGGAACTGACAAAGAAATTAGAAGCTACAGAGAAGTTGGAAAGACATTCCACAATGCAGAGAAAAGAACAAAACAATCTGGACTTTCTCACTTCATGGGAAGAACAGATACAAAGTCAACACCAAGAATAAATTCAGCAAGAGAGAAGTCAGGGAAATAATGCCTTTCCCAATAGCATCAAGAAAAATTAAATATTTAGAAATTAATCTAAACAACGAATTTAAAAAACCTCTACAATGAAAACTACAGTGCTCTGAAGAATACCAAAGAGAACATCAGAAAATAGGCATCTCCTGCTGCTGGACAGGCAGAAGCAATATAGTCAAAATGGCCATACTTCCAAAACTGATATAAAGATTTAAAGCAATCCCAATCAAAATAATAATAGCATTTCCCACAGAACTAGAGAAAATAATCCTAAAATTCATATGGAACCAGAAAAGACCTAGAATAGCAAAAGCAACCCTGAGCAACAAGAGCACAGCAAGAGGCATCACAATCCTAGACTTCAAGTTATATTACAAAGTTAAGGTGATAAAACAGCATGGTATTGAAAAAAAATTAAGAAACAGACATGTGGATCAAGGGAACAGAATAGAAGATGCAGAAAAAACTCTAGGCATATTTAGCCACATGATTTTTGACAAAGGGGCCAAAAACTTACACTTATACATAAAGAATTCAAAAAACAGAAACCTCCCCCAAATAAAAGACCCAATCAAAAAATGGGCAAGTGAGGGCCAGAGATCTAGTTCAGTGGTTCCACTGCCTGCCTCACAAGCACAAGGACCCATGTTCAATCCCTGGTACCAAAAAAAAAAAAAAAAAA
>NW_022900917.1:81735975-81748593 GCF_012274545.1 Fukomys damarensis
ATGAAACAGACACTTCTCAGAAGATGAGAAACAAATGGCCAATAAATACACACACACAAAAAAAAAAAATTTAGTATCTCTGCTATGACAGAAATGCAAACTAAAACACTGAGATTCCATCTTACTCCATAAAGAATGGCTATGATCTAGAAATCAGATAACAAATGCTGACAATGCTGTGAGAAAAGGAACCCTTCTTGTTGTTGGTAGGAATATACACTAGTACACAGAAATCAGTATGGAGATTCCTCAAAAACAAGAAATTCCATTTGACCCAGCTATTCTCTTTCTAGGTATCTTCAAGAAAGAGTTAAATGGGCTGTGGATTTAGCTCAGTTGTTCTGCCACCTGCCTTGCAAGCGCAAGGTCCAGAGTTCAATCCCTGGTTCCAAAAAGAAAAGAAAAAGAAAGAAAGAAGAGTTAAAGACAACATATCACAATGATACACACATACCCATGTTTATAACAGCACAATTCAGAATAGCTAAATCTTAGAAGTAGCCTATAACCATTAATAGATCAGTTGATAAAGAAGATGTGGCATTTATACACAATGGAGTACTACTGTGCCATAAAGAAGTATAAACTTGAGTCATTTGTAGGAAAATGGATGTACCCAGAGACATAATATTAAATGAAATTAATCAGACCCAGAAGATTAAATATTACATGGATTCTCTTATATGAGAAACTAAAAACATAAAGAGCAAAATAAAACATAGATGATAGGAAATAGCAAGATAGATCTTTTGCATGTGGGAAGGGTACCAAGAGATGGAGGGAGAGGGGAGGTAGAGGAATGGTAGGGGATAAAACAAAATAATTAAAATGCACTATGTACATGTACCAATTCTGCACAAGGAATGTGATAATTCTGTAATACAAACATGTACTAATAAAAAAAGAGAAATAGAATGTCACATCCTTTAAGTGTGCTGATAAGGTCCAGGGCCCATACAAATTCCAAATGATAGGTAAGAGGTTAGAAAAATCTCCAGGTCTTAAAACACTAATCAGAAACATCCACCAAAGGAATAAACACAGACATACTTGTCTCTGAAGATGCAACAGTGGCCTCAGGGAAAGGAATGGATATCTTTAAAAAACCAAAATTAATCATATAAGCATATCCTGAAACCTTATTCAGTGTAACTGCCACCTTCATGTTTGAAGGTGTCTCTCTCTTTCTTACTCTCTGAAAATCTATCATTTTGCAATAAATTCCACCTGTATGCTTAAAAAAAAAACTATATGCCAGGGGCAGAGAACAAATATACATTTATTTAATCAGAGTGTCATGGACAATAATCATCCCATTTTTAAAACTATTTCACCAGTATACTTTTTACATACCATAAACTCGTTTATCTGAAGTGTACAATTCAGTGATTTTTGGTAAATTTACAGAGTTGTGCTACCATCACCACAATCCAGGTTTAGAACATCTAATGTCCAAAAAACTCCCTTACATGACATTACTCCTGTCAGCCTCCACTGTCACCTCCAGCCCCAGGCAACTGTAAACCCATTCCATGTCTCTGTATCTACAGATGTGTCCTTTTGGACATTTCATAGAAATCAAATTACATGACAAGTGGTCTTTTACATCAGGTTTTCCACATTGAAAAAAATGCTTCTGAGGTATATTCATGTTGCACCATGCATTAGGAGTTTATTCCTATTAATTGCTGAACAGTATGTTATTGTGTTATACGTTTTCTTTAGTTATCCATCAATTCATGGACATTTGGAACATTTTCACTGTGGTTAATAGGAATAATTCTACCATGAAAATTCATGTATAGCTCTTTATGTAATACATATTCTCAATTTTTTTTTTTAGACAGTGTCTCGCTATGTAGTTCAGGCTGGCCTCAAACTCATGGAAATCTTCCTGCCTCAGCCTCCCCTAGTGCTAGGCTTACCAGCGTGCACCACCACACCCGGTTTCATGTTCTCACTTTCTAGGGTAGATATATAAAAGTAAAATTACTAGATCAAACATTAAATCACTCAACTCTTTAAGAAACTGCCAACATATTTCAAAACAGCTGCACCATTTTAGACTTCATGGCAATATACAGTAGCCACTTTCTCCCCCTGCTCTCCAACACTTGGCATGTTGAGTCTTTTCATTTCAGCCATTCTACAGGTTCAGAGTGAGATCAGATTCTGTGGTTTGATACACACTTCCCACATTTTCTTGTGTTCATTGGTCTTTGCAGGTCTCTGATGAAACATCCATTTTTTAATGGGCTGTCTTATTTATCAGTGGAAGACTTCTTTCTATATTATGCTTAAAGGGTTTTATCAGATATTTGACTGAAAAAATACTTTCTCCCTTCAGAGAGCTTACATTTTCATTTTTAAAATGGTATCTTTGAGGACAGAAGTTTTTACTTTGTGACACCCAACTGACCTGCTTTACTGTTAGTTTGTGCTTTTGGTGTTCTAAGAACTATCCCTAACATCAGGTCACATAAATTTTCTCCCTATATTTTCTTCTTAAATTTAGGTCTAAGACCCATTTATAGTTAATTATGTATAGTGTAAGGCAAGAGTCTAAATCCATCTTTCTGCATGTGAAATGAATAATATGTAGTTATTCTTAAAGTCTTTTCATAAAGGAGTTGAAAACTTTTGTCCAATGGTTTGAAAGCTGCCTGAATCTATCTCACGGTTAAAAATCAATGTCAAGAGTACTGTATAGATATAAAGTCTCAGTTACCAATTGTGATTTCAAGAACCCAATGTAAAATATCATTTCTTTTCATTCCTTCAAATGCCTGAATGTCCACTCATTTCAGAGCACCATGTTGCATGCTCCTATTTACTATTATTATAAGTTGTTCATTTATGCCATTAGTCAGCAGCTTGTGAATCTCGGAGCAGAGACCATGTTCCATGATGCCATGTGATCAGCTTTGTCCCATGTGATCAGCTGCAGGAAGGGGAAGAGAGACCAGCAGATGTTGTAATCCAATAGAACACAGGAGAGACTGAGGTATAAACAAGCCCAGCAGGCAAGGGCAGCAAAGGGCAAAGGCAAAGCCCAGAGGGCAAGTGAGCAAGTAACTCTCTGGCAAACTGAACGGTTTCTGGTTCCAGAAAGAGAAAGCAACACAGGGAAGTGGCAACAGACAAGGGATGGTCAGGAAGGGTTGGGCACAGGGACCCAGAGAGAGGCTAACTCTCACTGAAGGACTGACAAGGTGGAAGAATCATGAGGCTCCCAGCAGAAAGCCCACCACTCCCTGCACTCCACTCCCAGCCACCTATGACACTTCGTCAAGGTAGCACTGGGACAAGGCTCAAGAAGAGCAAGAGGTTGTTTCAGGTCTTTGCCAGTTATCGGCCTGAACTTGAGCAACCTGTAGTTTACTCAGCCCTCCCACATATACCCAGACCCTAGCATCACAGGAACAGATAAATATGATGAGTTGACAGGAAAACTCTGGAGGATTACTACTTTCCAGAGGAGCTGGTCCAAGTTGGTGAGATGTGCTTCACCCGAAAGCCTAGGCCTTGGGAGTTGACACTCTCCTGGGAGGAGCAGGACTAACAATAAACACATGATCGAATAAATGCTTAAGATGGTGGAAGATGGGCAAGCACTTTACATGGGGTGGTCAGAAAAGGGAAAGAGGAAGGACCTCTGAGCAGAGACCTTGAACGATGTGCCTCCACTTTCCACTGTCTTAAAAGTCAGCCTCAGCTGGCATGAACAAAGGAAAAGAATCTGTGATTCAGGACAAAACCCAGAGACGTTTCACCCAGAATGCTGAAGTGGCAGACAGGCCAGTCTTCAACATGAGCTCCATTCCCAGACTCTCCTTCAGCAGGACTCACAAAAGCTACCACTGCTCCTGTAGCTTCGTGCTGGTCCATCAAATGCTACAGGAAGCAGACAGCACTTTCCTCCCCAAGTAGCTCAGACTTAAATCCCTTCAGTGAGCCTTGTTGTCCCTGACTGGCCTGACTTTTGTAATTTTTCAGGAGTGGCATTTATGAAATCGGCCATAAAGGATGGGTTAATTTCTCCAAAACTGCTTTCCTGGAAGAAAAGTCAAGATACTACTGGGAAGAGAGAAAAAAGAATGAGTCCTGAGGACAGATCCTGCAAATGCCCTGTACAGAACATAAACACAGAAGAGCCAAAGCCAGTCAGGCAGAGGCTGCGGGAGAGCCTGGTATAGGCTAAGCGGGAAGATGTTCTGAGATGGAACAAACACAAGGGCGGGTGGCATGAGTCAGGTGAGGTGTAGTGGGCTCTGCACCATCCACTAAATTCACAACGTGGATCTGAGGTTAATGCTCCCACCATTAAATGTACCCAATGTTCCAGAAGTAGTTTAAAATTTCAAATTATGTTAAGGAGATCAGTCATAAAATGTTTAAAACTGACTTTCCTAATGCTGCAGCTTCAATCCAGGAACAAATGAAGTATTTCCAGGTGGCGCCCTACCCCTGCCAATCTGCCATGGCCATCCTAGTGCATGATGCATGAACACCTTTCATCCTTGGCCACGGACACACCCACCAGAGCAGGGCTGAGAGCCAGTTTGCCCTGAAGAACTGAGTGACCTCATCAAACCACTTTCTGAGCACCTCAAAGCATTAGGGACCTCACCCACCAAACCCAACCAAGGTCCCAGTGAAACCAAGTGAACCAAGGAACAGCAAAGCAATCAGAAGAAATGAAGAGTTTCACATAATAGAGTTACAATTGATAAACACACAGAAAAAATATCCAACCTTGCAGTTACCAAAATAATTCAAATTAAAACAACACAACAACATTTTATCCATACTGAATTAGCAGCACTGCTGCCAGAAGTATAATTAGAACAATCCTTTCAGATGGCAACTTGGCAGTCTGTCTCTACAGCAATACAAATGTGTAAACCCACTGACCCAAGAAGCCCTTTCCAGGTAATATCTCTCTTCTGCTAAGAAAGCCAAAGATCTAAAGATGTTCACTGCAGTACTAGCCACAAATACACAGACGGAAGAGGAGGAGGAGGAACAGAAGGCAGAGGAAGAAAAGAAGAAGAGGAAAAAGAAAAGGAAGATGAGGAGGAGGAGAAGGAACAGGAAGAGGAGCAGTAGGAGGAACAGGAACGGGAGGAGAAGAAACAGGAGGAGGAAGACAGGGAGGAATTGGAGGAGGAAGAACCGCAGCGGCAGGAGGAGAACAACAACAAAAGCAATGATTATGAATACACCTAATAATCTATTGGGTGTGGAAGCCACCCCACCTATGGGAGCTACTCTGCTTGTGCCACTATTCACTATGGAGTGTGGGACTTACTGTTCAGTGATGGAATGATCTCAAATTGACCGAAGTATCAAGTGCAAATATCTGTGAATATACTAAAAACTGGAAGTATACCTTTTAAATGGCATTAAAAGGCATGAGACTGAGTGGAATCACCCATGCAGTGTGAACCAAGTGACAAGAGGACTTGTCCAAGCCCTGAGCAAGCCTCCTGCCCAACCACAGAAATCAGAGAGGAAGACGACCCATCTAGAAGAGTCTGGCAGGCACTCCCTCAGGTCTCACCACAGCAGACAAGAGGAGGGAAGAATGGCACAGAGGGTGTGCCCCACCCCAACAGATGTTGTTGACAGAGGAAAGAGGACAGAGGGAGGAAATGACCCCTGCTTTGGAAAATAGTGGCCTCAGCCTGTGATGGGAGAGGACAGCCCAGTGGAGGCACCAAGAAGGCCAGGGAAGGAAGGAAATGGGACCTCATAGGACACATGCAGACACCACTCAGAAGAGGGTCTGCTTCTGACCACAATACACTCACATACAGGATGTCCCAGTGCAGTGGGAGGGAGAGCAGCAGGGGAACAGGGACAAAGTGGCAGGACAGTGCTACACCTGCCCCATCACAACCTGCCTGGCTGCCACCCCAGCTCACTGCTCCTCAGCAAAATCACAGCAGACTACCTGCCCATGTGAGTCCAAAACCTCCATTCCAACATAGCGTTCTTTAAAGCACAGTACTGCACAAAAATGTGCAGGGTTGCAGGAAAGGTACAGGGAGTGAAGAAAGTGCAAAGAGGGTTGAGAGGCTGCAACCACTCCCAGTGAGCTATTGTGCAAGGCCACCGACTGCGCACCTGGTGACATCAAACTTGGGCTCCAATCATTGATAATTGCAGGCTGAAAAGTAAGCTTCACGTAAGTTAGAAAGTCTTATTCAAGTTAAGTAATCCTTCAATGAGCTTCCCTTCTCAAAAGTGTGATTGCAATCACCTAACCTAACATGAGCCCTGGAAGGAAGAGTGGTGTCTGCTGCAGCCTTGGGCAGGTTACGACCCCATCAGCATGAGTGAAGACACAGACACTGAAATCTGCTCTGAAAACTGTTTCTAAAGAACAAACTTGGTCTTCTTTCAAAATAATTACAGGACATAAAAAATGTTCAACATCTCTATTAGAGAAATGCATATTAAAACAACACTGAGATTACATCTCACACCAGAAAGAATGGCTATCATCAAGAAATCAGATAACAGCAAATGCTGGTGAGACTGTGGCGGGGAAGGGAACCCTTCTACACTGTTGGCAGAAATGTAGACTACAGTTGTGCCTCAGTTCATGAATTTGATTTTTTCCATGATTCTGGTTGCAAACTGAACCAAATCAAATTCAATGATTAGGCTCAATGTTGACCTTATAGGGAAATTTGATTCAGTTCTCATCCAGCTCAATTTGCAACCACAATCGTGGCAAGAATTGAGTTTACAAACCAAACTACTATTGCAACCACTATGGAAATCAATATGGACATTCCTCAAAAAAAACTAAAACTAAAAATTCTGTTCAACTCAGCTATTTCTCTTCTAAGTATCTTCCTGAAAAGAGTTAAAAACATCATATCACTGTGATTTATGCATACCCATGTTTATAGCAGCACAACTCATAATAGCTAAATCTTGGAAGAAATCTATATGGTCCATCAACAGATGAATGGATAAAGAAAATGTGGTCTTTATATACAATGGGGTACTACTCTGCCATAAAGAAGGATAACGAGTCATTTGTGGAAAAATAGATGCACCTTGAGACCATAAAAAAAATATTAAGTGAAATAACTCAGACATACAAGCTTAAATATTATAGTTTCTCTTACATGAGAAACCCAAAATATAAATGAAGAGCAAAGTAAAAGGTAGATAATAGGAAATAGGAAAACAGATTTTGTGGCAGGGGGGTACCAGGGATCAAACTGAGGACCTTGTGCTTGTGAGGCAGGTGGCAGAACCACCGAGCTAAATCTTCAGCCCAGAAAACAGATTTTTTGCAAATAGGAGAGAGACCAAGAAATGGTGGAAAGGGGTATGGAAGGGAGAGAAAAAGGATGAAAAAAGGACTGCGAGGTATTATGTACATGCACAAACAATCCACAAGAAATTGTAATCATTATGTACTGGAAACATGTACTAATAAAAAATACAAATAGAATAAAATTCACAGTTTTTTTAAATTACAGAGGATATTTTTGTCTCTTCCTGCTTTTGCCCTCTATTAGGTTGACACAGATATCAGCAGTCCCTGACTGGAGAGTAACCACTAGCCAAGTCCTATTAGCACACTGGAAGGGCTGACATTTGAACATCTCCTAACTGGTATCACTATAAATACTATCCACCTAATCCACAAGTACTTTTTACTCCTGTGTGTATGAGGCCCCGCCCCAACATAGCATCAGATGCCAGGGATACCTAGGAGACAGAAGACAAGGAACAGCTGCTCCCATGACCTGTGGGAAGATATGGCCAAGCATCTCGGGTGAAGGTGGCCACTCTCCTGCAGGAGACACCACAGAAAGTGCCACCTGCACTCACTTAAGGCACACCATGTAGGGCTCTGGAGCAGGAAAGGCCTGGCCTTGGGCATCAAGGAAGCCAGGGGCACAGATGGGAAAAGGAAACAGACTAAGTTTGGAGAGGAATAGGCCTGTAGGCCACAGTGAGGAACTGAACTTTATTACAGAAGCAAGGGAAAGCCAGGGAAGGTCCTGAGCAAGGGCTTGGTGAAGGCAGTGCGGATAAGGCAGCAAGAAAGGAGCCAAGGAGAGGGAGGAGGCTCCTGCTGGAGACAAAGTGCCCTGATGGGAACAGAATGATGGCCACATAGATAAAAGAGCTCCCAGGGAAGGCTCACAGCCTCCTTAATGCATCCCAATTCAGAGAGAAGGAGAAGACTGGGAAAAATCATTTCAGGGTGGAGACCTCAACAATTAAGAGGATGAAAACACAGAGACTGGAGAGACAGAGTCTATAGAGAATGCATAGACTCTGCTTGACACCAGAACTCAGTGTGTACATCTTCCAACCCTTTGGGATCATTCTGCTGCTCCCTGTTTCTCTCGGGGTCTTTTTTAAGTACCTTGGGTAAAAGAACCACCAAGTTCTGACTGCAGAGCCGTGTAAAGTCCACACCCTCTCGGGGCATCAGTGAGCATTTCCTCACACCAGACAAGGTGTCATGCACTTAGGTGTGTCATTTCCAACCTTCATGACAACCCTCAAAGCAAACAAAAATGCTGGAGCTGAGAGAGGCCTTCAAAAAAATTACCTCTTCCCAGATCCTCCAGCAAAATGCTGAGCAACAGTACAAAGAGCAAATGGAAATCCCACAGGTTTTAACAAGGAAGGCCCAAGCAAGCATAAAATTTAGATTTTACCAATAAAGCAACTACATCCAAAAGCAAAATCATAGCCCTTCCCACTATCACTACATGGTGAACTATTCCAAGGACAGAAGTGCAAGCTTAGTCATTGGCCCTTCTAGTCTATAGTGTCCCCATATACCCTTCCTCTGCCTTCCCACTGTAGCATCAGGGGCTATTAGGGTGGACCCCTCAAACTGTTTACCTAATTTCCCCCACTTTGTTCCCTCTTCAAATTATGTGATGTCAAAGCAGAAAGCCTTTTATCTTCCACAGGAAGCCATGTCAGCAACTCCCAATAGCCAGTGGAAGGATCAAAATCAGACGGTAGGCCAACCTGACCCCAGGCAGCAGTTTGCAAAGCCCTACTCAAAAGCCTGATCCAAAGTCACAGAAGGATGTTTAGAGTGGCCAATTAGAAGAAAAAGCAACCTGGCAGCACAGCAGTATGTGAGGACCCATAAGGCACCAGGAGCTGGTCCAGGTACAGGTGACAGCTTCTGTCCTTGAGGAGCTGATAGGACAGCTGGGCACCAGCACTCCCCAACCCGGTGTGGCGGGGGCTCTGATATGGCACGTGGGAAACCACAATGTGACAATAACGAGGATGGCATGCACAAAGGCAGCAGGATGGAAATGCTAGTGAATCTAGAAAATTGTCAGGAAACTTGCTGGGCCAAACACAGGAGGACAATGAGAATGGAAACAGATCTGGCTGTCATGCTCAGCACCCCCAGAGTCAGAAACCCCTCTTCCTTTGTCAGAGATTCACATGCAGCTCACTGGGTGACATACGAATGCACAGCCTGCAAGAGTGACAGCTCCATTAATCCAGTGCCAAAACGCCATGAAGGCTAAATGCCTGCACACCTGCTCAGGATGCCTCGACAAAAATGACTCTGTGCCACAGCCCATAAATGTAACACAATCAGGTTCCAAAGAAAACTCCATGAATCCTCAAATGAATAATTCCCCCTTTGGAGCTTAGAGCCTTGCTGTATGAAGCATTGCCTCATAAACTGTAAGTCCACTCACATGCACCTAGACATCCACATGGGTGTGGGGGAGCAAGAAAGGCCCAGACAGTCATGCTGCTTGAAGCAGCCAACACAGTGACAGGGACCAGGCAGGAAGACCCTTCCTCAAGGGAGCACCACTGTCCTATTTCTCCCATGCTTCTCCTTCCTTCCAGGCTTCATTTCAATGCAGTCACATTTAGAAATGGTAATTATCAGGTCTGTGAGTGGTGCCCTGAGCTCTTCACAGGGAAGGTCACCCAATAAATCAAAATATCTATTATTAAAAATAACAAATTAGGGCCGAGCGTGGTGGCACACACCTGTAATCCCAGCACCCAGGAGGTTGCGGCAGAAGGATCATTGCGAGTTCGAGACCAGCCTAGGCTACACAGTGAGTTCCAGAGCAGTCTGAACTACACAGTGAGACCCTATCTCAAAAAACTAAAAACAAAACAAAAAAACAAAAACAAGCCAGGTATGGAGGCACATGAATAATCCTAGCACCCTGGGAGGCTGAGGCAGGAGAACTGCAAGCTTGAGCCCAGTCCTGACAACTTAGTGAAACTCTGTCTCAAAATAAAAAAGTGGATCACTCAAGTGCCAGGAGGTAGCCTGGGCCCCGATCCACCGCGGTAAGGAGAGCCACGCCTGCTCCCGACCTAGCCACCATCGCTCAAGCGCCGGGAAGGTAGCTGCGCGGACACCCCGGAACCCCCATAAGTCCCCCACCCGCACTCTCAGACCTCCTAACTGTGCCAGTCTTTGGACCCACTCTGCAGAGCCAGAGGTGGTCATCAAGGGTATTTTTCTGAGTTCCCAACTTTGAACATCTTTAAAAAAGGGCGTGGGAAACCTGTAATATAACAGTTTGGAGTTCAACCATACAGAAGGTTGGGGAACTCAATCTGGGATTTGCAGCCCGAGGTCAGTCAGCATCATGGGGTTCAGCCATCAGCTAACTGAGACCAGGGGACTTGCATCCTCGCTCTGTCTGAGCCATTAAATGGTAAATACACTATATTGAAATTTTGTTCACTGAAGACATGTTCAGGACTGCTTATTGATTTCAATTTAAGTCAAATGATATAAGGATGATAGACTAGTGACTACCACAGGTGGTCAGTGTCCAAGTTGTGCTTGATCTTAATGTGTTGATGATTGTATCAGTTGGGATAAAGCATTGCGGTTGATTTGATGAGCTGTTTCTCTGATGTTATGAAGATGAGAATGTCTGTGGGTAGTTAGACACAGAAGCTAGGGCGCAAATATATCAGGAAGATTTGGGTGATAACCCAGAGATTAAACCAAGGACAGTCTGACAACAAAAATTAAAATGAGAAAACACTCAAGCAAGACACAAGGACGGACTTCCAGTTCACCAATGGCAAACAGTAGGGCAAATGAGGATGAAAAGGCTGAGAGTGAACCACCAGGACACCCTGAACTCAAAGCACAGGAAGTAACAAAACAGATCAATCAGGCTCTAGAAAAATTCAAAACAGAAATAATTTCCCAGATAACCATAGAGATAGTGAGCAAAATGGAAGTCGCAATTCGAGACTCTAGAGCAGAAACTGACAAAAAATAGATGAGCTCAGGCCCACGATAGAAGCCATGAAGGCCCAGCATAAGAAAGAAATGGAAAAAATAAACGCCCAACATAGGAAAGGAATAGAATCCATAAAACAGATTCAAACAGATATCCAGGAGATTAAACACTCCATAGAAAGTATACGCAACAGAATAAAAGAATGCGAAGATAGACACTCAGATATAGAAGATAAGATTGCAGTTAGTGACCATGAAAAGAAAGATCTCTTAAAAACAGTTAAGGGATCATGAGAAATCGATCCAACAATTCCTAGATGATGCAAAGAAGAATAACATAAGACTGATAGGAATACATGAAGTAGCAGGAGAAAATACAAATGACTTTAAAAAGCTGTTCGCAGAATTAATGACAGAAAACTTCCCAAACAGAGGGGAAGAATTTGACATTCAGATAACTGAGGCATATAGGACCCTAACTAGCTACAATCAAAAAAAATCTACACCTAGACATATAATAATCAAGATCCCAGAAACCCAACAGAAGAACAAAATACTACAAGCAGTGAGAGAAAAGAAACAAATCACATGCAGAGGAAAGCCCATCAGAATCACAGCAGACTTTTCAACACAAACCCTTGGGGCAAGGAGAGCCTGGAATGAGATATTTCAAGAACTAAAAGAGAACAATCTCCAACCTAGACTAATGTATCCTGCAAAACTCTCTTCCAAAATGGATGGGGAAATAAGACACTTCCATGACAAAGAACACCTGAGAAACTACATGAATACCAAACCAGCACTACAACCAATTCTAAACAAGATCCTAGAAAAAGACAATGAAGGTAACAACACCATGAGGCCCAACAGAGCAAATCAAATAGGCAAGTCAAGAAACTAAAAGGAGAAGGTGAAAAAGTAAAAAGAGTCAACAAAAGGCCAATAACATGTCAATAATAATTCAGTACATATCAGTTATAACCAGCAATGTCAATGGCCTCAACTCACCAATCAAGGAAAATAGACTGGCAAAATGGAATAAAGCAAAATCCAACAATATGTTGTATACAAGAAAAACACCTAGTGCAAAAAGCCCATAGACTGAAAGTGAAAGGATAGAAAACAATTCTCCATGTGACAGGAGCCCAGAAAAAAACAGGGGTAGCAATCTTATTTGCAGACAAAGTAAATTTCTAACCAAAACTGAATCTAGTATTAGTGATGTAGGACGGTACTGTATCATACCTCTATGAATGTAAAATATCTAGTACCTGCTTTATGATACATAGTAGGGACCGTGCTTTATCAGAGCTACATTTAATGGTATTACTCTAGAATGTTCTCTTTCCAGATGATGATTAAGA
>NW_022900917.1:81748860-81749158 GCF_012274545.1 Fukomys damarensis
AATAAGATAAGACTATAAGAGCAAGAAGCAATTTAAATATGTTCAGGGACCATTTTCATCTCCAGAATTAAGGATTATTTTAAGGTTACATCATTGCCTTTTCTCTTTTACTTTCTTTTTACTTTTATTTTGAGATTCCATATTTTTAATGTTCATACAGAGATTTTTTTTCTTTCAGCTTTGAGTTTATTGGTACATTTTAGGGATACAGTACAGTTACATTCATTGTTGGGATCTTGTACCTCTACATGACAAGTCTTGATTCTCATTTTTTTCCCCTTACCTCTGCCCTCCCTTC
>NW_022900917.1:81749848-81757008 GCF_012274545.1 Fukomys damarensis
TGAAAAAATGGAAACAAAGTGTTTGTAAATGGGGAGGGGAGGAGGGGGTGAAGGGAGGGCAGGGACAAGGGGAAAAAATGAGAATCAAGACCTATTATGTAAAGGTGCAGAATCCCAATGATGAATGTAACTATATTTTATACCTAGATTGTACCAATAAACTCATTAAAAAGAAAAATAAAATAAAAACGTGCTGAGCCAGAGGTGGTGGTGCATGCCTATAATCCCAGCACTTGGAAGCTGAGGCAGGAGGACTTCTGTGAGTTCGAGATCAGCCTGGGCTACACAGTGAGTTTCAGGGAAGTCTAAACTACCTAGTGAGACCCTGTTCCAAAAAAAAAAAAAAAAAAAAGTGCTGGGGGTGCAGCTCATTGCAAATGCCCCTGGGCTCAACCATCAGTACCACTAATAAATACACAAGCACATCTCGTATCCCACTTATCCAAATGAGAAGGTAGACACACAGGCAGATGCCTGGTCTGAGGTCACAGTGATTAGAGGTGAGGTGAGCAGAAAGACACTTTCAGTCTTCCTGATTCTTGTCCTTTCTTTAGAAGACTCCTGTTAACCAAATACATCACACGAGCCTCTCTGGGGACAACGGTTTGTCCCACAGTATCAAACATCCCAAGCTTTTCTCCCTTTACACTACTTGCCTTTGAATCACATTGTTATGACCTGCAGTGACAAACAAGATACTGTCAGCATTTTATGGGCAAACTCATCTCCTGTCACCTGAAAACACACAGCCATGACTCCATCCACCCCAGAGTGCAGCCCTGTCCCAGGTCAAGTGGGAATCTTAACACTTCATGATCTCTGAGAAGAAAAAGAAAAAGAAACTTTTGTCTAATGAGAATAACAACTCAGAACACATGGTCTCATTCTGCATGCACACCAGGGATCAACCATCCACTGAAACAAAACCTGGGAAGCAAACACCCGCTCTCCTAGCTGCCTCTTCCCAGAAGCAACTGACATGAAACCTTACTGAACCCAGCAAGGTCCATCACTGTCCACATGGAGACAGAGAGAACCTTCCAACTAAACTTGGAATACCATGAAGAGAAAAGTCTACAAGACTAATGAACACACTGATTTTAAATTTATTTTGTCATTTAGTTGATCTCATAGATCTCAAAAACAGTAAGAAAAAAGAAAAATTATTTTCAGAATTCCAATGTATACAGGTGTACTGAAGATAAATCACAGAGGACTCTGGCCACAGAGCAAAACCACTCACAACCACCAACGAAGACAAAGCATCTGACAGGCAACCCACTACCGGATGTAACCCTCCAAAGTTCTCTTTATCTCAAATGGTCCCACTGAGGCCACAGACTATGATCAATTGTACTTTCGATACATTACATACATATCTTAACAAAGCCTTAAGAATTACCTGTTACAAAATATCTGATTACTCACACAGCATACACATCACCCTTGTTGAAATATCAGATGAGGAATAAATTGAATATGTTTAAAAGCAAACAGCCAGGGATTTAGCTCAGCGGTTTGGTGGCCTGCCTTGCAAGCACAAGGACCCGAGTTCAATCCCCAGCACCAAAAAAATAAATAAAAGTAAAAAATAAAAGCAAACAAACCTTAAAATATAAAGGATCAAAGGTAATATATAAATATATAAAGGATGCAAGGATCCAAAGTAAAGGAGACTGGTGAGGCCCAGTGAGACTCTCACCATGCCTGAAGAAAGATACTGAACCTTAGTCCCACAAACATTCACTTCCACTCACAGACATAGTCACTGCCTCCACTGGCAGGGAGGAACAAGACAGATGGAGAAGAGAGCCCCCATGTGCAAACGTAATCTTCTCTTCCTAGAGAAGACATGGCACGTCAGAGGTAAACCATGAGCCTCTGCTCAGTGCTGTATGTAGAACAGAAATAAGGCTACATATGTCTGAGTGGCTCACCCACCTATGTGTCCTGCATCCAAGTGCAGCCAATTAACAAGCACTAAATGAATCTAATGTCCTGCATACCCTGTGGGCAACCAGAGAGGAAGCTACAGCCCTGCCCTTAAGAAATGCAAAATCCAATAGAAATATGTACAACATGCTTCTGCATGGAAGATGGGCATTGACCAATATGCAACTGGCCACAGAATTACACCTACAAGTAGGGTCCTCTGCTGATTGTGGGGCTGTAAAAGGCTCCCTAGAGGAAGCTGAGGTCTGGAGGAGGGGTCGCACGGTCAAGGCAAGGTACCCAGGCCCTGCTGTGGAAGGAAGGTGTACGTTCACAAGGAGAAAAGCTCAGGACATGGCAAATGCAGCAGGTAGCAATGTCAACTACTTAAGGAAAGGAAGCAGAGCCCATTAGCACCACCCACAGGTGTGTAAGACTATACACACGTAAGTGTGTGCAATATGGGGACATCATACCAAGATAGAACAGGCCACAGCTAAAAGGGACAGAGAGAGATGAGTAAGAGATAGTACTAGGGACTCTACCCTGGCTAGGCCTCTTTACAGTTGCTGGATTGCAGGTCAGTTCATGAAATCCCAAGAAAGAAGAGAAAGTAAGAAGTACCATCAGGGCCTGGGGAGTGCAAAAAAAGCAACAGAGCAAGTAAGGAACAAAGCCCACCCATACCACCACAATGCTCCTGCGTCACCACCTGGAAAGACTGGGTATTCCAGGAACTAGACCTATCTCTTCTCCTCTGACTTCACAGAAGCTAAAAATAGAGTAAATAATTCATCTAGTCAGCATCCACAGTGATCTTGCTGCTCAATGCTGAATGCTGCAGGAAGTAAAGACAAATGCAACTGAAACACAATGCCAAAGTCAAGAGAAAGCAGATTCTATGTGCAAAGTGAGGCTGCACTGCCATCCATGGTCATAGCAGTAACTCACCTGGGCCACCAAAAATCCTAAGCATGCACAGCAGCTACTCTACACCAAGAGGACACAGTCACAGTGAGTGATATGCACTTTAAGAACATCAGTGACCAAGGGTTACAGGGGCTGTAAAGGGCCACAAGGGCTCTAGGGAAGAGAAAGCACTGCTAAGAGATGGACACGGAAACTACTCTGGAAGAATCAACATTTTCTTTAAAGAATGCCAGTATTTCTACCAGTGGGCTCAAGAAGTTGGGTTTCCCATCTGTTGGAAACTGGATAAAGAAGATGTGGTTTTTCTATAAAATGTAATATTAGCCATAAAGAATGAGAAAATAGATTCATTCATAGGAAAATGGATACATATTGAAGATATACTCCTAAGTGAAATAAATAAGGCACACGTGTAAATACCGAATAGTCTCTCTGGTGTGAATAATCTGCAATAATACAGAAGATCCTAATAAGATAACTGACATTTAGAAATGGGAAGAAAGGAGCTAAACGTGTAGGGAAGGTGGGATGGGTAGGGGAAGGGTAATAAGGGAAAAGAAAAAAATGTGAGATAATGAAAAAATGGAAATAAAGTGTTTGTAGATGGGGAGGGGAGGAGGGGGTGAAAGGAGGGCAGGGACAAGGGGAAAAAATGAGAACCAAGACATGTCATGTAGAGGTACAAATTCCCAACAATGAATGTAACTGTACTGTATCCCTAAAATGTACCAATAAACTCAATTAAAGCTGAAAAAAACAAAAAAGAAGATGGGTTTCCAAGTGAGAACAGCATGCAGAGACCTACATGCTATTCCAGGAGTGAAATGTCCATCATCTGGTGGGAAGGAGGTTTAGGGACCCACAGGAATGCAGGCTGATGAGGAGCACCCAAAAGAATCTACTCAGAATGATGTGACTTGAAACTTTATCCTGAAAGCCAGGAATCTCAACTCTTCTCCTGCTAAAAATCAGTGCTGTGCTGTTTATGAAATGAAATCCTTTCATCTATGACTAAAGCCCTTCTCTTTCCCATTTTAGGGAAACAAAGACACGAGTAAAGGCATCTTCTCCCTTTTATGTAAAGGCAACCACACAGACATCCACATATTTGTTGTAAAGGTGACCATCACATTTTGAGTGAGGAGCTATTCTTCATGCTTCACAGGAATCGGTGAATCTAGACTTCACACCACCCTGGAGAAGCAGATCCTTTACCATCCTGGGATAGGAAGAGGCTGCTTCCCCACAAGGGAAGGGAGCAGTCAGAGAAAGGAAGACAGAAAGATTTAAAGGCAGAGAAATAGGTAAAGGGCAAAGGTTGGGACATGGGGGTATAGAAGGGGGCTGAGCCATCTAAGGCCCCCACTGCACAGCCATATTGGGCAATGCTGTGCTGCCCAGATCATCTTTCAAGGTTGAGTTTTGGAGCTCCCCTCATGCTGAGTGCTGCCTACTCAAGAAAAGCCACCTCACCCAAGGTCACATCCCTTGCTGGGCACTATGCATCCAGTGCCCTCACAGGGACACAAAGACCCAGCCCCTTTACTACACAGCACAAACCTTGCTAACTGGCCACTTAGCAGAGGCCCCATGGATTGGTAGAGGTCTCATGCACTAGATGCTAAGAAAACAACCTTCCCAAGGAGAATCTACATCCAATTTCTGGATGAGGGGTCTGTCGGGGAAGGTCCAGCTCCTGCGAACAGAATGGAACAGAATGGGACAATGCTGCAGAGCTGTCCCAGGCCAGGACTCTACAGGGCTAAGATAATAGCAAGGCCCTACTTCTTCCCCATCCCATCTTGCCTCTTCCTCTTCCTTCAATATGTTGATTCCACAAATTCTTCCTAATAAACTTCTCCACAGTAAGCACCACAGCAGAGAATGCTTCCCCAAGACCCAGCAAGTACCCCACACAAACACAGGACAGGCAGGCAGTTGGGGCAGAAAGGCAAGTCTGAAAGAGAAGCCACTAGGTTTCTAGGCTGACATCAACAGAATATGAGTGAAACACAAAAATAAAACCAGGAACAGCATGGGCAAAGAGGCCCATGGATGAGCCCAGAAGACAGACAGACCTAAAATGTGGGTAGAGATGCTCCTGACCATGGGAGCAACACAGGCTGCCTTGTCTTGGGTTCTGAAAGCCAGGACAGAAGGTACCCAGGAAGAGACAGGGACCAGAAGGGCACCAAGGGTTCCTAGGCTGCTAGCTATCCTACTTCTGATCAGGATACTGGGTACAAAGGCCCCTCATGAAAATTCACTGAGCTGTGTTCTTAGGAGTTGTATTCTTCTCTACATAAATGTCATACTTTGGCATCTGTGTTTTTTACAATATGGGCAGAGTGAGGGATCCCAACAGGAGACTAAAGAGGTACAGTGGAGCCTGGTACTCATCCACAACAAAGAGTAGAGAGCAACACCACCCTCACTACCCAAACCAGGGTTCCTGAAAAATCAGAATAATTCATAGTTAATTCTAGAAGCAATGAACCCCAGTAGCAACGAGCATTTATTGTCTGGGTCTTGGTTTCTAAATGCTATTCTCTAACAAATGGAACTGGAACTCCTTAGAGAAATGTCAGATTCCAGAGCTGGGACAGGGAAAGTACAAAATGAACTTAAAATGAAGTCACAAAATAAAGAGGTGCTTTTAAAAAAATAACAGGGAACATGTCAAAAGATTACAGGAGCCAGCTTGAAGGACTTCTACTGATCAAATCTAGAAGATGATAAGTTAGCAATGGATTAGAACCAACTGAAAAAAAAAAAGAACCAACTGAAAAAGTAAAGATCTCTAAGTCCATAAAATACAAGTAGAGAAGGAAAAATATGGAAACAAAGTTTTTGTACATAGGGAGGGGAAGGAGGTTGAAAGGGAATGGAATAAAGTAAAATTTATTTTAAAAAACCACAAGTGAAAGGAAAGAAAAGAATGAAGGAGGGAGAGAAGGTAGAGGGAGGGAGAGCTCCTCTATACTAAAATGTTAACTAGTAAATAAATGTATAACAAAAGATGGAGTTAGAAAATCACCGTCTGGACATCAAAGTAATAACCAGCTCAGCTAGAATTCTTCACTGAACACCAGAACTACTAACAGGTAAATGCAACAGGGAACAAAAGATTTACATAGACCCACATCTAGAGCACTCTCATCCCTGTGCCCCTGAAAAGGAGCAAAGTCTGAATGCACTTACCCTGATCTGAAAGGAAGTCCAGCATGGTCTGTAGCAGGAAGGACAGGTGCCTCACTGACAGGGCAGGGTTCCCCATTCTTCGGGAGGCATAGACCAGCTCATGGAGTAGACGCATCTGGACGGCAGCCCAACCTCTGTGTGCACCTGTGGCGAAAGTCACAAAGGCCATGATTTAAAGACAAAACCCTCAGCTTTCAAACTCCAGGGCCACAAAAAATATTTGCTCTGTGTTTACTGATCCTGAAAAAGAACTCTGTAGAATGGCACATTTTCATACATTATAAATGTCTTATACGCTCTTTTCTGCAAAGATACAATTTCAAAACAAATTCCACTCTAGTAACTCTAATAAACTTAGAATGAAAGATCAATTTCCATGGCATGCATTTGCATTCCAGACATACATTTTCTCAAGAAAATACTGACATGTAATGAGCTTTCATTATCAATAACCAAAGATATTTAATGAAAAGAATAATATCTCACTAAAGCCTAACAAAAAAGGAAAAAAGTAGATAAACTATATAAAGAGATTATCAAGGAACTTTTATGGCTGCTCCCTTCCAAAGAGCCTAGCATGTTTGAAATTAAAGGTTGGAAATTTGGCCAAATAAAAAGTATTTCTCCTAAGATCGCAGAAGTTTAGTGTTACCTATTCCATTTCCCTTTCAGCAACAACTGCTAATCTAAATATTTCCCATCCTAAAACCCTGCATGGGGAAAATGCAGCAACAGGAATCCACAGTGTTATGCATCTGGGGAAAATGACTTCAGACACAAGACTCAGACATAGGAAATCTGATTCAAAGACATCATTGCTTCATGGTTTCCTTCAGCTACTCAGAGTTCCTTTATCTGGTGGATGCTCAACCATGAGCCCTTGAAACCACCACTGCAGCAGTTCCCACACTGGGCAAGTGGGCATAGTTACTTTTTTGACACTTTAAAATATGGCTGAAGCTAGGCATGATGGCAGGCACAAGTACTTGGGAAGCTGAGTCAGGCGTGCTGCTATGAGTTTGAGAATACCATAGGTTACAGTCAATTCTACAAAGCAATACTCTGTCTCAAAAAAAAAAAAAAAAAAAAAAAAAAAA
>NW_022900917.1:81757258-81765790 GCF_012274545.1 Fukomys damarensis
AAAAAAAAAAAAAAAAAAAAAAAAGATACAGCCACTCCACACCTTCTGCACCACAAGATTCTGATTTCAGCCCATCTGGAAAAAAGTCAGGAAGTCTGAGTTCTCAACACCCCCACATCATGACACTACAATCAACCAAACTGGCAAATTCACTGTTCCTGTTAATCTAAAACTCAGCTCATGAAAAAATATACCCAGATGCATCCAGGCGGGCTCACAGAAAACTAAGCTCATGGAAAGTTGGCAAGAGCTGCAACAGTCAGTCAGTCAAGGATTTACTGAAGAACCAACCTCAAGGCAGGAGAGGGAGTGAGAACAAAGGACCTGCCACATGGGAGCCACGAAGTAAACCCCTGGGAAGTAAGTATGCCTAGAAAAGCTGTGAAGACACAACTATGGCAATGATGGCAACAGCTGGGGGTAGATGTCAACAGTAGCTGGGGTAGGCCGGTGAGGGGGTGGCTTGTGAAGTGTAGCCACCACACAGCACTGTGAAGTGGAAACAAATAACAGTATGACATGTCACAAAGCTGTGATGCCCAAAAGCAGTTGTTCATTTAAAATGCTTTAGCAATTTGTTATAAATTCTCAACAAATGCTAGTTGATATGCTAATAATATTATGATTCAAGGAATATAATGTGGTTAACTCAAAATTGTCAACCTCTGACTCTAGCTGTGAAATGATTAATGATCCAATCTGTTTTCTTGTTTCATCAAAAATGAATCCTCCATTTATCAGAGCTCTACTGATGTATTTATTGGGTAAAATTACCTGTTTGTCAAAATCCCTATCGAGGTTATTAGTTCTTACAGCTGAAGACTGTGTGTGTTATCTATTATTATATCCCCAGAACAGAGCCTAGTGTGGAACTAGAGACTCAATCAATGTTAACTGAGGAGCAAAGAGATTTAGAAAGGAGGCTGCTCTGCCACCAGCATGCAGGGAACATTCTTTCTTGTTCCCTAGCTCTGGCTGTTTGCCTACCATCTTACGGACTCAATTCAAATGGTTTGTCCACCCATGATCCCTACTGCTCTCTTCTCCTGCACCCTCCACTACACAGCTGACCACTCTCATCTCTGTATCTGCACTGCATCGCACACAAATCTGGCCCATGACAGGCACCTGTAAGCTCATGCATTTGTTGCTTTCTTCAGTTCTTTATTGCTGTGGGAGCCAGGAGTGTACTCTATTCATCCAAGGATCCCTAATGCTTAGTGTGACACTAGATGCACAGTAGGCACTTAACACACAGGTCAAGGTGAAAGCCTGATGGAAGAAAAGTCTCCTGTTTTCAGACACACACTCAATTAAGTGAGGCTGAGACAATGCAGCTTCTGGAATTTGCTATAAAATACTTCAACAAGAAGTAAATGAAGGAAAAAGAGGGGTAAAAATATAACCAATATGGTAAAATCTTGGTAACACATTATTCTGGTTGATGGGCTCACTGCACTCTTCTCCAATTTTTGAAAATCTAGAATATTTTGTAATAATTGAGATTCTTGGGGCTGAGCAAACATGCACAGATGTCTCCATGTAATACCCCAGGATGCAGTTCCTCTTCCAGAAACCTCCTCGGATACAAAATGGAGGCACACCCCATGCAGCAAGTGGGAGGAAAGTGAGGCACATCTGCATAGCATTTCATGTGGTCCAAAGAAGCTAGGACCAAATGCCAAAATGAAAGAAGACATTTAAAGAAAGATTAAGAAATCAATGTCATAACTAACCTAGCCATGTCTTCAGAAAGACCCAATTTTAGCTAATCTCAATGCTACCATACCAAGAAGATTTTTCTCACATAGAAATTGGACAAATATCACTTTGCTGATTTTTTTAAAATAGATAATGATCCAGTTCCTACCACAGGTGATTATGAGTAAGTCAGAGGATAAATTTTCTCAACAGTAAATACTGTGCAAGTCATAATTTCTGTATGACTCAAAGTCCTCCTCCTATAAAATATGAAGTTTTTTCCTTAAAACAGATTTGTAGCATATGACTCAGTGATAAAATTCTCCACACTTGTAACCGAAAAAGTTCACCAATTTAGGGGTTTATTATATACATCAACTACTGCCATTTAGCAAATCCACTTGCCATACCAGTCTCTTTCATTAAAGTTTCTAGGGGAGATTTAAACTTTTCTTCAGGAATAGGCTAAGCAAAAGGCACAATCGAAAATCTTTACACAGAGCAACACAAATAAGATTAGAATGATTATGTGCAGTCCTGTAAGCAAGCAAACACACACAGCACACATCTGTGTTCCTACTTCAGCCCTCTATAGAACCAGCTAGTGAAAGTGTTCATTTCAAAAAAGAGACCAAATACATTCAGGACCTGAGAATACCAACAATCCAACTTTTATTCCCAGGTACAGGATTTTAGTAGATTTCTATTTAATTCTTTGAAAATGGTCCAGGGCAATATTGGAGATGGCGTTTGAAATTATAGGGTTTTTATTTTTAGTTAAAAGTACAGAGAGCTGACATTTACCATTTTTACTTTATTTGATCTCACTCTCTCACTCTCCTTCCCTGACATCTTTCATGAAAATGATGATGAAGGTCCCCTCTTGAAACAGAAGTTCAGTAAAAAGTACCAAATTCCTTGGAAGCATACTACTTGTTTCATTTTTCAAAAGGAGTATGTTTCATTCAAAAGTCTTACAAATTAAGAGCAAGAAAAGAACTAAGATATGTCATGTACAGTACAAGATCCCAATGATGAAAGTAACTGTATTGTGTATCTAAAATGTACCAATAAAAAAATACTTTAAAAAAAAGAGCAACAAACACGTTCCACTCAATAAATGGCTACTGCAGTGCCATGATGGCTGCTTACAGAGTGTAGCCCCACATAACTGGAATTCACTCGGACACCTCTAGGGACATGTGGACACAGTGGCCAAAGGGGCCTCAACTCTCACAGAGCTGGTAGGTGACTGAGCAAAATGGGTGCTAAGTGACCACTCCAAATGTTTTTAAAGGTACTCACAAGTTAAGAAAAGTACTAAGAGGAAGAACAACAGGATTGGATTAAAGAGAGAAATAAAAGGATTGCATTTAGGTAGAAGGGACCCTAGGGGACCTCTCTGAAGAAAGAGCACTCAGCTGGGACATGAAGATGATGGGGAGCCGGACAGGTGAGGAAGCACACTTCTGGAAGTCAGGCCCAGTAGGATGGGTAGGACGAATAATCCACCACCTCCAATTATAATATGCATGAAGCCCAGGAGGCCTGCTTTACCCTGAGGCAAGTCTGGAATTATAGTCAAAGAACACCAGAAAAGGTAACTGAAAAGCAATTTCTATCTTTCCTGACATCTCTCAGAAGCACACCAAATGAGGATTCCAATCAAAGGCCACAAAGAAACCATTTAAAACACATTTTCCCATTTCTCTATAAAGTGACAGTGTGATTGCGCTAAAAGCTCTCTTCTCTCTTCCCAAATACCACTGCTAATCCCATCAAATGTCTCTGGAATACAGCAAAAATTAGTTTGGACACTCAACTCTCCCCTTCTCAAACTTTAAGATCTCTTCTCTTCTTTTCCACCAGTAACTCAGGATTTCTTTTCTTTTTTTCTTTTTTTTTTTTTTTTTTTTTTTTTTTTTTACTCAGGATTTCAATGAAATCCTAGAAGCTTCTAGGGCTTGTCCAGTGATTTCTATTTCTTTTTCTCTCTCTCTCTCTCTGTTTTTTTTAAGACAGGGTCTCACTATGTAGTTCAGGTTGGCCTCAATCTTGCAGCGAACCTCCTAAGTCTCTCAAATGCTGGGATTACAGGGATGCCTGGCTTATCCAGTGATTTCTGCCCTTAACTCCAAACCAACACCATCAAAGGATCAGGGAGGTTTGTATTTCTCAGGTGGGTACTGGCTTTGGAAGCCCTTGACCCTTGATGCTCTCTTTCTTTCTTTCAAGTAGTGGCAATTAAATACAGAGCTTTTGCCTGGAGTTACTTTCTTAAGTTTTATTTTCAGACCAAGGTCTTACCAAGCCATTGAGATATGCAGGTCAGGCTTGTGATCCTCCTGCCTCAGCCTCTGGGATTACAGGTGTAAAGCACCACCATGCCTGGTTTGAGTGCATTTTCATTTATGTCTTTTACAGTGGCCTCTGGGATGCTTTAGAAAGAGCATTTAACTTGGATCTGAAGCCCTCACCTGGCAGCAATGCCAGCAAATATGCTTAGTATCATTCTAAACTCCTCACAGGGACTAATCTGATGCTGTAACAACCTCCCCTCCAAATAAACCAGCATCCAATTGCACTGATGCAGGACAGCAAGTGATTTGGCCATGGTCACACAGCCAAGCAGGAGCAGTGTCCAAACTCAGGGGAAACACTTCACCTGGCCAAGCCCCTGTCCCTTTCTGTGTCACATGGAGCTCACAATCCTGCTCACTGAGCTATAAGACATGGTTGTAAGACAGTCCTCCCAACAGATAGGACAATGGGCACCATCTGGGACAATACAACATCCAACAACAAAACAAAGGATCCAGATAGACCAGGAACTCCCACACAAAAAAAATCTTAAAATGGATCACGTACAGAAATGAAGAATGTAAAACTATGAAACCCCTAGAAGTTAACACAGGAGAAATCTAGGTGACTCAAAAGATCCCATCCATGAAAGAATTGATAAGCTAGAGGTCATTAAAATTTAAAAATTTCATGAGGGAGAGGAAGGAAAGGGGAAGTAAAAAGATTTAAGATGTGTTATGTTATGCACTTATACCAACTCCCCACAATGTGTTTGCATTCAAACACATACTAATAAATATGCACACATACATAAAATTTAAAACTTCTGCTCTGCAAATGACAAGACAGAGTGGGAGAAAATGTTTGCAAAAGGTTGTTATTCAAATTATACAACAAATTCTTAAAATTCAAAATAATAGGAAAACAACTTAATTTTAAAATGGGCAAATGATCTGAACAGACACTTCACAAAAGATACTCAGATGGCACATGAAAAATGTTCAACACTGCCAGGCGTGGTGAAGCATGCCTATAATCCCAGCACTTGGGAGGCTTAGGCAGGAGGATTGCTGCAAGTCCAAGGCCAGCCTTGGATACATAGGTGAATTTAAGGTCCCAACTACACAGTGAGACCCTGTCTAGATTAAAAAAAAAAAAAAAGTTCAACATCATATATCCTTAGGGAATCATATATTAAAATAACAATAGACTACCACTTACATACTCATGAGAATGGCCAAAATTCAAAACACTAACAATACCAAATACTAGTAAGAATGTAGAACAATAGAAGCTCCTACTCACAGCTAGTGAGAATGCAGCTAGAACAGCCACTCTGGAAGAGAGTCTTGCTCTTTCATACAAATCTAAACACATTTTTACTCTGTAATATGGCAACCATACTCCAGGACATTTCTACAGATGACTTAAAAACAAAAACTGCACATGAATATGTTATGGCTGCTTTATCCATACTTGCCAAAGCTTGCAAGCAATAAAGATGTCAACCAAGATTGACTGGATGAATATGGAAATAACCGAAATAACCATGGTATAATTAGACAATGGAGTATTATTCAATTCTACAAAGATATAAGGTGTAAGCCATGGAAAGATATACAAGAGACTTAAATACTAGTATATAACTAAGAGAAAGAGGCCAATCTGAAAAAGCTGTATACTTTATAACTGCAACTATGCCACGCTATAGAAAAGGCAAAATTATGCAAACAGTAAAAGAATAAACGGTTCCCGGAAATGTGGGGGAAGGAGGGTAACCAGGCAAAGCACAGGATTTTTAGGGCAGTGAAACCACTCTGTATGATTCTGTAATGGCAGACACATGTCATTATTCATTTGTCAATATCCACAAAATGTACAACATTGAGAGTGAACCCAGATGGAAACTCCAGGCTTTGGGTGACCATGTGCTAACATTGGTCCATCACTTGTAACAAGTGCTTCACCCTGGTGGGGACTGCTGACAGTAGGGAAGGTGTGCTTCTGTAGAGGCAGGAGGAAACAGAAACTCTACTGTATCCTCAAATTTGCTGTGAATCTAAAACTGTTCCCAAAAACTCTGTTTTACAAAATAAGATAAAACACACAAGGGTAAGTGTGTTAATGGCAATAATATGATAAAATTAATTGTAAAGCCAGGTCTGGTGGTACAAGTCTGTAATCCCAGAACTCTGGGAGGCTGAGGCAGAAGGATCACAAGCTCAAGCCCAGACTGCACAACTCAGTGAGTTAGCCAGATCCTACCTCAAAATAAAGGGAGGAGTGCTAGGGATGTACCTCAGTTCAGTCCCCAGTAGTATGGAAGAAAAAAACCCACAGCAGGGATGCAGAATGGCAAGGGAATGATGTGCTGGTCTGTGAGCCTGGCACAGAAGGAGAATATGGGCAGGCTGCATGCACAGGAGGGCAGCCCAGTCACACATCGAAGCTCTCTGCCCAGCCCCTTTTCACCCCTGTGGCTCAGACAGGCAAGGTGTCCTCACAGGCCCAGAAGACAAAACTCGAGGACTGCCTCATCCCTTTCCCACTCCGCCCCATCTGACTTCAGGCCAGAGCCCAGGCACCCCACTGAGCAAAGGGACTTACCAAGATCAGCTCTGTTCCCCCCAGCAGAAGTGAGGAGAGGACACATGGGCCATTTCCCCAGCTTCCTCCCACCTTCATTCCTTCTGCTGCTACTCAGCCTCCTCAACTCAAAAAACCCAGTGCCTGGAGGAAAAATAGCTTCTTTAATAAATGCTGTTGGAAAAACTGGCTTACAACTTCACAAAGATTAAAATTAGATCCCTATCTTTCACCATGCATTAAACTAAAATCCAAGTGGATTAAAGATCTAAATATCAAAACAGAAACACTAAACTTACTGGAAAGTAAATTAGGTAGAACTCTCAAAAACAATGCATAGGAGAAGACTTTATGAACAAATCCTCAGCAGCACGAGAACTTGCACAAAGAATAAACAACTGGAATCTCATTCTATTAAAAAGTTTTTGCAGCCGCCATCGCTCAAGCGCTGGGAAGTAGCCTGGGCTCCAATCCACCTAGGGAAGGAGAACCACGCCTGCTCCCGACCCAGCCGCCATAGCTCAAGCACCGGGAAGGTAGCCATGTGGTCGCCCCTGAATCCCCATAACCGCCCCCCACTCTCAGTCCTCCTGACTGTGCCAGTCTTTGGACCCACTCTGCAAACCCAGAGGTGGTCATCAAGGGTATTTTTCTGAGTTCCCAACTTTGAACATCTTTAAAGAAAGAGCGTGGGAAACCTGTAATAGAACGTTGCAAAGTTCAACCATTCAGAAGGTTGCGAAACTCAATCTGGGCCTTGCAGCCCAAGGTCAGTCAGCGTCAGGGGGTTCAGCCATCAGCTAACTGAGATCAGGGGTCTTGCATCCTTGCTCTGTCTGAGCCATTAAATGGTAAATACACTATATTGAAATTTTGTTCACTGCAGACATGTTGTGGACTGCTTCTTGATTTCAATTTAATTCAAATGATTTAAGGGTGATAGACTAGTGACTACCACAGGTGGTCAGTGTCCAAGTTGTGCTTGATCTTAATGTGTTGATGATTGTATCAGTTGGGATAAAGCATTGCCTGATTTGATGAGCTGTTTTCTCTGATGTTATGAAGATGAGAATCTCTGTGGGTCGTTAGAGACACAGAAGCTAGGGCGCAACTATATCAGGAAGATTTGAGTGATAACCCAGAGATTAAACCAAGGACAGTCTGACAACAAAAATTAAAATGAGAAAACACTCAAGCAAGACACAAGGACAGACTTCCAGTTCACCAATGGCAAACAGTGGGGCAAATGAGGATGAAAAGGCCGATAGTGAACCACCAGGACACCCTGAACTCAAAGCACAGGAAGTAACAAAACAGATCAATCAGGCTCTAGACAAATTCAAAACAGAAATAATTTCCCAGATAACCATAGAGATAGTGAGCAAAATGAAAGTCGTGATTCAAGACTCTAGAGCAGAAACTGACAAAAAAGTAGATGAGCTCAGGACCATGATAGAAGCCATGAAGGTCCAGCACAATAAGAAAGAAATGGAAAAAATAAACACACAACATAGGAAAGAAACGGAATCCATAAAACAGATTCAAACAGATATCCAGGAGATTAAATACTCCATAGAAAGTGTACACAACAGAATAAAAGAATGAGAAGATAGGCTCTCAGATATAGAAGATAAGATTGTAGTCAGTGACCATGAAAAGAGAGGTCTCTTAAAAACAGTTAAGGGATCATGAGAAATTGATCCAACAACTCCTAGATGATGCAAAGAAGAATAACATAAGGCTGATAGGAATACATGAAGTAGCAGGAGAAAATACAAATGACTTTAAAAAGCTGTTCGCAGAATTAATGACAGAAAACTTCCCAAACAGAGGGGAAGAATTTGACATTCAGATAACTGAGGCATATAGGACCCTAACTAGCTACAATCAAAAAAAATCTACACCTAGACATATAATAATCAAGATCCCAGAAACCCAACAGAA
>NW_022900917.1:81772814-81773537 GCF_012274545.1 Fukomys damarensis
CTGATAGTGAACCACCAGGACACCCTGAACTCAAAGCACAGGAAGTAACAAAACAGATCAATCAGGCTCTAGACAAATTCAAAACAGAAATAATTTCCCAGATAACCATAGAGATAGTGAGCAAAATGAAAGTCGTGATTCAAGACTCTAGAGCAGAAACTGACAAAAAAGTAGATGAGCTCAGGACCATGATAGAAGCCATGAAGGTCCAGCACAATAAGAAAGAAATGGAAAAAATAAACACACAACATAGGAAAGAAACGGAATCCATAAAACAGATTCAAACAGATATCCAGGAGATTAAATACTCCATAGAAAGTGTACACAACAGAATAAAAGAATGAGAAGATAGGCTCTCAGATATAGAAGATAAGATTGTAGTCAGTGACCATGAAAAGAGAGGTCTCTTAAAAACAGTTAAGGGATCATGAGAAATTGATCCAACAACTCCTAGATGATGCAAAGAAGAATAACATAAGACTGATAGGAATACATGAAGTAGCAGGAGAAAATACAAATGACTTTAAAAAGCTGTTCGCAGAATTAATGACAGAAAACTTCCCAAACAGAGGGGAAGAATTTGACATTCAGATAACTGAGGCATATAGGACCCTAACTAGCTACAATCAAAAAAAATCTACACCTAGACATATAATAATCAAGATCCCAGAAACCCAACAGAAGAACAAAATACTACAAGCAGTAAGAGAAAAGAAACAAATC
>NW_022900917.1:81774862-81846933 GCF_012274545.1 Fukomys damarensis
GGGGGAAAGGTAATAAGGGAGAGGAGAAAAATATGAGAAACTGAAAAAAATGGAAATAAAGTATTTGTAAATGGAGAGGGGAGGAGGGGGTGAAGGGAGGGCAGGGACAAGGGGAAAAAATGAGAATCAAGACGTATTATGTAAAGGTACAGAATCCCAATGATGAATGTAATTGTATTGTATGCCTAGATTGTACCAATAAACTCAATAAAAAGAAAAAAAAAAGTTTTTGCAGTGCAAGAGAAATCACCAATAGAGCTAAGAGACAACCTGCAATGCGGGGAAATAATTTTACCAGCTACTCCCCTGACAACACACTACTTACTATCTAGAATATACAAAGAACTAAAAAAAATTAAACTCCCCAAATACAAGACCGGATTCAAAAATGGGCATCTGAAATAAACAGATATTTCTCAGACAAGGAAGTAAAAGCAGCAAATAATTATATGAAAAAATCTTCAACATCACTGGTCATTTGAGAGATGCAGATGGAAACAATACTGAGATTCTACCTCACCCCAGAAAGAATGGCTGCTATCAAGAAACCAACCAATAACAAGTGCTGGCGGGGCTGTGGAGAAAAAGGAACCCTTCTCCATGGTGGGAGTGCAGACTGGTGTAATCACTGTGGAAATCAACATGGATATAACTCAAAGAACTAGGATTAGACATTCCATTTGACCCAGCTATCCCACTGCTGGGTATCTTTCCAAAAGAATTAAAAGAATCATACCAGTGATATATGTATACCCATGTTTATAGCGGCATAGTTCGTAATAGCTAAAATTTGGAAACAACCCAAATGCCCATTGACTGGAGACTGGATAAAGAAGACATGGGTTTTTTATAAAATGGAATACTATTCAGCCATAAAGAATAATAAACTAGACATATTTATAGCTAAATGGATGCACATTGAGGCTATACTCTTTTTCTATCTTTTTTTTTTTTTTTTTGAGACAGGGTCTCACTGTGTAGTTGAGACTGACCTGGAACTCATTATGTAGCCCAGGCTAGTCTCGAACTCACAGTGATCTTCCTGCCTCAGCCTCCCGAGATATACAGAGTGCTGGGATTACAGGCATGAGCCACCCGTCTTGAGGCTATACTCTTAAGTGAAATAAATAGGACACATTTGAGTAAATTCTCTGGTGTGAAAAACTAAAAGTGCAAATAAGGTTCAAATGGTATGATTGGGAGTGTGAAATAGGAAGAAAATGGCTAAAGGGGAAGTAGGAAGGGGAAGGGAAAGGAAATAAGGGAAAAGAAAAACTGTGAAAAAAGGAAAAAATGGAAACAAAGTCTTGGTAAATAGGGAAGGGTGAAGGGGGCAAAGGGAGGGCAGGGGTATGGGGGAAAAAACAAGAACCAAGATATATCGTGTAAAGGTACAAGATCCCAATGATAAATGTAACTGTATTGTTTGCTTTAAATGTACCAATAAACTTAATGGAAAAAAACCCAGTGCACCCTTCTCAAAGCCTTTACAAAATATCTTAGGAAAATTTTGACCATAACAACAAAAAACAGATTTTAGATATCACTGTGTTTTCCGCTAGGGTTTGGCCGACTACAGTCTTCATGCTGAATCTGACCCACCATGTCTTCTGGCAAATAAAGTAATACTGGATTACATACCACCTGTGGCTACTTTCACAACACAACTGCAGAGCCACAGAGACCACATGACAGAAAGCCATCTAACCCTTCACCATAAGGTGTGCTGACCTCTGCTCTGGGTTGACCAGATCCACCAGAGAGTCTGGTCTCATAGAAACAGAATCCACCCAGGCAAAGCACTGCTCTGAGCACATGGTGAGGGTGGTAAAGGGTCTAGGGAGGGCAACTTCTGAGGACCACCAGAACTGGAGATGCACAGAGAGAAGTCTGAAGATACTCCAGCAGGATAAATTAAGGCAGAATGTGATTTTTTTCCAATTCAAGTTGGGGAACAGCCCTAATAATCAAAATTATTGAAAAGCAGACCTGAATTCACCATTCAGCCATGAGCTTCTCCAGGCTGCACAGGCCTTGTGTCTGACATGCATGTCCACATGAAAAGATGCTGGGGACCCATCTGTGCCCTGGTCAGACAATGAGTTAGAGAACATCTCAGCTCTTTCCTCTCCAGAAGCCATTCCCTAAACTCATTCTGGATTTGAACTGGTATAAAGTGCTACAAATTCCCTACCTAAAATAATAACCAATAATCAAAAGAAGGTTCTTTCTCTTGACAACCAGACTGCCTAGCAGTGGCTTTCATATTTGTGTATACCTGTTGAGTTACAACGTTAGTTTTTATATGCATTACCTTACAGTATATGCTTATTGCACATTAAGAATGTATCACCAAATGCATAGCTATGTGGATACACATGTACCCAAGTAAAACACATTGATTCTTTTGCTCATTTAACTAAATTTCCTAAGTAAAATTCATTAGGTACTTCAAGTGTTTTGTGGATGATGCACCATGCCAATGAGCTCAAGGGTGATTTCTTTTTTCTATATGGGGGATGGAACTGAGGACCTGCACTTGCCAGTCAGGCACAGTTCCACTGAGCTAAATCCCAGGCCCTCAAGGGTGATTTCTGACTCACACTGAGATTCAAAAATGTGAGCTCATATATATATACATATATATGCCCCAACTCAGAGTTCCACTACTTTTCCATTATAATTATACTGATGCAAGTACCCAATATGGGGCAGGGTTTTGGTCCTCTTTGAGCCACCAGCACCAATCACCAAGTCCACCACAGGGAGCAGATGCTCAAATACACAGGATTAATGAAAATAAAGCAATATTTCAGTTCCAGCACCTGGACATCCAGTACCTTTGTTAAAGTCCTTTGGGTCCAGTGACAAACTATAGCCGGGCAATGTCTCTAGGAGGAGTTTGTAGCAGGCCCTCCAGCCAGGCTCCGCAATGCTTGGAGCCACGCACTGCATGGCCGCCACACGCTTGAAGAATGCTGATTTGCGATGGAATCCGATCAGCTCGTAGAGCTCAGATAGGATGCTGTAGCGCTGGATCTTTTCTTCCTCAGAAAGCTGAAGCATGGGAAGAAAGCACAAAAGTTTTGGTTTTTTAAGTTAATGTGTATTTATTACATAGAAGAAGTTTCACTGTGGTGTTTTCATACATATATGTAACATTTCTTGGTCACATAACTTTTGAAAGAAACTTTGAAAGAAAACAGAAACATGCATAAAACATATTTTTATGAAACAAAGACCCACGGGGATACTCAGAAAAGGGAGAGCCTGGTCACCATCACAGTGATGACACTACTGAGAAAGCTCTAGGGGCCATGTGAATGCCCTGAAACGTTCTGTGAGCCCATGGCTTCAAGTACATCCTGGCATTTTGCTAAAAAGGGCCAGATTCTCTGGCATGAAGTTGTTTACTACAAATTATATAAGAAGACATCCTTTATAAAAGGAAAGATAAAGAGCAAGAGTCCATCCAGATAATAGCATTTTGGCAGGGACTTTCATCCAACACAAAAGTTCTCAGAACACAGTACAAACAGTCATGTGACTAGGAAATGAATACTTAATTATAGCACCTATTTTACACTTGAGACTTCATGGCTTACAGCAAGTTTCTTTCATCCAAGACCTAACATGATTCTCCCAACAATGCTGTGGTGTATTAATAAAACCTTCTGTTTCTTAGCACCTACTATCCCAGCAAATTTAACATACTTTATTGGATCAATACAGCAACCCCATGAGCTATAATTATTCCAGTTCATAGATAAGGACAATTGAAGCTCAGAAAGGCATTAATAACCTGCACAAAGTCACACAGCCTAGAAGCATCAGAGACAAGACTTGACTTTTGGGTCAAGTTCTGCTCACTGCCCACCCTCACCCTATTGCTATCCTGAGAGGAAGGCAGGCAGAATCTATCACAGCTAGAGGTAACACTGCCTAAGGGAAAGTTCTTCCTGGCCCCAACCTTAACAATGACTTTGTTTCCAGATACTTCTGTGGGGACACAGCCATATGGAATGCCCTGCCAACTTGAGCTCTTAATCTCTCCCTACCATTCCATCCCCAACACCCACAGCTCTTGCTTGGCCCCTTCACCTCTTATCCAGAAGGTGGATCAAGGGGCCTTCCCACTACCTCCTCTGCCTTTCTTCTATTCACACACTTCCTAGCATACAGCTCACAGACACCACCCTTGCTAATATGCGTGCCCCTCTAAAATCATGTGCTGATGTGCTTGCTTCGGCAGCACATATACTAAAATCGTGTGCTGAAATCCTAACCCAAAAGATGCAATTATTAAGATGTGGGGCCTTTGGGAGGTGATTAGGTAATGAGATTGAAGGCCTCATGAATGGGACTAGTGTCCCTATAAAACAGGTCCCAGGCTGTGAGCCTTTTCACTGGCCTGCTCTTACTGTATGGAGCATTCTTTTCCTACTTTAATTGATCTTCACTCACACTATAGAGTACATTTCTTCTCCTACATTTACTGCATCTAATCAACGTAAAGCCTTGCTACCTTTTAAAAAATAAAATAAGCTATGTCTCAGAGAGATCCTGCACATCTGGGAACCTGCAGGAAGCCTTTTCTAGACACCAAATCTGCCAGCACGTTGGTCTGAGACTGACAGTCTACAGATCTAGGAGACATCAATGTCTGAGTATAAGACCCCAGGCTGAAGTACTCTGTCACAGCAGCCTGCAAGGGCTAAGACAAGCCCCATTTCAAAACTGCTCAGGAACCCTGCACTACCAAGAAAACCCTTCATGACATCATCTAAAGAAAGATGACTGTCCAGACAGGAGGGTACAGCAGTTCAGATGCCTCAGAGAATGCCCCAACTGTACCACCAGGTCCTCTGCCTTCTTGTACTCAAACAGAACTACTTCACTCCTGTACTTCCCCACTCTGCCAACCTGAGTTTAGTGTATGCCCACTCTGTGTCAGACACTGTGCTGGCTGAGGGTACAGCAGTGAGAAAAACAAAGGCCCCTCCCTTAGAGGCTTCTGCACTTTGAATCACGGGAGACGATGACAATAAATCAGCAAGTTAAAGAAACATAGCAACTGCCCTACCCACCATGAAATGTATCACAACACAAAATAAAGGTGGGGAGGGCAGGCTCAACTCTGAACAACAAAGACTCAGCCAGCTCTGGGACACAGGCTGCTTGGGTCTCCCTGCCTCTCTCTCTGTTCCAGATCCCCCTCTTATCATCCCACAGTCCACCTCTCCTTCAGAGACTCTACTTCATGCTTCCCTCTCCTGGAAGCCTGTGTATGCCTTTTGGCTATAAGCTGCTACGTCTTTCTACAATTCTGCTAACCATCCAGACTCCATGTCCTCCCTCTCTCTTGCATTATTCGTGTCCGTGTTACCCTCCCACCTCAGAACCAACAGACCTTTCAAAAGCAGTACCCTCATTTCATACTCACACAGGTGATGCATGTGTACTGTCACTGTTTCACATGCACCGACATTTGATGTTATTGGTCTTCTTAATTTTAGCCATTCTGACTGGCTTTAATTTGCATTTCCTTAATAACTACAATATTGAACATTTTTCCATATGATTACTGGCCATTTGTTTATCTTCCTTCGTGAAATGCTTTTTTAAATCTTCTGACAGTTTTTAAAATTAGATTGTCTTATTACTGAGTTGCAGTAGTTCCTTTATCTTCTAATGTGAGTCCTTAGTCATATATGTTGTGTGAATATTTTTTCCTGGCCTGTTGCCACTTTGCTCTCCTAAGGAAGTCTTGATAAGCAGAAACATTTCATTATGATATAGCTCAAGTTATTATTTCTCTTATAGTTAGTACTTCCCATGTCTTTATCTAAGAAACCTTTGCCCAAGATCATAAAGACATTTTGCTATATTTTCTTCCAGAAGCTTTACATTCAGGTCTATAGTCCATAGACACTCAAATCCACATGGACACAGCCATCCCATACCTCCAGCACTCATACCCCTTGCTTTGGAAAGATTACTATGCAGGGGATGTCAGCAGTGGCCCAGGACTGAGGGGGTCTAGACGGGGAGGGAGGTGTGAATACTTAAAACATGGAAACTTCTAGATTCTCATCTGTACCTCTGTGTATCCAACAGGATAAGGGATGTTGGGGCAGACTAAACAATGAGCTCAGATCACCCAGACAGGATCACCATTCTTGGCCCCTTGTCCACCACAGTTCCCATATGTTCTTTCATGGAAGGTATTTAAGATGAAAGATTTATAATAAGATAACAAACGATAAACACTACATTACAACTGGAACTGAAATCACTTCAAACCCTGAAAGAGATCTCTAGTGGAGAAAGCTTGGGCATAATCGCTTTCTGACGTGAGGCAGCCACTTGACTAGGAAGTTTCTTGTTAGCTCCAGCCCTATGAGCCTCAGGGCAAAGCTATACTCTATAGGCATGGGCAAATAACAGCACAAAGATCCGGGGGAATAAAAAATGGTCCCAGCAAAATATTGGGCCAGGATCCTTATGAAATCTTGAGATGAAAACAAATCCCCAAACTCATTTCTGACCTGCTGCTCTTTTAGGGAGCATTAATCAGCACATCTCTGTTCTAATTTTTCAACGGGCTACATAGTCACGATGTCTGAATTCAGGACCCAGATGTTTATATGAAGTTCCAAATGAAGTAGCTCAAAGGCTTCTCAAGATGACAGGCTTTATTCACAGAATAGGCTCACTGGGAAATTCCAATATTAATTCATGATCCCATTTCCAACTTAAAAGTAAGTTTATAGCCACTTTATTCTACTAGTAAGAAAGTAAGTGGCAGGAGACTCAAGACACAGGCCCAGTGTGCTGGCCCTCTGGCAGGATGGGCAGCAAGGAAGAGAACAGAGTCAGAAAGGCCTGAGTCCCCCCGCAACTCTGTATATCATGAGCTCTAACACTCTGCTGACCTACAATAAGGGATAATGAAATCTAATTCTAATTATTGGAAAAACTTAATGAAATAAAGTGGACATTTATCAAAGGCCTAACACTCTCAATGAGTGTTCAAGAAATAGGAAAATATTATTGTTAGTTAAAACCATTGAATCACAAGTTCTAATCAAATTTGCCAGTCAAGGGTACTCTAGAAAATGTCCCAATTCCCATCAACCTTTGAAAACATGGGAACTCATGGAATCTGAAAAGCAAAGCAGTGATAGAGGCTTTGGGACAGCCAGTGACAGCACACAAGTGCCAACTATTGACAGAGAAGAAAGAAAAACTGGAGACCAAACATTCTCCATTACTGGAAACACATATGTTTCTCTTCACAATTATTTCCAGTCATAATCTTATAGAGAGAAAATATATTTTCAAAACTATGCTATTTATATCTGTCCAAAAAAAGTTTGGGAAAGACATAAATTTCTTTACCTTCCAGGGCAGGGGAACAGGCATGTTCCAAGGATATTCCTTTAAAAGACATCTGTGGAAAGGGAATCCATTTTCAGTTTTAAACATTCAAAAGGAAGAAAGAAAAAGAAGTTAAATAAGGATCGGTTCACAGAGCTAGGAATGTAACTCAGCAGTGCTGCACCCACCTGGCAAGCACAAGGTTCTGAGTTCAATCCCCAGTATGAAGGGGAAAAAAGAAAGAAAAAGAAGGAACTGGTTAACAGTTCATAAGGTAGTAGAAGAGACAGATGAGCCTATGAAGCATCTCCCTGCTATAGCCTCAGTGCCAGGAAAGAAAACAGATGGCAAACGGATGACCTAGGGAAACTTGTACTCCTAGACCAGCTAGTCTAGGGAGACTCAGCACCTGGCCAAGTGTTAGGCAGGAGGAGTTTTGTAAATACCCAGTATTCTTGGTACTGAGATGTTTCTTTCTTTTCTGTTTTTCTTTTTTTCTTCTTCTTTTTCTTTTCTTTTATTTCTCTTTCTTGCTCTCTTCCCATATGTTTTATCTCTTTCCAACTATCTTTCCTTCTGTCTTTTGTAAGACTGGGTCTCTATAGCCCTGACAGGTTTTGAATTCACACTCCTCCTGCCTCAGCCTCCTAGGATCTATTTGCTTTTTATTAAAAATATTCTCTGTTTAAGTGGAAAGAAAAAGCATTCCAAATAATGTATATTTTGGGATACTTTGTGTAACTTGTGTGCTATACCCAGAGGTAGCTGTGGCCATTGCCTGGTTTCCTTGTTCTCAGGATGTACAAAAAAGATCCTGAATAGCCAGAACAATTTCAGAAAAGAAGAACAAACTTGAAAAAGACAAACTTTCCAACTTCAAAACTTATTACAAAGCTACAACAACTAAGACAACATGGTATAAATATAGATACATGCATCAATGGAATAGAATGAAAAGCTCAGAATAAAAAGAACTTACATTTATAGTCTACTGATTTTCCATGAATGTATAAAGACCATTCAATGGGGAAAGAACAGTCTTTTTAACAAAAGATACTGGGACAACTGGATACTTATATGCAAAAGAATGAAGTTCTTTTGGATACCTACTTTACATGATAAACAAAAAAACTTCTCAAACACAAAACTAAAACTATAAAATTGCAACTACATACTAAATTTTATGGCCTTGGAAATGGTTTCTCATATATAACAGCAAAAGCACATTTGATAAATGAAAACATACGTAAATTGGACTTCATCCACATTAGATACTCAAAAAAGTTCTGAAGGATATTCTAGAAAGAGACAACAATTCCAAGAATTCCAATTGAATGACTCTACCAGGCAAGGCAAGCAATTAAACAGAGAGGAGAAAAAAGGAACCAACAACGGGAAAATAAATAAGACAAGGATAAATCAATACATATCACTATAACCATCAATGTAAATGGTCTCAATTCAGCAATCAAAAGAAATAGACTGGCCGGGGATTTAGCTCAGTGGTTCGGTGGCCTGCCTCACAAGCACAAGAACCCGAGTTTGATCCCCAGTACCAAAAAAAAAAGAAAAGAAATAGACTGGCAGAATGAATCAAGAAAAAAGATCCAACAATTTGCTTCACACAGGAAACACATTTAACTCAAAGAGAAACTCACAAACTGAGTGTCAAAGGATGGAAAACAATACTTCATGCTATAGGAAATGAGAAAAAAAAGCAAGGGTAGGTATTATTTGCACTCAAAGTGGATTTCAAGTCAAGACTAATCATAAGAGACAAAGAGGGTCACTCACTACATACTTGTTAAGGGAACAATCCAAGAGGAAGAGATAACAATCATAAACATATAAGCACCAAGTATCAGCACACCTAACTATATAAAACAAACATTACTGGGTATAAAGAAATCAGATAAACACTAATACATTTGTAATAGAGAACCTCAATACCCCATTATCACAAAGAGACAGATGAACTAGACAAAAAATAACAAAGGTATATCAGAACTGAACCAAACCTTTGAACTAATGTATCATTAGATATATACAGAGTTCGGCTCCAAAACATGATAATACACATTCTTCTCACCTGCAAATGAGACTTTTTCCAAACTGGACCACATACTAGTTCATAGAACATGCTTAAGTAAACATAAAGGAATTGAAATTATCCCATGCATATTATCAGATCATGGTAAGGTGAAACTGGAAATCAATGGCAAAAGAAACCACAAAAACTACACAAACACATAAAAATTAAAAACACCCACCTGAGGGTGAAGGGAGGGCAGGGGTATGGGGAAAAAATGAGAACCAAGACCTGTCATGTAAAGGTACAAGAGCCCAATGATGAATGTAACTGTGTATACCTAAAATGTACCAATAAACTCAATGAGAAAAAAAAAAAAAACACCCTCTTGAACAACCATTGGGTCACAGATGAAATTAAAGAAGACATTAGACAGTTTCTACAATTAAACATTAATACTAATATGACATACTAGAACCAATAGGACACAATGAAAGCAGTCTGGAGAGGGAAATTTATAGCAGTCAATTCCCACATCAGAAAAACAGAGCAAGTTCAAATAACATAATATTGAACCTTGAGCTTCTAGAAAAAGAAAAGCAAGTTAAACCCAAAGCACATATGAGGGAGAAAATTATAAAGATCAGATCAGAAATTAATGCAATCAATTGAAACTAAGAAAACAAAACAAAGGACCAATGAATTAAAGAGTTGGTTCTTTGAAAGATTAAATAAAATTGACAAACCCTTAGCCAACTTTATTGAAAATAAAAAAGACTCAAATCCAATCAGGAATGAAAAGGGTAAAATCTCAATGGATCCTGCAGAAATCCAGAAAATTACCATTACCTACATCTAGAAACTGTATTCTAATAAGATGGAAAACACAGAATGGACAGATTCCTAGATACATACAAATTAACAAAGCTGAACCAATGATATAAAAATTCTAAATAACCCATATTAGTCAATGAAATTGAAGAAGCAATTTTAATAACCAACAAAGAAAAGCAAAAGTCCTAATGGAATCACTGAATTCTACAAGAACTTTAGAGAAGACCTCAGGTTACTACTGCTCAATCTCTTTAATGAAATTGAAAGGGAAGCAATATTCCAAAACTCATTCCCAGAATCAAGCACCATCCTGAAACCAAAACCAGAGAAGAATCCAACCAAAAAAGAGAACTATAGGTCAATCTCCTTAATGAACACAGATGCAAAAATCCTCAATGAGACACTAGCAAACAGGATACAGTAAATTATCAAGAAGACTTGAGAATAGGGATTTATCTCAGTGGTGCCACTACCTGCCTTGCAAGCTCAAGGTCCCAAGTTCAATCCCCTGTACTAAAAAAAAAATAAGACTGTACACCACAACCAAGTAGGATTCATCCCAGGGATGCAAGGATGGTTCAACATACACAAATCAGTAAGTGTACTATACCACATTAACAGAACCAAGGACAAAAACCACATCATCTTCTTAATAGAAATAGAAAATGCATTTTACAAAGTCCAACAGTCAATTATGACAAAAACCCTAAGGAAAATTAGAACAGAAGTTCTTTATCTCAATCTGATAAAAGCCAGGTATGACAAAACAACAGTCAACCTCATACTAAATAGACAAAAATCAAAAGCTTTCACTCCAAAATCATGAAAAAGACAAGGACACCAACTATCATCATTCCCATTCAATATAATTCTGCAGACATTAGCCAAAGAAATTAGGCAAGAGAAAAAAAATAAAAGGAATAAGGATAAGAAAAGAAGTTAAGGGCCAGGGATTTAGCTCAGTGGTTCTGCCGCCTGCCTCACAAGGACCTGAGTTCAATCTCTGGTACCAAAAAAAAAAAAAAAAAAAAAAAAAAAAAGAAAAGGAAAGAAATTAAGTTATCATTATTTGCGGATGACATGATACTCTACATAGAAGATCCCAAAAATACCACTAAAGACTCCTGGAATTAATAACCAAATTTATTAGTGTAGCAGGATATAAAGTCAACACTCAAAAATCAATTGCATTCCTGTACATGAATAGCAAACTCATTGAGAGAAAAAAAATTGGGGAAAAACATCTTTTACACTAACCTCAAGAAAAATGAAATATTAGGAAGTAATCTAAGGAAAGAAGGAAAAGAACTTTATACTGAAAAATAGAGTACTCTGAAAAAAGAGATAGAACGGGATATCAGAAAATGGAAAGATATCACTTACTGTTGGGCAGGAAGAACCAATATAGTGAAAATGGCCATACTTTCAAATTGGTTATGCAGATTTAATGCAATCCCAATCAAAATACCATAGCCTATCTCAGAACTAGAGAAAACAATCCTATACTTCATTTGGAACCAGAAGAGGCCTAGAAGAGCAAAAGGAATTCTTGAATAACAAAAGCAAGGTGGGATGTATGACAATTTCTGACTTGAAATTATACTATAAAGCTGTGATACCCCCCCAAAAAAAAGCAATAGACCCAAGGATCATGAAAACAGACTAGAAGATGCAGAAACAACTCCAAATGGACTCTGCCACCTTCTCTTCAACAAAGCAGCAAAACACTTTCACTGAAAGAAAGCCTCTTTAATAAAGGGTACTAGGAAAACTGGCTTTCCATATGCCAACAATTAAACCCACACTCATATATCTAACCATTCACTAACATCAAAACGGATCAAAGATCTAAATATTAAAAAAAAAAACTGAGTCTGCTACAAGATAGAATAAGCGAAACTCTGGAAGACATAGGTGCAGGCAAAGACTTTATGAACAAAACCCTGATGGCTCAGGAAATATTACAAAGAATCAACAACTGGGATCATATCACACTAACAAGCTTTTACACAGCAAAAGAAACCACCAACAGAGTGAAGAGACAATCCACAGAATGAGAAAAAAATTTTACCAGCTATTCATTCCACAGACAAAGAACAAATATCTAGAATATACAAAGAAGTCAAAAAAAAAGAACAGGCCCTCCAAATTTAAAGACCCAATCCAAAAATGGGCATCTAAATAGGAAGAAAATGGCTACAGGGGAAATGGGAAGGTGAGAGGAAAGGAAATTAGGGAAAAGAAAAACTGTGAAAAAAGGAAAAAAACGGAAACAAAGTCTTGGTAAATAGGGAAGAGTGAAGGGGCTGAAGGGAGGGCAGGGGTATGGTGAAAAAATAAGAACCAAGATATATCGTGTAAAGGTAAAAGATCCCAATAATAAATATAACTGTATTGTTTGCTTTAAATGTACCAATAAACTTAATGGGGGGGGGAATGGGCATCTAAATCGAACAGACACTTCTCAGATAACAATGTACAAACAGCAAATAAATATATTTTAAAATGTTCAACATCACTGGTCATTCGAGTAATACAAATTATACAACACTGAGATTCCATCTCACTCCAGAAATAATGGCTATCATCAAGAAATCAACCAATACCAAATGCTGGTGAGGTTGTGGGGGAAAAGGAATCTTTCTCTACTGTTGGTGGGAGTGTAAATTGGTGCACCCAATAAGGAAATCTGTGTAGATGCCTTAAAAAAAAATCTAAAACTAGTGGTTCCATTTGACCCAGCTATTCCTCTTCTGTTACCTTCCCAAAAGAGTGAAAAGCTTCATACCATGGCAATACATGCACAATCGTGTTTATAGCAGTACAATTTGCAATAGGCTAACCTTGGAAATAGCCCAGAGGCCCATCAGCAGATGAATGTATAATGAAGATGTAGTTTTTATATACAACGAAGTATTACTCCACCATAAAGAAGGGTAAACTTGAGACATTTTTAGGCAAATGCATTTTGATCACATTGTTTCTCTTGTGTGAGAAATCCAGAGGGTAAATAAGGACCAAAAGGGATGATGGATATTGGGAAGTACAAGGACAATGTTCAAATAGGAAGCGGAACAAGGTGGAGGGGGGAAAAAAGAGAAGAGAAAGAAAAAAATAGAAACAATGATTCTGTAAATGGGGATGGGAAAAAGGTTGAAGGGAGAAGAGAAGAATGAGAAAAAAAGAATCAAGATATATTATATACAGGTACAAATTCCTTATGATGTATATGATCATTATGTATATCAAAAGTGTACCAATAGGGCCAGGAATTTAGCTCTGTAGCACCATGCCTGCCTCACAAGTGCAAGGTCCTGAGTTCAATCCCCAGTACAAACAAAATAATAATAATAATAATAATAATAATAATAATAATTTAAATTAATTTTTAAAATTAAAAAAATAAAATTAATTTTTAAAAGAAAGTGAAAAACATCAAAGTGAGAAAACTTTGCAAAGTATAAATAAGAAGAAACTGGTATCCAAAATATACAAAGAGCTCATAAATCTAAATAAATAAAATAAATAAGTAAAAAGTGAATAAAGTCAGTTTAAAAACTGACAAAGAGTTTATGGGTTCAGGGTACAGCCCAGTAGCAGAACACATATTTAGCAAGCTCTAGGCCCTGCATTTCAAGCCCAGCACCAAAAATGAAGAGACAGACAGACAGATATTGGCAAAGGATTTTAATAGGTATACAAATAGCCATAAACACATGAAAAGATGCTTGACATAATTAGGCATCAAGAAAACACAAATCAAAACCAAAATGAAATCAAGAGAAATAGACTGGCAGAATGGAATAAGAAGCAAAATCCAACAATATGTTGTATACAAGAAACACACCTAGTGCAAAAAGAAGCCCATAGACTGAAAGTGAAGGGATGGGAAACAATTCTCCATGGGACAGGAGCCCAGAAAAAAGGTAGGGGTAGCAATCTTAGTTGCAGACAAAGTAAATTTCAAACCAAAACTGATTCTAGTATTAGTGATGTAGGACAGTACTGTATCATACCTCTGTGCATGTAAAATATCTTGTACCTGCTTTATGATAGGTAGTAGTGACCGTGCTTTATCAGAGCTATTTTTAATGATGTTACTCTAGAATGTTTTCTCTCCAGATGATGATTAAGATGCTAAAAAAAAAAAAATGGAGCCAGGTACCACAACAGCAACAGAACTTTGCTGTTTTCTGGGTATTATTCTTCTCTTTGTTTTTTTGTTTTTGTTTTTTTAATGGAGTGTGCTGAATGTCCATAATTTTGTTCAGATGACTGCAGAACCTGGAAAAACTGTTGCTGCTATCGATGCAAAACATACTGCTATTATTGGTCTTTTTATATAAATATAAATATATATATACATATATATATAATTTGATTTCTACAGGGGTAATGCACTGTATTAAATATGTAAGGTCAGGGCCAGGGATTTAGCTCAGGGGTTCAGTGGCCTGCCTTGCAAGCGCAAGGACCCGAGTTCAATCCCTGGTACCAAAAAAAAAAAAAAACAAAAACAAAAAAAATATATATATATGTATGTAAGGTCATATCTACGTGGGTTTGATTACAGAAACTAATAAAGTATTCTCTAAAAAATGAAAAAAGAGAATAATATAAGACTACAAGAGCAAGAAGCAACTTAAATACGTTCAAGGACTATTTTCATCTTCAGAATTAAGAAATATTTTAATTTTACATCATTGCCTTTTCTCTTTTACTTTCCTTTTTAGTTTTATTTTAGGATTCCCTATTTTAATGTTCATATAGAGATTTCTTTAACGGAAATACCAAACAGTTTCTCTGGCGTGAAAAACTATAATAGTACACAAGATCCTAATGAGATAATTAATAATATGAAATAAGAAGTAAAGGGTTAAAGGTGTAGGGAAAGTGGGAAGGGTGGCAGAAAGGTAATAAGGGAGAGGAAAAAATATGAGAAAATGAAAAAATGGAAACAAAGTGTTTGTAGATGGAGAACGGAGAAGAGGGTGAAGGGAGGGCAGGGACAAGGGGAAAAAATGAGAATCAAGACCTATCATGTAAAGGTACAGAATCCCAAGAATGAATGTAATGGTATTGCATATCTAGATTGTACCAATAAACTCAATAATCATTTAACAAAAAAAAAAAATGAAATGTCACTTCATACTACAAGGATGACTAACAAAAAGATAGATATGAACAAGGGTTGATGAGAATGTGGAGACAATGGAATCCTTAAACACTGCTGATGAAAATGTAAAATGGTGCAGCTGCTCTGTATAATAGTTTGAAAATTCCTCAAAAAGATAAGCGCAGAGCTAGGCATGGTGGCACATGACTCTAATCCCAATATGGGCAAGGCTGAGGCAGAAGGATTAAGATGAGTTCGAGGCTAGCCTGAATTACACAGTAGGTTCAAGGCCAGCCTGAGCTACATAGCAAGACCTTGTCTCAAAAGAACAACCAAACAAAAAAAAATTGTTTTAAGATAAGCCTAGAGTTCACAGTTCCGCAATTATACTCCCAAGTATATACCCAAGAGGACTGAAAATTAATGTTCCCATAACGTGTACAAAATGATCATGGCAGCATTGTTCATAGTAACCAAAAGGTAGGAAGAACCCATAGTCTCTAAATTGATGACTGGATAAACAAAACGTGGAATATAATACAATATAATTTATATATATATATAGATAGATAGATAGATAGATAGATAGTTAGTTAGATAGATAGATATAGATATAGATATAAAATAAAATATATATAATAAACAAGGTGGAATATAATCAGACCCTAAAAAGTAATGAAGTCCCAATCTACATAATAACACAGATAAACCTTAAAAACATTATGTTAAGTGACTAAGTCAGACACAAAATGACAAATACTGTCCTTTAGGTGATGAGCACAAACATTCATTGTAATTCACTGTAAAATTCTGGAAACTTTTCTTAAGGTCTGAAGTCTTTCCAAATAAAAATAAAGTGTATTATACATAACAAATATGAAATAACAAAAATAATCCCTCACAGGAGGGTGTTAAGGGTTAAATGCAGAAATGGTGTAAAGCTCTTACATGCCCTGCACATCCAACAATGGTCACTGCTGTCACTGCCACTCAGAGAAGCAGTGCCAACACTTGAGAGCGAAATGGGGTGAATCGTGCATCATTGCTGACTCCACTTCATGCATCCAGCAAACATTAATAAGTGCCTCGTCCCTGACAAGCACTGTGCTTGGCACAGCGATTATGAAGATGAGTAAGATACAATCCCTGCCCTAAAATCCGCATGCATTACCAAACTTTCCTGTTAAAAATGTATCACTTTAAAAAAGGGAAAAGAAAAAAATGTGAGAGAATGAAAAGATGAAAATAAAGTGTTTGTAGATGGGGAGGGGAGGAGGGGGTGAAGGGAGGGCAGAGGTAAGGGGAAAAAAATGAGAATCAAGACTTGCCATGTAAAGGTACATGATCCCAACAATGAATGTATATTCAGTTCAGCTTTAAACTCCTAAGGTAAACAGCTTAGAATTTCTAAACACAGTAAGTGTCCGTGATATGCTCTGTTTATGCATTTATTTACATTTTGCTTCATTCTAAAAAAGGTTATAAAGTCAATTTTTAAACACACACAATTTAACAACAATAACAAAAAGATAAAAATTGGGGTGAAGAGAAAATGAGGATTGTAGTTAAATGAAACTGGGGAAAGGTTACATCACAAACATGCTTGCTATGATGTGGACGTGATTATTAATGGTTATATGGATTCAGCTCCAAGGTTCCTAACAGGTAAAGCAAAAAGAAAAACACAGGAGCTACAAGATTCACAATGCCCACCAGATAAGTATCTAGCAGTTGCTGCTGTGTTACAAGGTGAGGAGATTCTGAAGCATCGCTCATCATTAAGCAGCCTTTGCAGTAACTTCCCTGTGTTAAATACACAACCACCCTACGCATGGCCCATTGTCTAGTCTCTTGCTTTTCCTGTGACACCAGTCCTCTTCCTTTTTCATCACTTTCCTGGGCTGCAAGTAGAGATCTGAGACTCCAGTTTAGAGATTAAGTTAAAAAAAAAAATTCCCACAGCTTTGTAGAGAGCACTCCATCCAAAGAGCAGCTGGGCAGCATGAGCCTACCTGCCTTGCTCATTTTTCTACAGCTTTGACCTCCCACTCAAAACAGATCTGTTTCTCCTCCTAAAGACAAGGTCACATGCCATACCTCAGACTTGTTCAGTGGGAAACTTCCCCATTCCCTCTCCATTTTCTCTTTTCCAGTAAGGAACTTGACTTTCCTCTATCCCTTTCTAACCATTTCTATGTGACAAGCACAAATTCTCCCAAAGCAATCTCTGGAAGCCACCCTTGCTGCAAGACAGGGCTGAACTGTTCCAGCCTGAGCATTTCTCAAGTCTCCCCACCCTCTGGTTTTGAGCCTAAATTGACACAAAGTTCTGAGGTTATAATCACTATCTGCCTATCTACCAGGCTCTTGCAAGGTTTCCTTAGCAACAGCTTCATTAAGGAACTGCATCAAACATTGTAAAGAATCTATTCTTACATATATATTCGGAGTAGCCTGCATAAAATTTGAATAGCTTTAAACAAAAAATTAACCAGGAACAAAGAAGTTCCAAGTCTTAGTCAATAGTAACACAAAACAAAATGTTCATAAATGGCTCAGAACTATTCCTAAACTTTAGGTCTGCAGGAGGCCAGAATATGTTCCCACATCTGGAAGGTCTTACTTTTTTCTAACTTTCCAAACAATTCCTCACTTTCACTTTCTCTTGCTGTCACCTGCCATTTTCTACTAAAGAAGAAAATTAATTTCAATCACTTGGGTTGTTTAGAGGAAGGTACATGCTGCAGTACACAGAGCTTGGATTTCAGAATTACAGTGATTTGGTATAAATACCAAAGGTGGATTTTATGACATAATCCTGGGTCCTCAATTTCTGCATCAGAAAAAGTGGGTACAACAAACTACTTAGTAAAGTTGTCATGACACTTAAGGCCAATATCTGTGTTAAATGCCTGGAACCAGCTACTCTCAGTAATAAGTACAATCTAAATTTCCATTTATATGACAGCAAAGAGAGAGACTTTGCTATTGTCATTTTCATGTAGTGACAGAGTTTATTTTCCTGGGATTAATAACACAAGAGCAGCCCTCATCAGAAAATGCCCCAGATCTGTGAGGCAGGACATGCCCAGTATGATGCCCAGCACTGTGTGCAGCATCGTACCATTTACACCATACGAGTCTATGGAGAGGTCAGTAGCATCATTCCTATTTGACAGTTCTGAAGCAGGCTAGGAGAAGTTATGCAACTACTTCCGATCACACAGTGAGGAGATGGTGATTTAAACCTAAATCAGGGAGGCTGAAGTCCAAGTCCCTTCTCTCTTACCTCTACCTCACCATTTGCCTGCAAAACCCTCATGGCCAGGATGCAGATTTGTATACAATCAGTTATTAAATGAAATGTTTCCTGCCATCTTTCAGTGCTAGATAATCATAAACACTCCCTTAAACAACTAAAGAAAGAACAGGTCAGCCCATGTCCCTACACACAAAGAAGGAGAATTTCTGCAGTGAATTCTGTAAAGAAACCCTTTCCAATACCACTAAATCTAAAGGCATTATTTAGCAGTTTTGATGTTTGTGCAGGGATTCTTAAGGCACAAGAAACCTGCAATAATCATATCTCAGTTCTTTTCAAAATTTCCACATTTGCCAAAATCATTCCCCAGAAATAGACACAACTCATCAATTCTACAATGGAACACACTGGATCAAGAACCAAAGGCTTGTTCTATTTCAGAAAAACTACAAGGCCTTCTTTTTATTGTGATTATAAAATCCCACCAGAACTCATTATTTTGCTGCCTGCTCATCTGGCAGACAAACATCGAGATGAGTCAACTAAAGCAAAGCACCATATTGGGGAGAACTCAAAAGGCCAAGCAACCACACTGGCGCTGTGCCTGGCAGCAGGGGGCGAAGGCAGCCTTTCCATGAGCCTCTGCTGACCTCTAGTGTTCAGCGGGAGACCAAGCAACACCAAACGCTGTCTTCCACAAGGTCTACATGTTTTAAGGGAAAACACTGCATTTTGTTAAATATGTGTATTTATATGCCCACCTGTGGAAATAGCTTCACAGCAAGCCCAAATTTTCAACATTAATTTGCAGAGACAACAACAGTCATTCCAGGAACACAGGTCTGAAGATGTCAGCCCCTCTGGGTTACTGCAGCCTGCTCCCTCAGCCCACTCCTCCCAACAAGCTCCCAGTCAACCATCTACAATTCCATTGCTTCAAGCCTTCTAAGGGTCTGCTTTAAAAGCAAAACTCACCCTCCGCTCTGTCACAAAAGATGTCTCTTGGAGCCCTCCCATCTCATAACAACACATGCCCACTGCAGAATCACCCCAGAGGGCAGACAGTGAAAAGGTACAGGACAAGAGCCTTTTACCTAAGTGAATCTTTCTGATCACTTCATGAGCTTGTTACACTGTCATCTTACAAATGGAAAGATGACGTGTTGGCGACACTGAGTGATTTTTCTCAGGGACACGCAGCTAACAAGTGGTAAAGGTGAGGTTTGAGCCCAAATCCATATGACAGCTTCTTTTCTGATTTAAAGCCTACCAGGATCCTCTGCTGCTACTGAAGAGGCCCAGCATTCTTCACTGTCAACCACAACCTGTACTAGGATCTCAGCCTGTGAAGCATCTCTCCCTTAACTGTGCCTCACAAACAAAATCACTTCATCCTCTAAATTATGTCTGGCTCCCGGTGCTCACATCCACCTATGTATTTGTGCCCAGTCACCACTACAGAGGCTTCTTGGCCCCCTTTACAGGGTCACTTCTTCCCTCTTAAGAGGGCACATCCCTGGGAAGTGGAGCATCAATCCCCAGAACAGAGGTCTCATGCCACACCCCATGCCTATCACCACACACTTCACCAGGCATGTGTATGGCCTGGCCAGCTCAGGTCATTGTGACCATGTGTCTCAGGGCAAGGACCATGTCCTCATTATCTCTGTAAACCCATGGCTGGACACAGTGCTTAACTCTAAGTAGGGCACCTAAAAGTAGAGTTAAATGCTCAGTGAAATCCAGACACTGATTTGGCTTTTGCTCTTCATCACTGAGGATGGATGGTTACCTTGGGCAGCTTTCCAGGTAACTGAAACTTCCACTCTGAAATGCAAGGTTTTTTTGCTTCTCCAGTCTGTCTGTATTGGAAACTTCAGTGCAAACCAAGACAATGACCTCTCCTGACCCTTTCCTGATGACACAGTGCACCACTGATTCTGAAACAATCGATGGCTAACTAAATGGCCTGAAACAATTCAGGGATTTGTGCTTGTTTGCTTATTTTTGTTGGTTTGTTGGCTTTTTTCTGCTCCTGTCTTTGCCTTTGGTGTTGAGCTGACAGTTGCCACCTCTCCCACACTTGGTAGCCTCACTCCTGTACCTAAGTTAGGATGTCATCTGAGATAAGGGGCAGGACTGGCAGGAAAGCACTGATCAGAGAGGGACCTACAGCACAAAGAGTTGAAGTATCTTGGCCAAGGCAGTGAAGCCAGAATTCAAACCCCAGTGGTCTGTGTACAGAGTCCATATGTTTAGTGATTATTCTAAAATAGTTATTTAGACCCTGACTATAACTATATAAAGTACCAAAATATGGACAGGAAGAATATTCACCAACACTAAGGTGCTGACTAACTCTGCTATTTTATTTCTACCAAAAAATTAAGCTCTCTGGTCAATATGTCAAGGCATTCTCCTGTTAATCTGGATTACAGAGGCAGGAGTATTTTGGTAGTCGTGCTTTTTCATGTCCAAGTAGAAAGTGATTTTAAAGTCTCTCCCCTCCCTGCTCTGCTCTATCTCACCTGAGCCCCAGACCCACAGACCTCAGTCTCATCCTCTGTCCAAAGCTGCCCTCTCCTCTGTCTTTCTCAATACCTTCAGAGTTCAGCCCAACACTCATTCATCTGATGCACTGTGCATAAACTACAGTTATTCCACCTTCCTCTCTGTCAATATCATTCTTTTCAATGTGTCCAGCCTGGCTGCTCTTCCACCATCACCTTCTGCCAGATGCCATCATGCTCTCCTGGACTCCAGTGTCTCCAAACCAGACCTCCCCATAGCTTAGCCTCTTTCATATAAACCTGACCCTTCCTTCCCTGCTTTGGAGAACTTTCTTTTAAATCTAACTGCTCAATGGAAGTGGTGGTGCACACCAATAATCACAACACTAGGGAGGCTGAAGCAGGAGGATTGCCCCAAGTTTGAGCCCAGCCTAAACTACACAGAGAGTCTCTGTCTCAAAAAAACAAACAAACAAAAAAATCCAACTGCTCTTAGAGCAAACCCCCAATTCTCCACCTGGCACGAAAGCCTTCCTGCTGGGCAGTGGCCCTCGAGGGGCCTCCTTTCTTCCTTGCCCTCTTCCTCCATTACTGCACTGTTTAACCTCCCATGAGGACTTTCTCTTTAGACTATCATTCTACAGGGCCATCTACCTAGCGAACACCTATTCATCCCTCAAGGTTAGCTTCAAGTTCCCTGGCCCTAACTCCACATGCATCCACCACATGAAGCTAGACCCTTATACCAGTTGCTCCCTTGTCACCTGTTCACCCAACCTCTTTCACTTATGCACTGTTCAGTGGCTGTTTTTCTCACAAGACTGTCAGCTCAGCGGTGGGGGGAGCAAGAGCTGCCTGCTTCACCTCTCCATCACCCACTCTCAGCACAGTACTCTGCTTGCCAAAGATCTTCTCAGTCACCCGGTGACCTGTATGTTCCTCCAGGACTCCTGCTCCTAAACAAACTGCTACATTCTGGAGTCTTGGCTTCCCTTGATTTTCCAGGTAAAGATCCAAGTCAGGGTAGATAAATATCAAAAATCCTTCTCAGACCATCAGCTTGGAGATTTTTCACTACCTATCTAAAACTAAACACTTTAATGATTTTGTTTTATTGAAACCTATTAAGACTCAGTGTTAACTATCATTTGTGGGGTGCCTACTGTAGAGAAGGAGCCATACCAAGAACATCCACAACTTCATTTTCTATAAAACTAACAATCCAGACAAGGTTAAAAATGGCAAACATTCCACAAGTTAACCCAAGAGCCACGAAGCATGCTCAAGGCTGCAAAGCTGGCAGGAGGCAAAGTTATTTCTCCAATCAAAAAATTTCAAAACGACAGAATATTCTGAATTTTGAAAGTAAAATACCACAAAGTAAAGAAGTAAAACATACAAATGGCCACACTGATTAGTGTTGTGGCTTGTGTTCAGATGTTCCCCAAAGCTTCACCGGGTCATAGGCAGGGCTTTTCCAGGGGTGCTGGATCTAGAGTGTGTTACACTGAAATTGATTCATGGTACAATGCAAAGATCAAGGCACTAGGATTAAGGGTGTGAGTGCTGCCCACCCTAAGTAGCCTGGATAAGACATAAGGAATAGAAAGAGCTGTGGCTGTCTCTCTTGCTTGCTTTCGTTACTTTCTGTCTGCCATGAACTGTTTCTCCTCTGTGATGCCCCTCTGCCATGTGCCACTCTGCCTTGGAGCCAGCCAAGGATGGATTAAAACCTCTACAAACTGTGAGCTAAATAAACCTTTCCCCCTTTAACTTTGCATGTTGGATATTTTGTCTCAGCAACAAGAGAAAAAAGTTAACTAAGACAATTAGGCTACCAGGCTACAATTCCATAGTTTTTATCATAGCATTCTATATCCTAGCACAGCAAAGCCAGGTGGATGAGGAGTGATAAAGTCCTAAGAATCCATGTGTGCACAGAGGCATGCATACACTCACCTGTCGAAGATTAATGTACACTGCATTCTGAAGAAATTCTGAAGCTTCCATGCTCCGCTTCTGAATTGCCAGGACACGTACAGCTTTAACACAAGCTTCCAACTCAATTACTCCAGCATTTTTATACTGTCAGATATAAAAGAAGATCATACTTTCTGATACTTGTATCACAAAAGAGAGCAAAGAAGTTTCTGCCATATTGTGAAATTGGTGCCCTGGGAATTCTTAGGCCTATACAGAGGCACAGGGCCACGTTTTCTAAGGTTCCTTCTAATTTAAAACATGATGACCCACTATCTCAGCAAAATGTCTGAGTCTCCACCTTATCTTGTCTAACAGAAGAGAATATCCTGAGGCAGAATCTGGAAATCCAATAAGAAATCACTGAAGAGGTTAGGCACAAAAGGCTGCTGATGAGGCTTTGCCACCAGTCTCTGTGAATGAAAACCAGTCGTGGCTTCCACTCACAAAGTGGGGGTTAGTATAATGTGTGTGTATGTATGTGTGTACAAATCAAATACACTCAAACTTGCTATGTGGGCATGTGTCCTTTCTATCACTGTCATTGCACAGTGATAGAACAACCATCAAGACAATCTTAGTCTAGGAGTCTGGATAGCATGGAAAAGCCTCAGGCTCTTTTGGTGGAGGGGTGAAAGAGGAAAAAAAGGAGAAAGAACTAAATGAAGCAAAAGAATTAAAACACAGCCAGAGAAAGACAAGACATTAATTTTCTCTTTCTACTTGGAACACATACATATGAGGAACTGGCTTTTCCCCCAAGATGCCTTGTAGAATACTGAACTAAGGAACAAGGGACAATAACCAGTGTTTTATTGAGCAATACTAATGAGCCTGTCCCTGTTCTAGGCATTTTATATATATAAAATCATTTAGCCTGATTAAGCATTCCAGGCAGCAGTCCTTAATTTCTCCATTTTGGGAGATGAGAAAACTGGAGCTCACAAAGGTCAGAGAATCTAACTGAAGTCAGACAGCCAGGAAACGGCCATGAGAGAAGGATTCCTCTCTCAAGTCTGTCTGACTCGTTGGTCTGCTCCAGTGCTCCCAGGACAGGGGCCTCTGGGCTCTTCAGCAGGGCTGCTGCAGACCAGTTTTTCCCAGGGAGATGTTGCAAATGCTCATTACCACCATGTTGCAGGGAGTCACTGAGGCTTGGCCATAGCTAGTGAGGTGGTGTCTTTTCCATCATGCTCACAGGCTTAATCACAATAGCAGAAGAGGTCTCTGCATGTGGCCAGCTTGGATGTTTCAAGAATATTACCCTGTTACTCTAGGCCAAAAGTAGACATTAAAAGTACGAAAATTATATATTCCCACCACATCTCTCCATCTCCATCAACATTACCATTTTGAGAACTCTGAGATGTCTATTTTAAAAAACAAAAACAAAAAGACTGTAAAAACAAGGTTAATGTGTCAGAGGTGGTGGCACACACCTGTAATCCCAGCACTTGGGAGACTGAGGCAGAACTGCAAGTTCAAGGTTACCCTGGGCTACATACTGAGTTTTAGGCCAACCTTGATTATACAGGGAAACCCTGTCTTAAAAAGGAGGATAGCGAGAGGTAATTTTACAAAGCTAGTTAGATAATAAACAGTAAAAAATCAATCTACTTCTTTATAGGTTAGCTTTAAACAGGCAGAAAATACAATGGCACAATATCCAACTCACAAAATATAAACATATTAACAACCAGGAATAAACTTCAAAGCAATATTCATGTTTTATATAAAGAAAACTACAGCATTATATGAAAATATCAAAAATAAGATGCCTAGATGTACAGACATTGACATATTCTAGAGAGGTAAACATTTCTAAAGTGAGTGTTTGGGACCAAGGATTTAGCTCAGTGGCACCATGCCTGCCTGGCAAGCACAAGGTCCTGAGTTCAATTCCCAGTACCGGAAAAAATAAATGAATTTTTAAATATAAATAAATAAATAAAATTGTCTTTTTAAAAAGTGAATATTCTCTCCCAAATAAGTGAAAACTTATTGCAAGTTCTATCCAAATCCCAATCTGATTTTACCTTTAATAAAGCGCTTTAGAATTCTTCAGAAGTAGTCAATTCATTATATTAGCCAAAAATATTGGGAATGGGAGCGAAAAAAATTTAAAGGTGCGCTGGGGGACCAGCTCAATGGCAAAGCCCCTGCCCAGCACACTCAGGGCGCCAGATTAATTTCCCCAGTACTGCAAATAAATAAATAAATAAATAAAGGACTCATATTATTAAATATGAAATAAATTACAACAGATAAAATATCACAGTGCTGAAGGTTTAAAAAGATAGATAAAGCCAGATGCTGGCGCATGCCTATAATCCCATCACTTGGGAGGCTGAGGCAGGAGGATTGCTGTGAGTTCGAGACCAGCCTGGGCTACACAGTGAGTTCCAAGTCAGTCTCAACTACATAGTAAGACCCTGTCTTTAAAAAATAAAAATAAAAATAAATAAAATAAAGCCAGACGTGGGAGAGTATGCCTATGATTTCAGCATTCTGGAAGGTTGTTCAAATCCAGCCAATAGATAAAGCCAGATGCTGGCGCATGCCTATAATCCCATCACTTGGGAGGCTGAGGCAGGAGGATTGCTGTGAGTTCGAGACCAGCCTGGGCTACACAGTGAGTTCCAAGTCAGTCTCAACTACATAGTAAGACCCTGTCTTTAAAAAATAAAAATAAAAATAAATAAAATAAAGCCAGACGTGGGAGAGTATGCCTATGATTTCAGCATTCTGGAAGGTTGTTCAAATCCAGCCTGGGCAATTTAGTGAGACTGTCTCAAAATCAAAAATTTTAAAAGGGAAGAGGAGCTGGGGGTGTAGCTCAGTGCAGAGGTTCTGGTTTCATTCCCCAGTAGCACAACAATAGGCAGAAACAGACAAAGACAGACAGAAAGACAGATGGACAGAGAGAGACAGAGGAAAACACATGAATTCAATAAACTGCAGTGGCATGATCACATAACCACTAGGAAAAATAAGTTATATCCTTATATCCTATTGTAGATAAAATAAAATTATACCAATCTTTTAAACTACAGACAATACAGATATAATTTGCACCTGTTGTCTCAGTTCATCCTTAACTACACTTCTCTGAGATTATGCATACTATTATCACCCCCATTTTAGAGAATAAAAAACTGAGGAAATGTCTTTTTTTTCTCATTGAGTTTATTGGTACATTTTAAGTATACAGTACAGTTACATTCATCATTGGGGTCTTGTACCTTTACATAACAGGTCTTGGTTTAATTTTTCCCTGTATCCCTGTGCTCCCTTCACCCCCTCCTTCCTTCCTATTTTCAAGAACTTTATTTCCATTTTTTTGTTTTCTCATATTTTTTTCTTTTCCCTTATTTCCTTTCCCCTACCCTTCCCACTCCCCCTATTTCTTTAGCCCTTTTCTTCCTATTTCACAAGGAAATATTTTATTCTACTAATCTTTTTCTTTGTTTACTGAAAATTGAACCCAGCACTTCACAATGAGCCACCGTAGATCTCTATCTCTTTTTTATACTTTTGTTATTTAGAGACAAGGTCTCACTAAACTGCTAAATTGCCAGGTTGGGCTCAAATTTGCCAATCTCCTGCCTCAGCTTTCTAGAATGCTGGGATTATAGGCATAAACTGCCATGCCCCGCTTACTAAGAAATTTTAAGCATAATACCAAGTATAAAAGCTACAAGAGCCAGGGATTTAGCTCAGTGGTACTGCCACCTGCCTCACAAACACAAGGTCCCAAGTTCAATCTCTGGTACTCCCCCCAAAAAAGCTACAAGAAAAGGAATCACTATATTGAAAATGAATCTTTATCAAAACCAAAAAGAAAAATCTTATAAAGAAGATTAAAGGGCAAAGAAAAAGAAAAATATTTGCGGACTAGGGCTTTAGCTCAGTGGAAGGGTACTTGCCTAATATGTGACAGGCACAGTGTTCCATCCCCAGCACCACAAAAACAAGAAAATAAAAAATATTTCCAATGTCTATGAATACAAAGCAAGAATTAGTATTTCCCACATACAAAGCAATAAAATCATAACTTGCACATGTACAAAGGACACAAATGGGAAATACAGATGGCAAACAAGTGTGAAATGTTCAGTACCTCACCACAGTGAAGAAATACAAAATGAAACAACAAAAAATTACCTCTGCCCATCAGACTAGCAAATATTTTAAAGAATAATAGATAGCATTTGTTTGTGGAGAGTGAATTGTTAGCAAGCCTTTGTGAAGGACAACATAGGATATCTAACCATAAAAAATGTACACTTTTTAGCCCCAGTCCACTTCTAGAACTACTGCCTTAAAAAAAATTCAGTCCTGTTGAGCATGGTGGTATATGTCTGTAATTCCAGCACTTGGGAGGCTGAGGCAGGAGGATCACACAAGTTTGAGATCAGCCTGGGCTACATAGTAACTTCAAGGACAGCCTGAACTACATAGGGAGACCCTGTCTCAAACAAACAAAACTTTAAAAACCTCAGCCCCAAAAGGTTTATCTATAAGGCTAATTATAAAAGAATTAACTATAGCAGGGAAAATATAAGCTAAAGGAATACTCCCACAAGAACAGAAGAATGTAGGGCCAGGAATTTAGCTCAGTGGTGCCGCCACCTTTCTCACAAGCACAAGGACCCAAGTTTGATCCCTGGTACCAAAAAAAAAAAGAACAGAAGAATGTATATTCAAGAATGTTTCACAAAGCATTTTTCTAACAGGAGAAAAATAAGAAACCCTGGGTATCTTCAGATCAGAAAATGATGAAGTAAATTATGGCCAGCTATGAATTTGATGAAAGTAGTGTTTCTAAGTGCTGCCTGTAACCTCATGAACGAACCACTCTACACACAGAGCAAACCTCACCACTGTACTTAGAAGAACCAAGCACATCAGAGGTGGGGGACACCTGTCCTCCATGCCTGTTGCACAAAGCAAGCTGCAGAAGAATATACGTACGTGGCTCATCCTGTTCTGTAAATAAAACATCTTGGTATTTCAGAGGCTAAAAGTCATGCAAGAAATACACCAAAGTGTCAGTAATTACTGCTCATGGGAAGAAAGGGCAGGAACATCTCACTCTTTTACTTGAAACCACCCTTCTACCAGCTTGAGGTTTTTCTGTTTATTTATTTTGTTTGTCCAATATTTTAGTAAAAACATTTGGAATTTTAATTTGTTTTAAAAAAGCAGGGGATGTAATCTAGTGGTATAGTACTTGCCTGATATACACAAGTCTGTGGGTTCAATCCCCAGCACCAGAAAAAAATTCCAAAGCAAAAAGAATTTTATGTCCATAAGATGGAATACTGTACAATATAAGCCATTAAAAATCATGCCAGAGAGGCCAGCAATTTAGCTCAGTGGTTCTGCTGCCTGCCTCGCAAATGCAAGGTCCCGAGTTTGATCCCTGGTGCCAAAAAAAAAAAATCATACCATGGAAAATTTAGTAACATAGAAAAAACACATTATATGCCAAATGAAAAATGTAGCTCAAAACACAGTAGATGTGCAGTATGCTCACCATTTTGTAAGATATGGGTATTACACATTGACAAAAGGATCCAAAAATAGATGCAAAAATGTTAATGATAGCACTTTTCCTCCCTTTTCCAAGGTTATTATATTAAATATATATTGTTTTGAATCAAAAAAAAACATTTTAAGCATATAATATTAAGCTTTAGACAATAATCACTTAAAAAATGATTGGAATATATACTGCAGTATTAGACAAGGAAGAAAAAGCAACTTGTAATTGAAACAACATAATTATGTTAAAAATTTACAAAGCAATAAAATCACCTTGCTGTAATAGGAAATGGCCTCTTTATATTTGTCAATTATATCTTCAGGGCTAAGACAGTTCTTAGCACGTCCAATTTCAGCACTGGTGTCAGGGTTTATGCCATTGGTGGTAAGGGCACCTGCAAACCAAAAAGAGAAGAAATAATCTTTTGCTTTTTCTGTCCTGTTTCTTAGTTTAAAAGGAATGTGAATTAGTTAAAACTTAAATATGCCCTATTGAACTTTAAATAATGAAATGGTGTTTAAAATTTTTATAGATTATACACTCCCTATAATAATCTTGTCAACAAAGCATTGTGTTAAATGTTAATTAACACAGTTTTCCTCCTGATAAAAATTTTTATGAAAGAAAATGTAATGCACTACATAACAATAGCATGTTTACAACAAACAGCTTAGCCATCTTGCAACACAGGTAGAATTCAACACACAGTCTCTCTTGGCTTGAAATTTTTCATGTTAGCAAGGGCCCACCCTACATCCTCAAAGGAGAGAGACTGTGTATGAAACATTTTCTGAGCTCTATAGCACTAAAAAAGTAATCTATAAATACCAGTGTCCTTTCCATGATTGTCATTTTCCATTTCTAACCAACTCCTGTCAATAAGCAGAACCTCCTAATTCTCCAGCCATCAAATCCTCTCGGGAAAGAGTCTTAGTTTACATTTTCAGAATACAATCAACAACACAAAGAACTCTAGCAGGAGAAAAATTACGAAATATTCTTTGATATCTTAGAATACTCAAAAAATATTCACCTAAGCCTCAGAAGCAAGAGAAGCCAGGCTTCTCATAAGCCACTTGTTTATCTTACAGTCAGTAGCATCCCCCACAAATCCCACATCCCTTGTGTCTGTTGGGAGGCTCAGGGTAAGCCGTTGCCTGCATTTACAACTACACTTGACCAGAGTGCACAGCTCACGCTGCCCTCATATTGTGCAAGCTCAGTTAGTGCCCTCATCCTTGTCTTGGTCCAATTTTCTCACCTGCATGCTTTTACTCTCTAATTCCATAAGCTGCCGCAAATGCTTTTTTGGAACAAGACAGAAGACTGAATATTTACTCATTAGATAAGTGGAAAGATGGATGGGAAACAGAGAGACTGCGAAATGGGGAACAAAGAAAATGCATATGCAAAATCTTCTTCCAGTAAGATAAGAAAGATCTATTGCAGAGAACTGCAAAGAGGCAGGTGGCTTGGGATTTTGTTTCCTATGGATTTTATGAAAATCACAGCAACAAATGAGAGAGAAAAACTATAAATAAGAAGAAGAAAGGGCAGGCTTGGAAAAATATCTAAAATATGTGCTTTTTAAAGAACAGATTCAAACCAGCACAGCTCACTGACACAAGCTCTGGGTACACACAGGCTTACACCAGGCAGTTCCATAGCCATGACAGAAACCATCCTGACACTTTGAGCAAGCCCCACTTCTGCAGGTGAGGGGCAGAACCTGGGGAGCCAGGTATTTTCACCAGTCCTCAAGGTCAGAGAGCTGGTGACTCCAAGGATTTCACCATGAGCCTGTGCTCTTCACCACTGTGCTACGTGCGGTGCTTTTCTGTGGTTTTCATGCTTTTATCACATTTGTTTCTGACATAACATAATACTTAATAAATGTCAGAGTCTTGATTTACCTTAAAGGGAGGAGGAGTTATGGCGGGGTCAGAATGAGACAGGTGCTCATTCTTCACATGAAACCTCATCAGCACAAGACCAAAACACTAAAGAGGAAGTCCCCAGTTGCACTTCCTCCTCAGAGAAAAAGAGCATCACTAGTTCCAAGGGCTCACTGAGGGAGTAACTTCACTCTAATACCAAGGCCGAAGAAAACATTCCATATGAAGCAACCAAAAACAATACAACTCTTGGGAAGCTAACCAGAGCATAGCTCTCAGGAGAGCTTAATGGGCCAGACTGATTTAATTTCACTCAATAAAAGAATAACAAGCTCTAAAAATATTAGCACACAGTAGACTTGATCTTTCCTGACTTCTACACTTTTGACAGCCCATATGTAACATTACTGTGAGCCAGTGAAACAACAAGTCATGAAGACCCACAGCCTCTGGACTGTAGGCAGGAAAATCAATGCTATGAGCAGGCTGGAACCCAGACTGGATCAAAGAGTTAGAGAGCCTGAGAGAGACACCATCACAATGATTCCCAGGTATCAACCCAAAAACCTGTTAACTGTTTGAAAAATAGTTATGAATTCCTATTTTGTGCAAGATTATATACAAGGGCTGGAGATGAGGCTCAGTGGTAGAGCACTTGCCTGGCATGTGTGATTCCCCGGGCTCAATCCCCAAAACCATCACCACCACCACACACCAAAAAAATTACATACAAGACACAAAATTAGAAACTCAAGGCATACAGATAAAGCAAAGCAAGAAAAAGAGGGAATAAAGCAGAGATGAATGTGACCAGAAAGAAAAAAAATAAAACAGGAAATGGTAGTGTGGTAATAATTTCAACTATAGGCAGCACATTTGTGTTTGACTAGTCTGCTATCCAAGTAGAAACAAAATGGGCCAGGGATTTAGCTCAGTGGTTCCGCTGCCTGCCTTGCAAACACAAGGACTTGAGCTCGATCCCCATTACAAAGAAAGAAAAAAAGAAAGAGAGATAGAGAGAGCAATCAAAGCAATGCAGCAATGCAGGGTTCATGGCACACCCTTGCAATCCTGGCTACTCTGGATGATGAGGCAGAAGGATCACAAGTCTGAGCCAAGCATGGGCAACTTACTGAGGCCTTATCTAAGGATGTAGGCCTTATCTGAGGATGTAGATCATCAACCCCTGGAGTCAATCTCAGTACTACAAAAAGAAAATAACAACAACAAAAAAGGAAATGACATACAAAGTGACAACTGCAGAGGAATAACAGGAGGACAGTGTATCCCCAAGCCTGGACAGTGAACTGGGCAAGTTCATGAAGGAGACGTAGCACCTGAAGTGACAAAGCTAAAATGCATTCTTAATTATGGTACTGGAATACTTGACTGGTTATTCGGAAAAAGGTAAAATCAGATTCACTTCACACCAAACACAAAAACAAACTCCAAATGGATCTGGGACTGAAGTGTAAACAGAAAACCTAAAAAAAAAGTTCAAGAAACATAGGTAAATTACTTTAAAAGCTCGATATAGCAAAAGGCTCTCAAGATTCAAACCCAAATGCAATTTTTAAAATAAACATGTATATATCAAGCACAAAATAATACAGCAAAACATGCCATAAATAAAGCTATACATAAATGATAATCTGAGAGAAAATATTTACAATATATATCATAAAGTACTATTATCCCTAATATACAAAGATGTCATGAGGAATAGGGACGTATCTCAGTGGTAGACACATCTCTATGTCCTAGCAAGTGTGAGGTCCTAGGTTCAATCCCCAGCACTGAAAAAAAAAAATCATAAACAGAAAAAAAAAGATCAAAAGAGATGAGAAGACAATTCAGAAAAGAATACCAGACTGGCTGTGTAGCTCAGTGGTACAGCACTCACCAGCATGTGCAAGGCCCTAAATTCAATCCCCAGCACTGGAAAAAAAGGTGTAATATATGACCTCCTGCCTTTTATATAAGAAGACAAAATAAGAACTTCTTTTTTTTTTTTTAGCATTCTGGGGACTCTTTATTCCTTTGTGTAGATCTAAATTTCCACCCAACTCCATTTTCCTTTGCCTCAAGGAATCCCTTTAATATTCCTTATACTGCACTTTGTGTAGCTAAATTTCCACCCAACTCCATTTTCCTTTGCCTCAAGGAATCCCTTTAATATTCCTTATACTGCAAGTTGGCTAGTTATGAATTCTTTTTACTTTATTCTTCTTCATTTTCTATGGAGGTTTTCACAAGTTGACGATGTTTTCTTTCACTATTTGAAATGTTTTGCCCAACTGTCCTCTGGATTGCCTAGTTTCCAGCAAGAAATCTGCTGTCTTCCATATCTTCAGAATCAGATGTTTCCATCTCTGGTAGAACATTAGGATTCTCTGTTTGCCACCTGTTTTCAGCCACTTGATCATGTGTCTTAGTGAAGTTGCTTCATGTTTTCTGGGGTTCATCATGCCAAAATAAGAACTTCCATATGATTTCTTAAATGGGGAACAAATGGGATCAGTTACCTAGTGAGGTAGAAGGAGTAAGAGGAAGTGATGTGTCTCTGAGTAAAACTTTGTGTACAGTTTTGACTTCTGAAACCATGACAATGCTTTATAGACTAAAATACAATCAATAAAGATGAATGGAACTGCTAAAAAACTACAAATAGAAACAAATGACTACATATCAAGTAAATAATATAATCACATTGACAGGGAGAATGAAAGAATAGAACCAAGTAACTTCTGATTGCACTACCTTGTACATTTATCCTCAGAATAAACACAAAAAGAATCACACACAATCCTTGAATTCTAGCTATATGTGGGGGTTTGCTTCTGAACTGATGCTAGTTAGCAACCGCAAAATATTTTCTATCACTGAACTGAGAAAATGAGTATATATATATTGATGACCACAGTTATCACAAATGGAGAAGGAAGGTGTAAATGTGAAACACAAGAATACTAGAAAGAGGGCAGGGATTTGGCTCAGTGGTTCCACCGCCTGCCTCACAAGTACAAGGGCCCGAGTTCAATCCCTGGTACAAAAAAAAAGAATACTATAAAGAACCGGTGTTTGGGGTTAGAATTGGAGAAACCAATATAAACTATAGCTAACAGTACGAACTTGACAAAGGGTCCAGAAGCAATGAACACATGAGCACATTTATTTTCCAGGTCTTGGTTTCCTTTTTTTTTTTTTTTTTTTGGTACCAAGGATCGAACTCAGGTCAGATCTTGGTTTCTTAATACCATTCTCCAGCAAAAGGAATTGGAACTCCTTAGAGAAATGTCAGATTCCAGAGCTGCGACAAAGGAAGTACAAAAAAAAACTCAAAATCTCTGCACCACAAAGTAAAAAATTGTTTTTATACAACAGGGAACATGTCAAAAGGGCACAAGTAGTGCATGCCTATAATCCCAGCAATGGGGAGGCTAAGGCGCAACAATAGCTGGGAATTCAAGGCCAGCCTGGGCTACACAGTGAGCTTAAGACTAGACTGAACTGCGTAGCAAGACCCTGTTTCAAAAAAAAAAAAAAGCACAGGAGCCAGCACAAAGGGCTTTCACCAGCCAAATCTAGACATTGAACTACAAGGTAAAAGCATGTTAGCAATGGATTAAATGCATTGTAAAGAAAACAGGGAGAGAGGGAAGGAGAAAGAGAAGTGACTTAGATATAAAATTCTTCACTGAATGCCAGGACAAAGGGTAAATGTGTGATGGAAACACAGAGATTTATATAGTCTTGAAGTATTTTCTCTCAAACTATTAATTACAAAGAAAAAATACTAACTTTGAAGTAGAAAATCCTAGCAGCCTCCATTTTAACCAACAATCAAAGCAATCAGCACCAATAATGGGATAAATCAACATTTCATCCTCCTGAGACTTGCATAATGAGCACAACACACATTTGGTTCCTCCCTCATTTTGCCAAAACTTATGACCTCATAATCATGAAGCAAGCAACTTTCCCGCAAGCTTGAATCAAGAATATTCTACAAAATAAGTGATCTGTACTCTTCAAAAATATCAATCATCAAAAACAAAAAAAGAAGAAAGGCTGAGAAAAACTATTTCAGATTAAACAATATGAAGTTGATATAGAAACTACATGAAGTGTACGATCCTGGACCAGATCCTGGGTCAGGAAACAGAACTGCAGTCTAAGAACAGCTGGTGGAATGCAAACAGGATCTGCATGGTGAAATTCTCTGATTTTAACCAATATAACTCAGTATGTGCTGTTCTTCTCCTTAAAAATGAGCATCAGAGCAGGCACCAGGCCTGCAGCTCACTCTCAATAGCTCCAAAGAACATATAACAGAGAGAAATGGAATAATCGAGCAAACGATAACAACTGATAACTCTGGACAGAGAATACTTCAGAATCATTCTTGATATGTAAAAGTTTTTGTAAGATTTGTACATTTTGTGTTATTTCAAAATCAATAGTTAAAAAATTAGAATACTAGATTTCGATCCCCAGTACAAAAAAAAAATTACAATATTGGCAAACTCAGTAAAGTGAAAAATAGGATATATTAAAAACAGGATGTCTGCCTCGCAAATGCAAGGTCCCAAGTTCAATCCTGGTACCAAAAAAAAGGGGGGGATATATTTCAATAGAGATAAAAACACTAAACATACGAGATTGGAAATATAAATGAAATGAAAATGGTGAAGACTAATTACAAACTAAGAACATAGGTCCTGAGAAGAATGATTGATTCTTGCACTCATGACACCCATTTTGAACTCCTATGTGACAGACACAGAGTTGAACACAGGACAGTATACACTGTATTTAACAAGTCAACATCAGAACATCATGATAAAAGTAATGTGAGTGACATCAGACACCTGCCAGACCCTTACTAAAGAACCACATTTCATATTGTGTAATAGGAAGAAAAGGTCTAAAAGAGTAGAGGAAGTGGGAGGGGTAGGAGAAAGGGAAAAAGGGAAAAGAAAAAATATGTAAAAAGGAAAAACATGGAAACAATGTCTTTGTAAACAGGGAAGGGTGGAGGGAGTGAAGGGAAGGCTGGAGAATGGAGAAAAATAAGGACCAAGATAAGTCTTGTAAAGGTACAAGATCCCAATGATGAATGTAACTGTACTGTATACCTAAACAGTACCAGTAAACTTAATAAAGATTTAAAAAGAACCACATTTAATATCAGGATCTTATTCCCCCGCCCCACGCAAAGGTAATAAAAATCTTGGAAAGAGGATAGAGCTTTGTCATGAAAAGAATTAAGGATAAATTGACCCAGGAAGAAACAAAAGAGGAGGAAGAGTTCTTAAGCAAGCTGAAAGAAGACAAGGATCAATAACAAAAACTCCACAGCAGAAATAAAATAAGAAGAGAAGGCTTGAATCTTTAGTTCGCTTCCCAGGTGGCCGTATCACCTTATAATTTCCCTTAACAAAGAATGAATACTTGCTTTCTGATATCATGAAGGGCACTTGAATTAAATCTTTATAATTTTTATTAACCTAATAAGTGAAAAATAATTGTGTTCAGAAGTTCTGCACACTGGTAAGAGTGGGCACCTTTTCATATATTTATTTAGGTTTTTCATTTTTTGGTGAATTTTCTTTTCCTTCTACTGCTCCTATTTCTGAATGACTCGTCTTTTTTTTTTTTTTTTCAGTAAGAGAGATTGAACTCAGAACCTCATACTTATGAGGCAGGCGCAATGCCACTGAGCTAAATCCCTGGCCCAAAATGACTTGTCTTTTTAACGAGGGATTTTAAGTTTTTATACAACTTAGATACTGTTCTTTTGTATCTATTGTGAATGTTTCTCCCAGTCAGCTACTTGTCTGACTTATGGGTTTTTTTTAGTAGATGTTTTATATTTTTATACTCAAATTGATAAGTCTTCATATCTCATATACAAGGTATAAAGCAAATCCTTTATTTTACATTTATCATGTGTTTACTTGTGTTCATTTCAGTGTTACATGTATTTTCTTCTAAGACATGCATTTATGTGAGTGGTTAATGTCTACATGATTATCTTTAATTGATTAATGTGAACTAGTTATCCAACCACAACAGAATTATGTTAAATATCAACAACAGCAGAAAATTTGGGAAATTCACAAACATTTGGAAATTTAACCACACACAAATGTCCAATGATTCAAAGGAAAAAAAAAAACACAGAAGAAATTAGAAAACTCAGCTGAATGAAAATAAAAATACAATACAACAAAAATGGCATGCTTTAAAAGCTTAGAGGGAAATTTATGGCTCTAAAAACCTATGCTTTATTTTTTTTAAAAAAGGAAAAGACGGGAAAAAGGAAAATCTCAAGTCATAATCTAAGAATCTAGAAAAAACCTGAATTCAAAGCAAGCAAAAGGAAGAAAATAATGAGTACTACAGAAATGAATGAAATAAAGAATAAAAAAACAATGGCTGGGGATTTAGCTCAGTGGCACCATACCTGCCTGGCAAGCACAAGGTCCTGAGTTTGATCCCAGCCCTGGAGTGGGTGGGATAAAAAAACAATAGAGAAAAATCAACAAAAACAAGTCTGCTTTTAAAGCAATCAATAAAATTGACAAATTTGCCATGAAAAAAAGGAGAGAGGACTCAAATTACTAAAATTAGAACTGAAAGAAGAAAATTGTTACCAACCTTGCAGAAATATAAAGGACTATAAAGGATTACTATAATTATTTGCATACCAATAAATTAAATAATGCAGATGAAATGGGCAATTCCTAGAAAGACAAACTACCAAAACTGCCTCAAGAAGGAAAATAAAATCTGAATAGACCATACAAGATAATGAATCGATAATATTTTAAATTTCCTATAAAAGAAAAAATAGAAGGAAAAAAACAGAAATAAAGCTTTTATAAATAAAGAGGGGAAGAAGGTTTGGAGGGAGAGGAAGGGAATGGGGAAAAAAAGGAGAATCAAAATATATTATATATACAGGTACAAATTCCCTATGATCAATGTGATATATATATATATATATATATATATATATCTCCAAAATGTACCAATAAAATTATTTTTTTTAAATTCTCATAAAGAAAAGGCAAGGTACTAATGGCTTCATTGTTGAATTTTACCAAATACTTAAGGACATATAGCCAGCCATGGTGGCACAAGCCTGTAATCCCAGTACTAGGGAGGCTGAGGCAGGAGGATCACTGGGAGTTCGGGGGCAGCCTGGACTACATTACTGAGTTCATGGCCAGACTGCACTACAAAGTGAGACCCTTTCTTTAAAAACAAAAGACATATTGACCAGTTCTCCAGTTCTTCACACACCCTTCACAAAAAAGTATATAAGGGAGAGGAACACCAATCAACTCCTTCTATGAAGTCAATATTGTCTTGATACTAAAGCCAGAAAAAGACATCAAAGTACAAGAAACTACAGAATACTATCTCTCACAAATACACATGCAAAACTCCTCAACAAAATAGTAGAAAAATCCAGCAAGATATAAAAGGATTATACAATATGATCAAATTGAGATTTATCTCAGAAATGTAAGGTTAGCTTAACATCTAAAAATTAATTCATGAAAGGAAAGAAGGGAATGGAAATAATATGAGAAAATGAAAAAGTGGAAACAGTCTTTGTAAATAGGAAGGGGTGGAGGGGATAAGGGAGGGCAAGGGAATAGAGAAAATATAAGAACCAAGATAGATTATGCAAAGGTACAAATTTCCAATGATGAATGTCATTATATTGTATACCTAAAATGTACCAATAAACTTAATAAAAAAATAAAAAATAAAAATTAATTCATGTAGCCAGGGATTTAGCTCAATGGTGCCATCGCCCGCCTTGCAAGCATAAGGTCCGGAGCTCAACCCGGAACAAAAAACAATTAATTCAAGTATCCCCAGAGCCTAGAACAGGGCGTGGCACACAATAAGAATTCAATAAAGATTTGTTCAGTGAATGAAAACAAAAAAAAATAATAATTCATGTAATACACATTCAAACAGCATAAAGGGCAAAAACCATGTGATCAATTCAACAGACACAGAAAAAGCACTGACAAATTCAACACCCTTTCATAATAAAAGTTTTCTATACACTAGAAATAGAAGGGAATGTTCTCAATCTGATAAAAAGCACCAATGAAAAAGCTACAACTAACATCATACCAGCATTTAGTGGAAAAGTACTAAATGTTCTTCCTAATATCAGGAAAACAGAAAATATGTAAACTGGAATGGAAGAAGTAAAATTATTTCTATTTTCAGATGATATGATCTTATTTATAGAAAATCCTAAAGAAATCTCTAAAACATATTAGATCTAATGAGTTCAGCAAGACTGCAGAATTTATATAATATCAATATATAAATTTAATTGTATTTATATATACTTTCAACAAACCACCTGAAGGTGAAATTAAGAAAACAATCACATTCAAAATAGTATCAAAAAGACATAAGTAAAGAATGAATTTAATAATAACAAACAGAAATAGAAAATGATATTCTAAAACTTCCAGACAGTAATGAAAAAAAAACAAAGCTAGGGTTGGGATAAAACACTTGCCTAGAATGCATCACCACAAAGTAATAATAATGATAATAATAAATGTAAAAACATCCCACATCTACATATCAGAAGGTATATATATTCTTAAAATGACAACACTCTCCAAATTGATCCACAAATTTATCATAATCCCTACCAAAATCCCAGCTGTGTTCTTTCAGAAATAAGACTATCTAATCTTAAAATTCATATAGAAATTCAAGGAACTCAAAGTAATCAAAACAAGCCAGGCGTGGTGGCATACACCTATAATCCTAGCACTCAGGAGGCTGAGGCAGGAGGATTGCTGTGAGTTCGAGAGTAGCCTGGGCTACATAGCGAGTTCCAGGTCAATCTTAACTACATAGTGAGACCCTGTCTCAAAAAAAAATAACAACAAAAAAAAAGCAACCAACACAATCCTAAAAGAAAAGAACAAGTTCGGAGGGATTATATCTCCCAATTATAAAACTTACTATGCCTGTCATGTAAAGGTTCAAGATCCCAATCATGAATGTAACTGTACTGTATACCTAAAATGTACCAATAAACTCAATAAGGAAAATAAATTACTGTGATTTATTGGGTGGGGGGCAGACAGGTAATTTACAATTTTACAATAAGGAAAAAAAAGTTACTTCTTAAGCATGCATACCCACTCCTTAAAAAAAAAATTTAACTGTAAAGAGGTAAACAAACATCTACCAAAAAAAAAGTTTCTCATAAATTGAAAACTTAAAAGCACAAGTACATCAGTTCCTCAGAAAACTTATATAACACATAGAATTCATTTTCAAGAATTCTAACAATAATGTAAACCCAAGAAACAAAGGGAAAAATCACATTTGATAGCCAACTTTAAACACATGGTAAGGAAAGGCCTAGAAATCCTACAGCTCTGACACTAACACAATGAAAGAAAAGTCTTTACCAGAAGACAGTGGAATTCTGCACATAAAACAGGATAAACTTAGTTAAATTGCATTGGATCTAGGGATGGTTTTTAAAATAAAATTCTAAAGTTTGAACACTGCTGTAAAACTACAAAATGCTCTGGAAAACAGACAGAAATCATTATATATAAATATGTGAAGTCTGCTCCATGTCCCATACAAAGACAAATTTATTTTTCATTACTCATGGCTACTGATTACTTTAATCAAAGCAGAATATTTTCATTAAGACATATTACATATTATGTAATAATTATTACCTATTATGTAGCAATGCATATTACACTCCTCTTGTCAAATATAGTTAATGAATGTACTGTGCCATATAACCATAATACATCTAAAATAGTTGCTAATTTCTTGTAAATGCCTTTGTGTGGTTTGTGGAACTGTCCTCAAACTTCCCGGCTTTTTTCAACAGATCTTAGAGGGTTGGGTTTTTTTTTCAGTTTTTTGAGACAGGGTCTCACTATGTAGTTGAGACTGACCTGGAACTCACTGTGTAGCCCAGGCTGGTCTCGAACTCACAGCGATCCTCCTGTCTCAGCCTCCTGAGTGCTGCGATTGCAGGCATGCGCCACCACGCCCCACTTTTAGAGGTATTTCTATATTGTCTTTTCCCTTTTGAAGCAATTAACAGACCTGCTGTCAAGATTGTCGTTACAAAGGAGGATACAAGAACACCATGTTCTAAATAAGCTATTGTAGTAAAAGGTACTCTGTTAACACAGGATATTTCTAATTATATATCTGATAAGCAATATGTATGTGGAACAGGGTCAGGGATTTAGCTCAGTGATTCCACCGCCTGCCTCACAATCGCCAAGGTCCTGAGTTCAATCCCTAGTACAAAAAAAAAAAATATGTGTGTGTGTCTGTGTGTGTGTGTCTGTGTGTGTGTGTAGAATATACAAAGAACTGTTAAAAATCAATAATAAGACACTCCAACTAAAAAATGGACAAAGGATGTGAAGTAACATTTTTTTAAAGGAAGTACACAAATAACCAATAAGCACATGAGAAGATGCTCTGCTCAGCAGCTAGAAGGGCAATGCCATTCAAAGGTGCTGTGAACAGCACTTCATACCCTCCAGGATGGCCGTAATCAAAAGGGTAACAACTGCCAATCAGCATATAAAGAAATTAGTATTCCCACATGTTACTGGTGAGAATATAAAGTGGTGCAGCCACTTTTGAAAATAATTGGCAGTTTCTCCAAAAGTTAAATACTGAGTTACCACATGGTCCAAAAATTTCACTTTCCAGACATATACATAAAAGAATTTAAAACACAAATCTATGCAAAAACTGGTATCAAAGAGTTCAGAGCATCATTATTCATAACAGCCAAAAAACAAAAACAGTACAGGTACAAGATCCCAATGATAAATGTAACTGTATTGTTTGCTTTAAGTGTACCAATAAACTTAATGGAAAATAAATAAGACTCATAAAAGCATCTCTAAAAAATAACAGTGCAGATGCCCATCAACTGACTGAATGGATAAAGGAAATGTAGTGTGTCAAGGAAGTGGAACATCACTCAGCAATAAAAAAAAAATGGGATACTGAAGTTAAAGAAACCAGTCACAAAAGACCACATGTTGTTTGATGTCACTTGACATGAAATGTATAGCACAGACAAATCCACAGGGAAAGAAAGTGAATTACTAGTTGCCTGGGGCTGGGGGAGAATGGAAAACTGAAATGGTGTGAGTGGGTACAGGGACTTCTTACCAGGGTGATGAAATGTCCTAAAATTAACTATGGAGATGGTGGTACAACCCTGAATATACTAAGAACTACTGAATTGTACATTTTAAATGGGTTTTAAAGATTTAAAGCTGTTTAAAAATTTAAAAGCCCAAGAATAGTGCTCTCACATAATAAGTACAAATTGTTAATAAGAAACTTCTCTCAACATAAAAATGAAGAAAGTAAATATGAGTCAAGTGAAATCAGCCAAAAGATTGTTTTCCTTGAATTAAGTACTTGCTGAATGTACACAAAATGTTCAGAAATAAGAAGAAAACAGATTTTGAAAAAAGAACCACTTAAAATGCAGATTGAGTAAAAGAACTTAGAAGAAAAAAAAAACAATGCTTATTGAGGACTCTGAAACCTAGCCACAATAATGCCAGAAGGTATGGTGTCCAGTGGCTCCAGGCTCTTGCTGTCCTGGACTGGACAATCAATGAACTTGAAAATACAATGTTTATTCAAGTAAAAGAAGAGAGCCAGGCACGGAGTCGCATGCCTATAATCCCAGCACTTGGGAGGCTGAGAGAGATAAGAGTTTGAGGCCAGCCTGGGCTACATAGTGAGTTCAAGACCAGCCTGAATATAAAGTAAGACCCTGTTTCAAAAAAAACAAAACAAAAGTTTAAGAAGAAAAAGAAAAATAAGTAAAAAGTTAAGTGTAAAAAGAAAAAGAAGAAAAGTGAAGATATAGCCTTCACACAGGACAAGCCACTGTAAGAACAAGAGGGCAGTAGTGACCCTGAAGTCAATGGTTACCTTTTTTTTTTTTTTTTTTTTTTTTTTTTTTTTAGATCAAACTCAAGACTTTGCACTTCCAAGGCAGGCACAGTGCCACTGAGGTAAATCCCCAGCCTTAGTCACCATTTTTTATATCCTCTATCAACTTCAGATCTAGATCATCAGAAGTTGTTCTATGCATACATTCTTTCTGTGACAGACAGGTCACACTCTATTATCCAGCTTCCTTTCCCATTTTCTTGATTGATAGGCCACAGCCTACTGTCCAGCCTCTTTGCCATTCCTTCATCTCCTGCTTCAACCAGAAATGATGGGGAGATGCTTTATTTTTGAAATAAGCAATGGAGGGATGGGGATTTAGCTCACTGGTTCTGCCACCTGCCTCACAAGTACAAGGACCCAAGTTCCATCCCCAGTACCAAAAAAGATTAAAAAAAAACAATGAAGCAAGCACTCATCAAACTCTTCTTCTAGCTTTGGAAATGTAGGAAAAGCAAATAGAAAAAAATTTCTGAAACAGTTTTTCTTCAACTATTATATCCATTTAAAATTTAAAAACAAACAGAAGTGGTACAATTTTATGATGGTTTCATGTAAATGAGTTTTCTGGAAGGCTGAACAATTTTATCGTCCCTGAGAGAACGTTAGCTATTCAGACTCAGAGGCTGTAAGAGAATCAAATCTCACTGTTCCTAAGAGCTGTGAAGAGATTCCTTCCCAGCAGACTTGCCAAGGCACATCCATAAGGGTCTGTACAGCAGAGATAGGGTTGCCTGAAAGATAACCACAGGTCCAGCAAGAGTGGCCAGTCCCAACCCAAAGGCCCTGGAACAGCAGCCAGCAAGGGGGGGGGCAGCCTATGAGACAGCAACAAGATGTAGGTAAGAACAGAACTCAGTTCTCTTTCCTTGCTCTCCCTTGGCTTAGCTAAGTAAAGTCCATATTATTCTCATTTAGACCCACTAAAGAAGATGCCCTCAAAAGCCAGCACCAGTGAGCATCTGTGTCCTTTCCTGTAGCTTTCCCTTCTATAGCAGGAGCCTGACACATCCTAAATGATAAAGTTTCACACAATTATCCTCGCCTTTACTTCCAGCACTCTAAACTGAATTTCACCTCTGTACAACTTTATTTTAAAACATTTTTCTCTCTACAATCAGCTGATTTTTCACATCAGAAGAAAATCTGACTTTTAGAAGTAGCTCTCAACTACTTCTACATGGTATATGTACCCTCCCCAACAAGTAATGTGACCAACTCACTGAAATTTCTCCCTTTTTACATCAGGTATCCTAGCCAGAATGGACTCAGTGAGGTTTAGTGGTCAAACATCAATGCATTCAACATTGGCCTAATTTTCATCAGCTGAAGCACAGTCATACAGCTCCTCAGTGACAAGAGGCCTGGCCCTAAAATGGCTTTCTCATCAGCCATTTGGGTCTCCTGAAAGCAAACAGCATTTGTTATGCTTCCTCTATGCTTCCTACAAGCCCAACCAAGAAACTTACAGAAAGCCTACAGAAAGGACTGAACACAAATAATCAAATGAAAATCTGAAAACCTGAGGCAACTCCATTTCAGAATCAAAATACACAATGAGATGAAAGCAGACTGCCCAGGCCCTAAATAAGCCTATGTCTCTGCTGCCTCATTTGTATTCTTCCAAGGAAAGAGTTTGTCATTTTTCTATTCCTTTGTCATTGCTTCTGATTAAGCCAGAAAATAATAGCACTTATCATGAAATACTTAAGCACTGTAATAAAATGTTTTTGTTGTATTAATTACAGATGGTATAAGGAAAGAAAAAAACCCACCTGTGTAAAAAAGACAAAATTTATTTCCCATTAAAAAGACATAGGCAAAATGCAGTAGGGAATTGGAATTGGTATTGAAAAGAGCATAAGCCATGAAATCAGAGCAAAATCATTACTATAAATGACTTCAAAATTAATAGGACATGCATGCTCAATGCATTCAGAGAATTAAAGGCACAATTTTCAAATCATTCACTTAACCATGCTAGGGGGACAATTTTCCTCTTCCACAGACAACATGAAGCAGTAGGGTGCCCCATCAAACAAGGACCAAACAATAATCAGGTTTTTAACAGTTCTGATTTAAAGTAACTTAAGTCAGACTGTTCCAAAGATCACAATCCAGAAATTTTAACCATTCATTCACACCACCATGAAACAAGCACTTTAAAAAAAATAACGAACCAAAAGAAACTAAGCACAGAGATGATGTACCTGGATCAATGAGAACTTCTTGTGCCCCTGGAAGAAAGAACAGATTATGGTCTTTTATTTGGAAAACAAAACTGTTTAAAGACAACTACAATACACATTTCATAATTAATTTAGCCTTGAAAAATCTGAGACACTGTATCTGATCAGAAAGACAATTCTCAAAAAGTGTGTTACCAGTGCAGTGTTTTGCTTCAGAACATAAAAAAAGAAAGACAGAAAAGTTATCATTCATGTCCTAAACAAATGGTAAGGTACCTCCTTACCTCTTTCTCTTCCCACTTTCTAAGCTCACATTGCTAACTCTTCCGAAACAAGTATGAAAATTTCTTATTTCCACAAGTAAGTCAAGTAACAAAGAAATATTATTTGTGGAAACATTATCAGCACCCTGAAAATGGGGAGAAGGTTATATAGACCTAATGCCACTCCCCTAAATCAATTAATCAAGCTCACTCTCTCTCTCTCTCTCTCTCTCTCACACACACACAACACAAACACACACGCAATTATTGGACAGTTCCTTGAACTAAAGATGTCCAAGGTTTAGAAGGTAGCTTTGTAATTAATTTAAAATATAAAATGATTACTCTTTCATTATTATCAAGAAGCTTATGAAAATCTTGATCATCTGCTGAACTACCCAAAGTATCAGTGAGATGCAATTAGTCTTCTCTTCAGAATGTAATTTCCCATTATAGCAAAACACACCCCAAGAGCTTCTAGCTACAAAATAGCTTATTATTAGCTATTATTATTTATAAACAGTTTGACAAAATTTTTAAAATATATGCCTTAATAGCATACAATCTTGCTGAAGTAACATATTTATTCGATTGTATGGAGAATAAGTCCCATGATTACCGTGTATTTAAGAGCTATATCATATATAGCAATTCTATTTTTATATACACAGACTAAAAACCACTGCAATCTGTAAGCCACCATCAAAATTTTTAAAAAACAAACAAATGAAAAGGTGCTTTCTACTGAGTACATCAGGGTCTTTCCTTTCCCTTGAGTGCTGGCTCCCCTCAGAAAGCACCCAGGATTTGTTCTAAGTCTAATGAAGGTAGTTCCCTCAGGAAGCACCCAGGATGCTCTGTTCTAAGACTGATGGGGGAGGTCCCCCCAAGAAGCCCACAAGATGCTTACTCTAGTCTAATGGGGAAGGTCTCCTCAGGAAGACCCTCTTAGGTCCAGAGCTGACAGGACTGTCTCGGTTTGTCTAAATTTGAGAAATAGTTCTAAGAGACTCACTGTACTATATCCATAAAGTTCATGGACAATGTGGCTTCATCAGTAACAAAAGTGACATTTCAATTCTCTTCTTCTTTTGTCTAACCTCTCAAGTGACAGGTAGAGAAAATAGGGTTTTTGTTTGTTTTTCGTTCTTTTTTGGTACGAGGGATTGTACTTGGGACCTTAAGCTTGAGAAGCAGGTGGCAGAACTACTGAGCTAAATCCCCAGCCCAAAATAGGATGGTATTAGTGGGTCAAAAAATACTAATTAAGAGCTGGGGATTTAGCTCAGTGGTGCTGCCACCTGCCTTGCAAGCACAAGGTCCTAAGTTTGATCCCCACTACCAAAAATAAGAAGAAAAAAAAAACCCTAGTTAACAAGCATATAAAGAATTATGCCCCAAGTATACTGATTAAGAAGTAACTCTGTGGCTTAAGATAGACTCGTAATAACTCTCCAAGGCCCACATCACTAGTGCTGCTGCTAATTATGTTACAGGAGCTACTGACCCTCCCCAAATGTTCACTCACTTCTTATTTGGGTCTTTCTTGATGAACTTGCTTCTTTTTATTTTAATTCCTCAGCAAATGCCAAACACTATGAAATGACACCTCCACACAAAATAATAGCTAATGGGCATGAATTTTTTATGAGATGATCACTATGCTAAACACTTTACATACACCTTGTGTAGTTCTTACAATTGCGTGAAGCTGATATTAGCATTTAACAGATGAGGGGGGAAAAAACCTCTGAGAAAACAGTGAATCTATGCACGTGGCTAAATGTATCATCAGCATTCAAACCAAGTCAGCAGGATTAAAAAAACTAGACTCTTCTACTAAAGTGGCCTTCCACTAATGACATACAACAAGGCCCTGAAACTCAGAGAACTCAACATTCTTTTCAGCTTCAAGGCACTCCAGAAATGGTTTCTACCTCTTTTATAAAATCACAGCTATCTGGTTTTTAATATTGGAAGAAAAGTCCAATTTCACCACTGCTTTCACAGCATGCCTCAAATTTTCACACTGAGATGACAGAACAAAATTAAGATATAACTAGAATACCTTTTCCAGATATCTAGATATATGAACACTGTGCTATTCTGAAGCATTAAGTTAAGAAATCAAATTAAAGGAACCTTGTTTAAATCTTGTACAAACAGAAATAGTAGGCATTTTAAAAAAGAGATGCAACAGCGCCACCAATGTTCTGCCTAAGAAAAGCCTTCCTGAGTCACTGAAAAAGATGCAGAAAAATAAACAAATTGCCTCATGATAAACAACCTTCATTAGGGTTTTTTGTTTTTTGTTTTTTTTTAAATAGGATGCTCAGAGGCCACAGCTAAAGCTTAGCTGGCACAGCTGAAGTCTGCTTCAGAAAGAGATAGTAGTCAGTAATTAATTTTAAAAGTTTAACACCTTTGACGTAAACAAAAGAGAGGCTCACAGAAACTTATGCGGTAAGAGGAAAAGATCTCTGCCACTCCAGCCTCTTCAGTTTAGAGGGAGGCTGAGACTCAGGGTAGTCTCCCTTCTGGCATTCAGTTGCAAAGCTTCCCAAAGTCTTTTTACTTTGCTCTGTACCAAAAACCAACTGATCTGCAGGAGCCCTGCAGTCACAAAGCCATGTCTGTATTTTGAGCTGTACGCAGATAGCTTTGGGAGCTTGTATAATGCCTCCCAATGGGCTAGCAACTATAAGTCACACAAATTTGTCAGGAAACAAAAATGATTACATAAATGTTAAAACAGCCTGGCCTATTCAATGACATTCCCTTTTATTCCCTCCATAAAGGAAAAGAGATAGCTATAAAATCAACATTTTTATCTTTTTAACGTATTTAGGAGGTATAGAAAAAAGAAATCCATCTTTTCTTCAACCACAACAGAAATAAACTTATTCTCTGAAAATAATTCAATATCAATTTTTCCAAACGTAATGACTACAGTCAACTTTTGAATGAAAAATTCCTAGTAATTTAAAGGTTTTGGTGGATAATTATATAGCAATATGAATTCTGACTTAAAAAATATATATTATGTACAAATAATCTTTAAGTTCTTCAGCCTAAGATAATTTAGCTATCTACATATTACCAGAATGTATATTATCAGAATGACACTGATTTAATCACAACTTCATATTGTTCTTCAAAATTTAACAACAGGTCCTTATCAGTTTAAATTATACTTATAAATATCATATAAGTATTCAATATGCACCAGAAATAAATTACCAGCTTCATTATTCAAAGATGATGCTTTATCCCAGTCTGTCCTTTGACAGTTATTTTTATGGGGCATTCTCAGATGGTTTTATACCTGGCTTCTAATTCTTGTGATCATACAAGGTATGCAGCATTATCCTAACCTCACAAATAAGAAAATGCATACAAACCATAGAAAACAAGAATGGAAAGTCCTCAAAACCTTAAAATATTCAATATCAGGAAAGATGACTATAGATTTTTATCTCAAAATTCACTAACAATCTTTTCTTCATACTAAACACTACATAAAACCAATTCAGTCTGCACAACTTCTCTTAAGTGTCACGAGGAAAAAAAACAAACTGCAAGTCATTAGCAACAGCTGGATTTTTTAAACCACTTTCTGCACTGTAATCCTTTTTGATGTGTTGTTTTCTGTGCTTACAAAGTTAAGAAAATAAACATATTAACTCTTAGGTGGCTGGCTGAGAATAAGACATTTCTAAAAAGAGACGGTTTTTAACTGCGCCACGCTATCTTGTATTTTCACTGACACTTCTTTCTTCTAAGGCCTTGTCACATTCAGACCACTGAAATTTATCATTAAAAACTCAGTACATTTCAGGCAAGCAGTCAAGGGGAGGCTGGTTATGGAAGCAACCAAGAATGTACACTTTTTAGTCAAGTCCACTCAGGTTCGTATCTAACCCTGCCACTCACCAGTTGGAGGATTTGGGGCAAGTCACCCAGCCTCAGTCCCCTCACCTGCAAAAGGAAGTACTGACACTTACCCCCCAAACACCTGTGAGGTGGACCACAGTAAAACACTGAGCATAGTCACTGGCCCAGACGGTGCTAGATGATTCGTTCCCATTTTGATGATTAGGTTCCCGCCTCCCCCATGCTAAGCCATACCCCAGCCATTTTGATGATGTTGATGATGATGCTATTACTAGGTTCAGAGAGACCAAAAAGCAATGATTTAAGAAACATTTATGAGTCAATAATAGGCATTTTCTTCTGGTTGATTGCAGGATGTCCTATGAATTTTTAATAAGCTAAGTTTTACCTATCAATTATAGACATAAAGGTTCATATGCCAGTCTCCAGAACAAAGAATTAGTGGACCCAACCTTTCAAAATCACAGAAGTAATGTTTAAAAACAACAAATTAAAACAAAATGAGAATTAAAGCAAAAAAAGGCAGGAGATACAGAATTATATTTTCTAACTAAAATATTCCAATTTTAAGGGAAAAAAATTCCCCCTTCTCAGAGGAAATGTGCTTGAAAACTAATCTGGATCTGAGATGTCTAGAGTCTTTCAATGCTCCTTCCTATCACTATTGGGTAATTATTAGTAATATCAACATCATTATCATTGAAAATAACAGCTTCTAACATAATCAAATGCTGGGCTAAGAGTGTTTTGGGTCCTAGTTTATTTGCTATCTTAACCTTCACAACAACCCTGTGAGTAGGAACTATTATTATCTTCCCCATCTTAACAGATAAGGAAACTAAGCCATGAAGAGATTAAACAACTTGCCCACCTCATACTGATAGCAGCTGGCATCTGTATTTCTGCTGTTTTGCTGCTGAAGAGGGGACCTAAGATATTATTCCATGAAATAAAAAGGGGGATGTTAACCAATTTGTCTAGTCTTCACCTCAGATAGTATATGCCATGAATTCCTGAGGTGAGACGAGGCTGCCGCCACAAACTGACAAAGTCTGAAAATAAGATCCAAGATGAGACCGTGCAGCTGTCCATGAGATCCAGCAGGCTGGCAGCCATGTGTGCTGCACAGCTGCTTCTGAAGTGGTCAAGTCACATCCTAGAGCCTCAGTGGGAAGCACTGGATATTTCCCAAGGGTGTCTTCAACTCTAAAAAGTTGCCAAGATTTTTACACTACACAAAGCTAACTACAGACATTTCTCTACTGCAGACAGAGCCATTTTCCAACTCCTTTAAACTTTCTTTGCCTACATTTAGCAAGAAAAAAAAAAGTAAAACATTACCCTAAAAAGTTTCCAGTCTTGCTAATCACATTAGTGGAACAGCTGTCAACTCTTCAAACCACCACAACAAAAACCTCAGAAAGACACTAAGGGTGCACAGACTTTCTTTTAAAGAAAAACCAGGGGATTGGGAATTTAGCTCAGTGGTTCTACCACCTGACTTGCAAGTGCAAGGACCCGTGTTCAATCCCCGGTACCAAAAAAGAAAAAGACAAACCAGAACTTTCTTTCACCTTTCTGCTTGCATTAGAGATGCTAAGACCTGAAAGCCAAACAGAGAAAACAGTGAATCTTAAAAGGCTGCAGAATCACACCAGGGACAGCAGTTATGACCACAAGGAATACAGTGGGTGGCTCATAACAGCCAGTGCATCTCAAGGGAGACCAAAGCCAGGAGGTACTGAGCAGACATTCCTCTTTCAAAACTTCACATTCAACACTGCCTCTCAACCTGCTTCACTTTCCTCTCAGAAACCATCAGGAGATATTTCCTGTGGAAGGATGAAAACAACATCTTCAGGAAACAGTATGGCTTCATCTCAGTAACTACACATGGAGGACACCTGCATCCAGATGGTGTGCCACCATCCCTCATTCACAGAGTCAGGCTTGGTATTCTTTGCTGATGACAGGATAATACAATTCAGGGGAGAATATCCAAAAATCTCATAGATCAAAAATACCTAGCAGTTTTGTTTGGGGCCTTGAAGTCTGTATTCTTCATTATCTTTGTGACCTTTATAACATGATGACTATGTCCTTAACTACTACTAAAAACTACTACTAAAAGCAAGTTTGTTCATTCAAGGTCAAAAGATTCAAGTGCATTGGTCATCAATAGGTCTACTCTTCCAAAGTTTTTCACTGTTCATTGCTGATAACAAATATAAGCAAATCAAGCTTAACTTATTAGGGGAAATGTATTAACCAATAAGATAAGAAACAACCCCAAGCCCTCAATTGGTTGTTAAAACTCGCTTCTGAGACCAGCTTGACCCAATATGAAGAAATGATTAAAAGGGTGGGGGGGCACAGACTCTCAAGTCAGTTCTACCACGGGATTTCATGCAAAGGTTTCAGAAATAACCAATCACTATAAGCCATCAACAGTGGTCAACACAATGGATAAGAAAAAAGAAGACAATGTCTCATATTCAAGATTTCAGATTCAAAAGACTTTAGACTTTATTGAAACATCATTCAAGCCTAGCCAAAGGCAACGAATTCCTTTTTTTTTTTTTTTTTTAACTGCCAATAAGAACAAGGCAAGGAAAAAGTAGCACTCACCTGGTCGATGTCTGTTGGCTGCTTCAGCAGGAAGGGAACTGCCCTGGAGCCTCCGAGCGCCTGTCTTACCACCTGTCCCACCAGGATAGTGGTAAATGACAGAAGCTGAGCACAGCCCTTCCAGGGCAGCTGGGTAGGAGGAAGAAAAAGACATAGAATTGGTAATGTTAGTGGCCCATGATTAGCTCAAACTACAAGGTAAAAAATTATTTGAACATCTGGATAATTTGCAAATGCCAATTTTTCCCCAAAACAAAGATCCAACTAAAAAGATCACTAGTTTTGTTACACACAGAAACTTGCCACCTAGCTTTCACAAGCCCATGGCAGGGCTGGTACCACAAAAAATTCATAAAAGTCCAAGTCTCACCAATGGGCTGATTGCACAGGTAAAACACCCTTCCACTCCATTGTTTTCTCCCCAAAAACAGCATTTTCATAGACAGCACATGGCAGATACAGTACCAGATTCTGGAGCAAGAGATGTGGGGCAGAAAATGCTCTGAATTGAAAATATCTAAATGTAAGACCACCAAAGCAGTACCAGAACATCTTTCCACCCCAAGCACCCTATGTGTGCATTCCATTTGGGACACGTAGATCTGTCCTTTCTCAAGCATCCTTATACCTGTGCTGCCTTGGGTCCAGCCCTGCTCTTGCTGGCAGTCACATCCTCAGTTGCAAGCTGAGCCACATACATGTACAGTGTGCTCCTGTGTTCATCATTAGCATCTTTTTTTTTTTTTTTGTGACAGGGTCTTACTATGTAGTTGAGACTGACCTGGAACTCACTGTGTAAGCCAGGCTGGTCTCAAACTCACAGCGATCCTCCTGCCTCAGCCTCCCAAGTGACATCATTAGCATCTTTATTCATTCATTCAGTGGTTCTTAAACTTTTGTCTCAAAACTCCTAGATACTCTTAAAAATTATGAAAGACTGGCAACCCCTTCAGGACCCCTCCTGCCTCCCAGGAGCTATTCCTATTCCCCATTCCTATTACCCAATAAATGTTCCTACTTTTAAAAAAATTACTAAGGACCACAAAAAGCTTTTTTTTTAATGTAGTTACATCTATATGTAATTATCATATTAGAAAATAAAATTGAGAAGAGATTAAGTATTTAGGTATTAATTCCTTTTAAAATAATGTTAAGCTGGCCACCTGTAATTTTTATGAAAATATCTGTGGTCCAAAACAAAAATTGCATACTGAAAAAATGGCATCATTTTAAATTTTTACAAATTTCTTTAATGTCTGATTTACCTCAAGCCAGTGAAGACCCTACTACTAACTTTACAGTCAACTGTCAGTCATCACCTGGCCTCTGAAAAACTCCACTGTGAGGAAGCAAACAGGGCAGCCCAGTTCCCGAGCCAGCCAATTGGGTTTATCAGCTACTGGGGCAGTGGGTGTTGCTTATTGCACAGACCCCAGTCATACAGCACACAGAGAAATGGACATAATCCACCAACCAATGATAAGGCCTCAAAGACTGCTTTCACAAGAAAACAGTAAAACTCACACCCTGTGTCTGTGTCTGCATCCTGCTTAATCCTTCCTCTGTTCCTCTCTTCCTTCCCACCTACTCCTGGCTCTCACTCCCTCTCTTTTCTGACTTGTATTTCTCCATTCTCTTTTGAAGCCAAATTATGGAATTACTAAAGATATTTTAAGTATGTCTTTTAATGAAGGTGTTTGTTAAATCTCTAATTCAGAACTGACTTCATTCCTTCATTCTGACTTGTTTTAACCCTAAATGGCTGCCAGGCCCCTCATTATCCAGCCACCCTCAAGGTAAGGGCCCTATTATTTTATTCCTGGTGAAACATTCATTCAGCAGGCATTTATGGATCACCTACAATATGCTGTTTGATGGACCTCCCCAGATGAAAAAGCTGTTCATGTTCTCTACCCTCAGGAGATACAGACCCTGCAAGGGAAAAAAAACTCAGCAACAAGGGGTGGCTTTGTGTCCCCACATGACATGTGGGTCAGGCAGCCCCTGTGTGTGGTGGGGGTTGAACAGGGAATGAGCCCACATACTGCTTCACCTGAAAATAGTTCATTCAGAGCCCCCAGCCCTCAGCTTGGTGGCTTCTGCCAACTTAGATGGCTTTCGCTCTGAGAAAAGGAGTAAGGCAGAGGACGCACCCAAAACACGCCCCCAGCTCTGGGGAAGTTGCCCCCAGCCCGCCCAGCCTGACCCTTCCTCACTTATCTCTCTCAATGTGGAAGAAGAAAATGCTGAAGGAGAAGTGTGCAGGGCAAACACCCCTAATTCAGACATAACTGAAAAATCAGGGTCTTACTGTGTAACCCAGGCTGGCCTCGAACTCAAGATCCTCTTGCCTCAACCTCCAGAATGCTAGGATTACAGAAGATTCTATTGTTCCAGAAACTCCATATAATGAAAGAAAGGCAAGTTTATCATATTTCAAGAATCAGAAAGGAATACAGTATACTGATTTGTCTTCTAATAGTGAAGACGTTATTTCCCCAAATTGCTCCAATACAATTTAAGAGAAAAAAACTCAACAGAGACACCATGATCATAGTTTCTAAGCCATCTGAAGATGAAGAGTCCCAGGGCCTTCCTACCATGGCACAAAGAAGTGATGGTATTTCAGAATTGGAAGATCTTTCAGAATGGAATATCCTAAAGATGCTAAACTTTAGGATTAGCATGAAAGAACTTTTTCCACAAAGAAGTGACACCAATCTACTTAAATTGATTGAGTCACAACCACCATGGATGGAGCCACTGTTGCAGCCTTGTTGATGTTTGGTGATGCAGGTGGTAGGCCCAGGAAAAGAAAATTATCTTCTTTGGCCGGGTGTGGTGGCACACACCTGTAATCCCAGCACTCAGGAGGCTGAGACAGGAGGATAGCTGTGAGTTCAAGACCAGCCTGGGCTACATAGTGAGTTCAAGGTCAGTCTCAACTACATAGTGAGACCCTGTCTCAAAAAAACAAACAAAAAAAGCCTGGGCTATAGTGAGTTCAAGGTCAGTCTCAACTACATAGTGAGACCCTGTCTCAAAAAAACAAACAAAAAAAATTATCTTCTTCTTCAGAGCCATATGAGGATGATGAATTTAATGATGATTAATCTCTTAAAAAGACAAGATTGGATTATGGAGAGGAATCAAACGAGTCTGCAGAATCTAACAGTAATTGGGAAAAGCAGGAAAGTATTGTATTGAAACTGCAAAAGGAATTTCCCAATTCTGATCAACAGAAACTAAGGGAAGTACTCGAAGAACATGAGTGGATATACATAGAAGGCTTGGAGTCTCTGAGAGTGTTTGCGGGAGACCAGGAGATGTAGATGCTTCACAGAGTGAGGTTCTGAATGGATAAAGAGGTTTCTTTAAGGGCTCAAAATTATCCTAAAAATGCACCTAAAACAAAACTGAAACAAATTTTCCATGGACACACAAAATGGATTTAAAAAGAAACGTTAAACAAATGTATTTAACCCTAAAGAAGTGAGTGAGGACTGACTATGACTCAGGTTCAGATGCCGGCAGCTCCCTGGATGAGGACTACAGCAGTGGGGAAGAGGTGCTGGAGGATGGCTACAAGGGGAAAATCTCCCACTCCCTGCAGGACTCCTCAATTGGTGAGCTCTCTCATTCCTCAGTGCTCCCAGAAAAAGGCTCAGAAGATAACAAAACTCCAGCCCTTTAATGGTTGGGAGACTGTTCACAAAGATGTCCAAAACAAATGCCTTATCAGAAGATTTGATATGGAACTGTAAGACACTGATCCAAGAAACAGATGTAGTTATAAGACTGATGAACAAATCTGAAGACATTTCAAATAAATTGACAAAACAAGTTACCATACTCACTGGAAATGGAGGTGGATGGAACATAGAATAATCCTCTATTCTAAACCAAAGTTTGTCACTCAAGCCCAACCAGGAAGTTGGTTTGAATTGGCTGGCATCGGTACATAAACATGGACTTAATGGCATTTTGGCAGATGAAATGGACCTAGTTAGAACCACTGCATTCCTGGTGTACTTCTAACAGGAGGGCAGCAAAGGTTCCCCTCGGATCCTGGTCCTAGCTTCAACTATAGATAACTGGCTAAGGGAATTTAATTTATAGTGCCCTACTGTAAACATGCTCTGCTACTATGGTTCTCTAGATGAATATAAACAAATTAGATTTAACATTCATAATAAATATGAAGGTAATGTAATTGTAAATATGTACAATTGTGCAATCAGCAGTTCTGATGACCACAGTCTGCTTCAATGCCTGAAACTTAATTATGCAATTTTGGATGAGGGCCATATGCTGAAGAATATGGGCTCCATCTGCAACCAGGACCTATGACAATTAATGCAAATAACTGATTACTGCTCACAGGTACACCTGCGAAGAGTAATTAGCACTCATGCCCCTGTTGGATTTTATTATGCCACATATGTTTAGTAGTAGTACCAGTGACATATGAAGAATGTTTTCTTCAAAGACAAAACCAGCAGATGAGCAGAATATATATGAAAAGGAGAGAATAGCACATACAAAACAAATTAAAAAGCCAGTTATTCTCAGGAGAGTGAAAGAAAAGGTTCTCAAGCAGCTGCCCCCAAGAAAAATCGAGTTGTGTGCAGTGTTAGAAAAGCAGAAGCAACTCTACCTGAGTCTTTTCAATAGATCAAAAAAATCTATCAATAACTTAGAAAAAAATACAAAAATGTGTGATGTCTTGATGCAGGTGAGAAAAATGGCCAATTACCCTTCTTTACATCAGCAATATTACGCAGCTGAGAAACTCAAGGAACTGCCTGAGCTGATACTAAAGGAACCTACACACTGTGAGGCTGACCCTGACCTAATCTTTGAAGACATGGAAGTTAGGACAGACTCTGAACTGAACGTACTTTGTAAATGGCACCAGCACATTAATAACTTCCAGTTAGACATGGACTTGATTTTGGATTCTCGGAAATTCCGAGATTTAGGATGCCTCTTGTCTGAACTGAAACAGAAGGGTGACAGAGTTGTATTATTCAGCCAGTTTACCATGATACTGGATATTTTGGAGGTTCTCCTAAAACATCATCAGCACCAGTACCTCAGATTCAATGGGAAGGCCCAAAAGGATTCATCTAATTGCTGAATTTATACCAACATGGAAATTTTGTATTTCTGTTGTCAACAAAAGCTGGTGGGTTAGGTATAAACCTGACTTCGCCAAATATTGTTATACTTCACAATATTGATTGTAATCCTTACAATGACAAACAAAAAGAAGATAGATGCCATAGAGAGACCAAACTAAAGAAGTATTAGTTCTAAAATTAATAAGCCAAGGGACAACTGAAAAAAATCCATGCAAAAAATTAATCAACAGAAATTGAAACTGGAACAAGATGACCATAGCAGATAAAGGAGACAAGGGGACCATGCCAGCAGATATCGCCACGTTACTGAAGACGTCAATGGGCCTGTGATGTGAGCCTTACGGACTCCTGGTTGACAAGGAGATCTCAATCTGGACATTTATATCATGATGACCATGGGATTTATGAATATTTGTAACTTTTTATAATTTCCATATTGCATTTCTCATAGTATGAACAACTTTTTGCCACTAACTGAACTTTCCAGATGCTCACATGGAATTTCCTAAGAAGCCACAATTAGGGAGTCCTGAAGATGCTGAACAGTCATTTTATAATGCAGTTTTCTGAATGGGGATTAACTGGTGACTATAACAAATACGCTAATGCTTTAGAAATGTCAATATTGTTGTAATTATTTCTACCTCCAAATATACATATTGTCTTTCACTGGATAATGTGTGCAGATTTTTACATGTGCCTTCTTTTGACAATGCTTATGTCTTGTTTTTGCTTGTTTCATTTGAGGTTCTTTTTTCCTGTTAGTTTCAAAAGTGTAGCTGGGTAGGTCTGTAGCTTTCACTTTTTGCTATTTGAGGCATGTATCCACCAACGTCAGCAAGAACTCAACCTGAATCTAACAGTGGCATTCCATATACTAACATCCCCCAAGTACTCTCCGTACTTATGTTAAAACACGTTTGGCATTAAATTGTTTCCCAGTGAATAGTAACTAAAGAAGCCCTTCCCTTGCTCCATGGACTCCTTCCATTCCTTTCCCAACTGCACTGTTGTGCTCATTAATTCTGCCTGCTCTTGTGCATGTTTTCATTGCTTTACTCCTAATGACCTTTGCTTCTCTTGAAACTGCTGCATAGTCACTCCTGCTCCTGGTCTCTTCCTCAGAATAGTTGCTCTTGACACACCCCCATCCATCAGCAAAGCATTGGGAACACTTTTCTAGTTTGTCGGAACAGGTTACGTAAAGCTGTCCAACTTGAGAGCGGACTGGATGTGACTTCACATTGAGACAGCATTAGTTAGGTACTGCATGGAAATAGGTCATTAACTTTAAACTCTTTATCACAAAATATAATTTTTTATTATTAAGTTTCCAGAACTTCCAGTTAAGACCACCCAAACAGAGAGGCATTGTTCAATGCCAGTCTTGTGTGGGTTACAAAGTAAAATTTAGAAGTAAAGTTGTCTATTTGCTATTTAACTCTTTATTACATCTTCCTTTAAATTTCTGCCTGTCAGTCTACAATGCTGTTTTTATTATACATCTGTTTCTTTGTATAACTTGTGAGTTTCATGTGTTTCCATTATGTAAATATCATTATAAATAAAGTTATTTATAAATTTTTTTAAAAGACCTCAGCAACAAGCATTTCCAGACCAAACACCAGCTCCCTAACAGGGAGGTTTCTAGCTCTACCCATCTGCCTGGGGTGTCAGAAGAGGCTTTTCTTCCAATAAAATGTTCTGCTTTTTCCTCTTTCAATAAAAAAAGGGGGGTATAATTCACATACAATAAAATGTATCCACTTACAATGTACAATTTGGCAGTTTTTGCAACCATCACTACTACCCAAAAACGAGCCTGCCACTTTATTAGTCACTTCCCACTCCCCCTCTTCCCAGCCCCTGCAACACTGACCTCCCTTCTGCTTCTAAATGCGGCTGTTCTGGATCTTTCATATAAATAGAATCATACATTATGTAGCCTTAGGCCAATTTTTTTCAAAGTCCATCCATGTTGCAACAATACCAGTAATTCATTTGTTCTCATACCATATTTTGCTTATTCGTTCGTTCATCACCTAATGCATGAAGTTTGGAAGAATGAGTGTAAGAGGTAAAGGTGTAGGCAAAGGCATCCTAAGCAGAGGGCAGGATATGCCATGAATGGAGGTAGAAGGAAGCACAGGGAAGAAGTACAAGCCTCCGTCAGAGGATACAGCACAGGAGGTGTGCAGAAGAGGCAACAGACAAGGTTGGGAAGTGACATGGAACCATCCTCACAGCAACCAGCACAGGCTGGCTGCTTTCCCTCTTCACCCCTTCTTATCCCCCACCCTCACCCAAACTGGGGACTAAAACCCAGGGCGTTTGCGCTGAGCTATATCCCCTCTAAGTACTATTTTTCTCACTAACCCACTAAACTGTCGGGCTGGGGTTCAAATTTGCAATCTTGCTGTCTCGGCCTCCTAGAATGTGGACATTACAGATGCACAGCACCATGCCCTTTCTTTTTAGGGACTTCTGTTTTCTCTTGAGACAAGGACATCTTCATCAGACATTCTTACCCCCTAGCCACAGAAAGTCATTCACAGAGCGGAGCAGCTCCACTGACATGTGGTAGTGCACCAAAGCATCCTGCAGCATCCCAGCCTGGAGGCACAAATCCCCCACGTGCTTCCGCATGCGTCCTTGGCACCGCTTCTTGTAATGTCTAAAAACAAAACACGATGGAAATGCGTCATTATTACTACACGACTGCCACCCTTACAGCACACTGGCTAAACATTATTCAATTCTCTCACTAAAAAAAATGTTAAGAAGGCAGCTTTAGGCTCTAAAATTAAAAGCCAGCAACAATCATTGCCAGTTATGTTAGCTGGAGGGAGCCTAACTTCCAAAATGTACTTCCAAGTGGCTGTTTAAAGGTAATAGGTATATAGGACTTCCAACATATATTTCATTTAAACAATATTAGAATAGTATTTTTCTTTTCTGGTTTTTCAGTTGCAACATTGACATAAGAAAGTTCATTTCAGCTTTTTAGAAAATCAATTCTCATCTACTTTCTTAACTTTGAAACTATTATTACTTTATGAAGACAGCTATGCTATCTATAATTAGCCAACCATTTGGCTTTAACAAACAGAACCTTTATCTTCAATTTCAAAGTAAGTTTTAATAAAGGTTTCAGGATGGACTTGGGATGCTCGCTGCAGCTTTTTAAATATTGGCAAAGACATGCTATTAAATAATGCAAAGGTTTCCAACACCATATCAACCCAAAAGCCAAAGCAACTATACCTAAACCTTTATCATTTGAAAACAATCCTAATCTTTTGGTACCAGGGATCGAACTCGGGTCCTTGCACTTGGAAGGTAGGCAGCAGAACCACTGAGCTAAATCCCTAGTCCAATCCTAATCTTTTGATATTAAATCTATTAAAAGAGAAAATGTTTAAGATAAAATTTTAAGGAAAAATAGCAGCTGTATTAAGTATTCTCTCACCAAAAAAGCACAATAATATCAAGAACAAACTCCCAGGAGAGTCTGGAAAAGTGAGACACTCCTAATCAAATGAATATGATTGACAGAACTCAGGACAAAGTATAAAACCTATCAGATTTAACTCTACCAAGTTCAACAGTCTTTGGCTACCCAGGAGTTTAACTTTTCTGTTCCAGATACTGCTTCAACCAGGTCTGATGAGAAGCTGAGGCAGAGAGGAAACACATCAGTCTTCATTAGTTTTCACTCCAGCCACACACACTAGGATGGCCTTGCCAACAAGCCCTTTCACTGCTCCCCGATCCTGACCGGACATGGCCACCACAGCATCCTCCCACCTGCTCTCTCTGGCCCTCCCCTTGCAGTACCACTTTATATACACAGCCAGCTAGAGTGGCTTTTCCAAAACACAGATCTGATGGTATCATTCCCCAACATCAACCCCTTCAGAGGATCCCCTAAATCCCACAACCTCAACAGCTGCTTTCCACTGTCTGCGGGCTTATGTCATCCACCAGTTCACAAAGGAGAATATTCTATACGGAATCAATTCCCAACACTGGAAAGCACCCAGAAGGCCAGCCAGTTTTGCTTATACTGTCTACCCAGTCCCCTGCCCTAACATTCACATATGTGTTTATTATGACAAACAGATGAGTGGACAGTCAGCAGGGGCAGACTCTCAGGGGCTGCTCTTGCCCATTCTAACCCATTTTCTGCAGAGGTGTCAGCAGACCAAAACTTCTCACCACCTACTCAGGAGGCAGAGACAGAAGGATCACCACAAGTTCAAAGCCAGCCTCAGCTACATAGTACAGGGCCAGATTGTACTACAAAGCGAGACCCTGTCTTAAAAAAAAAAGAAAGAAAGAAAGAAAGAGAGAGAGAGAGAGAGAGAGAGAGAGAGAGAGAAAATTCACTACCTCCTTCTGCTGTCAGTTCTGATAAAACTGAGCTTCTCCAAAGCCCTCCTGGCCAGGCTCTCTTCAGCCTCCTCCTGCCACCCACTCCTGGACAGGGACTACTGGGAGCCTTACAGCACCCAGTGCTGCCCAAAGCCCCAGGCCCATAAGCCTCCAGGTCTCTGCTCAGGATGCCCTTCCCCTGGCTGATTCTTACTCTGTCTTCAGAACCCAATGCAGAGCCCTCTTCCTCCAGGATGTTTTCCCTGATAATGTCCTGTAGATCTCCACCACGCTTCCCTTGGCAACAGGACAGAAGTGTTACTATCTGGGTGTCTGTCTATCTCCGGCACTAAGACTGATGCCTCTCTGGGAGTATTTGGGAATTTGAGGGTATTTGGGGGTAGTGATTAGAAGACGAAAAGCAAGCGGAGAAGTCAAATTCACAGTCCAAGTCCCAAAGTCAAGGATTCTCACATATATATCACATGCTTTTGCATTTGTTAGAGGAAAAAGTGAATCACCATAAAAACCTCTCATTCTAATCTCAACATAATACATTCTTAGGAATTCTTTGTCCTCATATGATATTAAATAAGATATGGGAATAATATAAATGGCACAGATGCCAGGGATTTATTAGCTCAGTGGCACTGTGCCTGCCTCACAAGCACAAGGTCTTGAGTTCAATTCTGGTACCAGGAAAAAAAGAAAAGATAAAAATTTCTTGGAGCTGAGGATTTAGCTCAGTGACACTGTGCCTGCCTTGCAAGTGCAAGGTCCTGAGTTCAATTCCTGGTACTAACAACAAAAAAAAAACACAGATTTATCTTATAAATGACAAAGAGTTTCGGAGAAGGCACTCCCTGTCCTAAGAAGCAGGAGAATGTGAATCCATCCAACCCACAGATGCAGGCCTGCTGGGCACGGTGGTGCAAGCCTGTGATCCTAGCACTAAGGAGGCTGAGGCAAGAGGATTGCTGGGAGTTCAAGCCAGCCTGGGCTATATAGTGAGGCCCTGTCTCAAAAAAAAAAAAAAAAAAAAAGCAAAACAAAAAATATATAAATGAGATGCAGGCCAGTACCCTCACTCATGAAGGCAAAGTCATACTCACCTCCTAGGTACAACAACCTAGGCGAGGAATTCAGCATCCAAATGGATACTTTCATAAGTGAACAAATACTGCTATTATACAGTTTGAATTTGACTTCTTAAAAAGACTTCATTCCCACCTACTTAGGCAAAGGTTTTCTTCACAGCACCCTGCCTGCACTTCTAATGAAGTAAACTATACATATTCACATGAACTTAACAAAATGTACATCCATTACAATTAAATATTGCCCAGAGAATTTTCAAAAGTAGAAAGTATAACTGTTAGGATAAGAAACAATTTGTTTTAAAAACATAGGACTTGCAAGACACATAATACTTGCAAATACTCTCAAAATTTTTCATATTAAGGCCAGATGATTCAATAAAACTATGTAAAATATTTTAAATCATATAAAAATAGAATGAATCCTAATACTTCAGGGGAAGTCTTTCAAGTACTATACAATCAAAACTGTACCTTACATTTACATATACTAAAGTACTCAATTCTCAGAATACTATATGTCCCTAACTAGATCATATCAAGACTAAAAGCAATTGTGTTATACTGCTTTGAAAAATACAATAAGAAATAGATAACAGAATTAAGGCAATTCAACTTCTACTTACCTATGACATGGATAAGCAATTAAAAATTTTTAAGTTAATTTTGGTAAAATTCAGATTATAACTTTCTCACCAAAACTCAAATTTAATGTACCAATAAACTCAATTAAAGCTGAAAAAAAAAACCAAGACCTGTCATGTAGAGGTAAAAGATCCCAACAATGAACGTAACTGTACTGTATCCTAAAATGTACCAATAAACTCAATTAAAGCTGGAAAAAAAAACACCTCAAATTTAAAAAAAAGATGTGGGCCGGGGATTTAGCTCAGCGGTTTGGTGGCCTGCCTTGCAAGCACAAGGACGCAAATTCAATCCCCAGTACCAAAAAAAATAAAATAAAGATGTGAGATCTTCCTTCCTTGAAAATGATATTAGTATCTTCAAGTCTGTCTAAAAGTTCTGAATTCCAACATATACAATTATTTGAATTGTTATATCATATGACCATTGAATATGTTTAATGAATACAAAGGAAAAACACAAAAGAAACCATGTTAAAAATTTAATGAGTAAAGTGTTTGTAAATGGGGAGGGGAAAAGCGGGTGAAAGGAGGGCAGGGACAAGGGGAAAAACTGAGACCCAAGACCTGTCATGTAAAGGTACAGGATCCCAATAATGAATGTAACCGTACTGTACACCTAAAATGTACCAATAAACTCAATTAAAAAAAAATAAGAACCTGGTAATCACCTAATAGCAACAGTCCAAAATATACCTATGCTAAGTCACGGGCAAAGGCCTGACAGTACACAGATGAAGAGAAAGATGTGACTTCTAGAAGTCAGAGGAAACGTACCACAGAGCTCCATACAGATGGCTCAAAGCATACTTCTGTGCACCAGCTAACATTGAATTAAAGACAGCTGATAGTGTGGCTCAGTGAGAGTGCTTGCCTGGCATGCAGGCCCTTACGTTTAACAGTCAGCATTGACAAAAATAATACAATAAAATAGGTAGATCCAATCAAAGATATAGGGCAGTGGTGGCGAACCTATGACACATGTGCCACACAGACCATTTGTATTGTTGAAAGCTCTATATCACTGATCTAAGCTATACTATTTTCATGACCTGGTCAAACAAAAAAAGAAAATGTTTAATATTTTTTGTGAATTTGGTGCTATTTATATGGCTCATGAAAAATAAGACCTTGGTGTTCTAGTTCACAAACCAATTTCCATTCAAAGTAATTTATATATTCAAATCCAAAGGAAAGCTAGAGCTGTACAACAGTTTGCAATTAAAATCCAAAGGAACTCTGAGAAAGGAAATCTCATTTTGGTAGGGGGAGTGTCACCCAGATTTAGAAGTCTCTGCATATTGGACAACAGCTAAGATTCATGATGTTGCATGAGAATATCTTGTGGTGGAAAAGCCTTTTGATTGTGCAGATCATCTATATATAAAATCAAATAAATATCCTACCAGGTGTTCAGGTGGCATAGATGAAGCTCCAAAGCAACTGTAAATTTGTAAGAGAGCTCTGAACAGAACTTAAAATGCAGTGTTTTATATTCAATCTCAGATGCTTTACCAGCCATTAACTGATACTGCCAATAGCCTAATGAAGAACTGAAGGCAAATCATTACTGTTGATTTGCTCCCTCCAGACCTTTCCATATTAAAGCTAGATATTAAGCCAGGAGTGGTGGCTCACACCTGTAATACCAGCACTCGGGAGGCTGAAGCAGGAGGATCGCTGTGAGTTCAGGACCAGCCTGGGCTACATAGTGAGTTCCAGATCAGTCTCAATTACATAGTGAGACCCCGTCTCAAAAAACAAAAACACAAAAAAATAAAGTGAGATATTAAAACATCACTCTATTACAGAGGAACTTAAGTTTACCCTGCATCTCGTACTACTTTCTACTGCAAGAAGGAGGAACTGAAAATTTTTCACTGAAAGTGCAAAAGTAGGTCTAGCAATACAGCTCAGAGGTAGAGTGTGTGCCTAGCAATGTGCAAGACTGTGGGTTCAATCCCCAGCACTGCCCCGCTCAAAGTGCAACAGTGTCTGCATTTTATTTTGCATGTGCGCATTATTTTGTATATCCACAGCCACATCATTGTAGAAGTGAAATTAAACACCACTATCCCTGAGGTGTGTTTTGAGGCCAACTAACCATCAAAGAAATCTGAGCCTCAAGAACTAGAACTTAACTGTGTATGCACAAGACGCTTTTCTGAGAGTTTTCCAGGCAGGCTCCAAAAATGATCTACTTTATGGTTCCAAGTATAATAGGGATGAAATGAACTTACTGGAGAGAATCAGCCTTTAAATCCTGCTACATTATTGACTTAATACTTGATACTGGACTACTTACTTAGTCTCTCTGAGAATGCCTCCTGCTCTGCAAGGGGGCCCACCACTACCCATCTCTCATGGCACTGATGACATGAATAAAGTATGCAAGTAGGGTAGCTAACTGGAGCCTGACATAGTTATGTGGATTCCTCTTAAGCATCTTCTCCCAGGAAGTACTGAGCCTCTAACGACAGACTGTCCTATTTATCTTTGTACTCACGCAATATTGTACCTTACACTTAGAAGGGTCAAAAAAGAACTGCATGCTCCAAAGTATCTTTCCATATTCAATAAGGACTTATTTCTTTAAGTCTATTATAGAGAAAAAGATCATCCCAGATCTGTAAGAGATGTTCTGTGACCACAAGATCCAAGAGAACTAGCTATGTAGAAAGTCATCTTTCCCTGATACTTTAAAAAAGTTACCTGTTGAGCCCTCATAAAAGGGGTGGCAGACTGCTGTCAGTTTTATGGGGGAAGTTGCTGCAAAGCAAAAGAAAAGGCAAGCCCCTCTAGCTGCTTCACTGCTCTCAGCACATGCCTGCACCAGTGCTGCTCTGTATCATGCCCACCATGCAGCTGCAGCCAGCAATCACATGCCTGATATATTCTTTTAGAAGCCTAGGGAACAGGACTAGCAATGTATCTCAGTGGTAAAGCACTTGTCTGGCATGCTCAAGGGCCTGGGTTTGACTCCCAGCACCAACAAAACAAAACAAACAAACAAAAAAAACCTAGGGTCAAGCAAGGCACTACACTTTTTTGTGTGTTTTTTTGTTTTTGGTACCGGGGATTGAACTCAGGACCTTGCACTTGCAAGGCGGACGGTGGCACCAGTGAGCTAAATCCCCGACCCAGAACTACAGTTTTACTGTTCCCAATCAAAATATCCCATGAAAAATCCCTCTGCAGCCACCTAACTCAGTTTGCATCTCACTCAAAACAAAACAAAAATTAATAAAGGCTCATTCATCACTAAATACTAAAGACCAGACAAAGTCCCCAGTACAGTATTTTAACAAGTATCAAACACCACTAGGTTATGTGCTTAAAAAGCTAAAATCAAAAATTAACAGGTTACCCAGACAACATATGGATCTAGGCAGCAGTTAAGTTTTGTTTTTTATAGCAAGGAAGGCTATGAGAAAGCAGCACATGGGGAAATCTAGCTATTGTTAAAGCAGTACATTCACAGCCTACCTTTTCAGACCCAACAACACACTCACAGGGCGGTATGATAGAAAAAAAAGAAAAAGAAAAGAAAGGAACAAGCAAAATTAGAAACATATCAGAACAAAAATAGTTTTGATAGCAACGACACTACATGTTCAAGAAGAGGCCATGGTTCTGATGAGCAAGGAACATAGTGAGCTTTTCATTGAAACACACCCACACCCGGTGCTATGAGGAAGACTAGGACGAAAGGCAGAGTTACCTGTCAAGAGAGCCTCCCACAACCTGGTCAGGGTGCCAAGCCAAACTGGACTTATATGCAGACATTGCCCAGCAAGCCACAAAATGCTGTGCCATCTCAGGTCAGACAGCTCCTCTTTCCTAGCAAGAGGTGCAGGTGAGAGGGAGACTGTGCATCCAATCACTGCTTGGAAACAGGGAACATGAGGTTGGGAAAACAACAACAGGTACCATTGACCAGAGGAGAATGATTGTCACTGGGGTTCACTGGTGCCATTTTCACGCTGCAATTCAAAGGATGATGGAGTGTTTGTAAATGCCAAACTGGGCATGCCACAAAGTGACATTTTACTACCTGCTGCACCTCCAGGGCTCAAAGGAGAGCATATGGTGGCTCTTGACAAATACTTGCCAATTTTTTCCAGCTACCACGTTGAGAAGTGCTGTACCCAACCAGCTGTTACTCCTCCAGAATTGTTGTCAAAAGACTCCTGGCATTGGCTGGTGGAAGCTAATAGCTAAAAAATGACCCGGCTGCCTCGGGTAGCAAAGGAGGAAGGCACTGGCCAAGGGCTTACAGCAGGGTCCTCCCAGGCTGTTTCAGAGGCTTCAGCCAGTCATTTCCTCACAGTAAAGGGGGCTGAGTCACTTGGCTGATCTTGAAGGCTAAGGTAAAACTGCAGAGTGGTGGAAAGACCCCACTCTAAAGTCATACCTGGCTCTGCCACAAGAGGGACCTCCTCTTTGCAAAGGCTGCAGCCAAAATCTGAACTTCACCTCTGCTGCGGGACAGCCACAGTGGCAAGGCAGTGAAACAGGGCAGCAGCCAGAAAGCCAAGAAAATGGCAAGAAGAGGTAATGTGCAATTCTGAGTTGAAGAAAAGTTCTGACTTCACAGCAGGGAAGGGTGAAGACCGATCTTTCTCTGCTCTACCTAACACCCCTGGGAACACAGAAGATGGACACACTTCTCGTATGTACAAGTTAGCTCCGCAGGAGCTCCTTGGTCGTTTTCTCAGAACCATCACTGTGGTTCTCAGATGAAAAAGCAGCCCCTGGGAGTCAGGGGACATAGGTTCTACTCCTGGCTCACCTGGAACCTACTTCTTGCCTCTCCAGGTTCAGCATCTCATATATAAATGAAACTGAATAAAAGCTTTCAAACTGTGCTCTAGGGCAGCCCTGCCCTATAGAAATAAAACACAAGCCACATCAGGAAATTTAAGTTTCTAATTCCCACATTTTAAGAAGTATAAATAAGTGAATGAAATAGGCTTAATAATACATCTCATCTAATGTATGTGGTCAATATAAAAAAGAAGGTATTAGAAGGGTATTTCATGTTCACTTTTCAGTAGTAAATCTCAAAATCTGGAGGGTATTTCATACACAACACATCTCCACTCATTTTAGGGATCAAAAGATACAAGTGGCTGTGGCTGCTATACTGGAAAGCAGTAGCAGGAGTCCCACCAAAAGGTCCTCAAACAAACGGAGGTAAGTGTTTGCACAGACCCTAAGTGACAATCCTTACCCAAAAGCTAGGCCTGTTTTACAGTCACTGATTTTTTTTAAAACTAGTGAACAGTATCTCTCAAATCCTTGCTGCAAGAAATCTCTACCAGTTGCTGTCCTTGCTGTATAAGGACACAACCTAAGCACCAAGCCATGGAGCTACAGTCTCTAGGTAAGCTTACCTACTATCTGTGTCCAGACCCACGAAGTCCTTTTTCTCAAAGGGGACACACAGAAGTGGGATTTTGTCCCCGGACTTGTCCGTGGCTCTGTCCAGACGCTTGGACTCAAGCACAATGAAGAGCGACTCAATGAAGTCCTCGATGCACTTCTCCACAGAGTCGCAGTCTTCATAGCTAGGGTAGAAGGCAACATCAGGGCGTGGCTGCTCAGCCACCTCCCCCTGCAGCCCAAAGACGAAGAGCCGGGAATCATAGAGTGTGGAGCCATAGATCTCCTTCTGCACATGGAACTTCTCGAAGGTCTGTGGCCAGTCCTTGGCTGAGAAGCAATCAGTGATGGTGATGAGGCCCACAACCTTACGGTGAGTCTGGAAGTCACCCCACTCGTTGTTCTCTGGCGGATAGTGGTGCCGGTAGCGGATGAAGAGGGCCCGCTGTGAGTCCCGCATAATGAGCTGACTCACAGAGCAGATCCTCTTATAGATCCTGAAGAAGTTCTCCTCAGAAACAATGCCCACAGGCTGCACCACGACCAGGAGGGTCTGGTGGTCCTCAGCACACTGCATGTAGTCGGGGACACTCATCCTGAAGTCCCTGTCCAAAGGGAAAAAGCCGCACTTTGAGCTCACTTGTGGCTGTGGCTCACCCATTCCAGGATACAAAACCTACAATGCTATCCCACTGGCAGTAGAGGGCAGAGAACTCTGGTGTGCCCAGCCAGCACCAGTCCACCAGCTGGATCTCGCAGTTCTACACTGGTTACTACTCTAGATGACTATAAGTGATTTGTGCAATTTCACTGAGGCTCACTTTTCTCTTCTGTAAGAGGCCATAGCTGAAACTCACCATACACAGAATCTCATTTTTCACATACCCAACACTTAGTGAGCATTTCCCAATGTGCCAAGATTCGCCCAGATGAAAAGACAAGATCTCAGATACACTCATGAACAGAAAGAGTTAATATAATATCATAGAGATGTGATACACAGATTCAATGCAATTCTGATTAAAATCCCTACCAGATTTTTGATGGAATATAACAAGCCAATTTATAGTCAAGAGTAGCTAAGAAATTCCTGAGGTACCCTCACTGGGAAGGGTTATTTATCCCACAAGACAGCAACCAAGTAGAATTGCTAATGGGGTATGGGGTACTTTGTAGAATGACAAAAAATGTTCTAAAACTGATTATGGTGATGGTTGTGCAGCTTGCTCTGTGAATACACTTAAAACCATTGCTTTGTACATTGAAGCTGGTGAGCTGAATAGTATGTATTATATCTCAAAGAGGCTGTAAAAGAAATAAGACTAAATTAAAAAGCTACAATCAGCACAGTATTTGCACAGAGTTAATTTCATCAAAGAAATGTAATCAAGCTCAGAATCAGATCCACACATGCAAGGAAATTTGGAATACAGAGAGCTGCTGTAGTACAATAGTGAAAAAAGACAGGCTCTCCCATTAATGGCATCAGGATGATGGACAATCCATGAGTAAGAAAGAAACACAGGCACTGGGATGCAGCTCCACAGTAGAGCACTTGTCTAGCATGCACAAAACCTTGCATTCAATGTACAGCACTGAAAGAAAAGGAAGTTGCAACAGCCAATCAGAATGCAGGCAAGATATTCCAACAGACACTTCTGAAGACGAAAGAAAAATAAGGAATATGTGCACAAAACATGATCACCCCAATGGCAATCAGGAAAAAGGGAACTGAACCCACTAATAAAACTATTTCATACCAGCTTGACAAAAAAAGTTTTTATTTTAGTAAAATATAGAGAGAATTTACCATTTCCAAGTTCTATAACAGGAAGTACATTCACACTGCTATACAACCATCACCACCATACATCTCCAGAACTTTTCTTCATCTAACAATAAAACTCTGTGCCCACTAAACACTAACTCCCCACTGCTACCTACTACACCTCCTGGCAATCACCACTCTACTTTGTTTCTATGAATTTGATTCCTCTATGTACCCCACATAAGTGGAATCATGCACTATTTGTCCCTTTGTAATTGGCTTATTTCACTTAGCAGAAAGTCTTTAAGGTTCATCCATGTCATAGCATGCATCAGAATTCCCTCCCTTTTTAAAACTGAATAATGTGCCATTATATGGAGGAACCATATTTTTGTTCACCCATTGATAGACACTTGAGTTGCTTCTACTTTTAGTTATTATAAATACTGCTGGTATAAACATGGCTGAACAAGAAATTTTAAGACGAAAAATAAGTATTTGCAAACCTGTGGATCAAAGGTAACTCTCTTATCTGACAGAGAGGAACATAGACTAGTACATCTACTTTGGAAATCAGTTAACATTATATAAAGGTCAGTATGTGCATCCTCCAGACTCAGAAATTCCTTCTATGGGAAACTTGATATATGGATGACAGGTGAAATTAACAGAGCTTCACAGAAGCAAGAACCAGAAACAACACAAATGTCCATCAACAGAGGAATGGACAACTAAACGGTGGTCTTTTAACACAATGAAACATTATAAAACAGTGAAAATGAACAACCTATAGCTACACTGCAGGAACAAGGATGAATATCAAAAATATAATGGCCGGTCTGGGGATTTAGCTCAGTGGTTCGGCCACCTGCCTTCCAAGTGCAAGGTCCCCAGTCTGATTCCCAATACCAAAAAAAAAAAAAAAAAAAAAAAAAAAAAGATGGCCAAGAGCAAAAAAAAAAAACAAAAAGTTATTGTTAATATAAATGATACAAATCCACTTATATAGGTCAAAAACAGAGAATACTAGGGCTGGGGGATGTGGCTCAGTGACAGAGTTCTTATCTAGCATGTACATGGCTCTGGCTTGATCACCAGCCATGGGGTGGCAAAGGGAGGCAAGACTAAATAATATACTATTTAGAGATATTTGTATGTATGGTAAAACCACAATGAAAATGTAAATTTGGATAGTAGCACTTAGGTGGCAACAAAGGAAATAGCAGGCTTCAGAAGCACAAGCCATGCAGCCATGTTCTACATCTTACGGTGGATGGTAAGTACAGGGACATTAGCTTGGCCATGCTCAAAACCATACATTATATTTCTAAAAATTTAAAGATAAGATGTTTCAAACATTACATGTTGGACATATATGTTTCAATATTATATATTTAATACCTTTTTCAAAAGTTAGGAAAAAAGAAGAAAGACTTTCATGAGCTCCCAGTCTGGCATTCAGCAGACAAGTCAGTTTTACAGCCTCAGTTCTCCTCATCTACCAGTAGATTTATGCTGCTACTCCTACAGTACCCTTCACCAATAAGCAAAAAATAAGGACTCACAAAAAAGTCAGGTGTGCCAGTAATGCAGTTCTGCGTGAAACAGGTGGACAGTGGGTCTTGGACACAGGTCTGAGGATGGGAGCATTGAATTCTTCTCATCTAAAGAAAAACAAAACCAAAAAAGAAAGAAAGAAAAAGAAATGACATATGAGCTTTCCATAAAACTTAATTGAACTTAATAAGTGCCTTACTTCCCAGCACTCAGGAGGCTGAGGCAGGAGGATCACTGTAAGTTTAAAGCCAGCCTGGGCTACATAGTGAGTCCAAAGCCAACCTGCACTACAAAGTGAGACCTTGTCTCAAAAAAAAAAAAGTTCCTTATAAATATTAACTATTATTATAATTTCTTTTTCAATCCTCAATTTCCTCACTTTTTGTTGTTAAAATATTCTTAGCCTGGGTGTGGTAGCACACACCTGTAATCATAGCACTTGGGAGGCTGAGGCAGAAGGATCCCTGTGAGTTCACGACCAGCCTGGACTACATAGTGAGTTCCAGGTCAGTCTCAACTACATAGTGAGACCCTGTCT
>NW_022900917.1:81847188-81849577 GCF_012274545.1 Fukomys damarensis
AAAAAAAAATCACACTTGATAAAGTAGGTAGTGGCTATATTTGTTTTTCACTTATCCTATCTTGGAATAGAGAACCCAGTTATGGATCTTCCAGCTTTTGGTATCTTACCAGCCTGTGAAGTTTAAACAACCAGATCTTCCAGGATCCAGTATCTCTGCTGGTTCCTTTCTATTTCTAGTTGGGCACTGAGAAGTGCAGAAGGGGTCACCCCATCCCAGGCAATGGACCCCAGCACCAGCTGTCTCTGAAGCTGCTTGGGATCAGATCCTTTGAACTTCTGCCCCACGTTCAAACTATGCCTCTAATTCAGGGGGAAAAAAAAAGTTCTTATGGAAGACACCAAAAGAAGTACACTACACTGGTTACAACTCATTGTATTTAGGCTTCACAACAATCCTAAGAAAAGCACATACTATAGTCAGTCTTACAGGTGACCCAAGCTCAGCCACCTGTTCATATCTCCTGCTCTTCAGCAGCAAACTCCTCCCACTCAGGCTCCAGTCCCATTCTCCACTGCCTTCTTCTGGGGACGATATGTTGAGGCTCAGCCTAGCACTAAGGAAATTCTCATGTCTGACAAAGCTAGTATACACACTAAACATCAAAAATATAATGCTTCGACTTCATAGCTTCTCAAAAAGTGAAACACAGAGAGCTGGGCATGGTGGCGAGCACCTGTAATCCCACACTCGGGAGGCTGAGGTAGGAGGATTGCTGTGAGTTGGAGACCAGCCTGGGCTACATAGTGAGTTCCAGGTCAGTCTCAACTACATAGTGAGACTTTGTCTCAAAAAACAAACAAAAAAAAAAAAGTGAAACAGAGTTACCAAAAAAAATCAACATTCTATTCTCACATATATATCCAAGAGATCTGAAAATGTGTCCACACCAAACACTTCCACACAAATGTTCACAGCAGCATTATTCACATATAACCAAAAAAAAACTCAGGTGTGGTAGTACATGTCTGTAATCCCAGCACTCTGGGAGGCTGAAGCAGGAGGATCACAAGTTTAAGGCCATCCTGGAAGCCTCTCAGTAAATAAATTATAGGCAAACGTAGAAACAACACAAATGTCCAAGATGTGGAATAGACCCACAAAATGTGATCTACCCAAATTATGGAATATTATTCAGCAATAAAAGGCAACAAAGCACTGATGCAGGCTGCAGTGTGGATGAACTTTGAAAGTACCATGCTGAATGAAACCAGATGCACAGCAGGGTGTGGTGGAGCAAGCCTGTAATTCCAGCACTTGGGAGGCTGAGGCAGGAGGATCACTGTGAGTTCGAGATCAGCCTGGGCTACACAGTGAGTTTCCAGGTCAATCTCAACTACATAGTGAGACCGTCTCAAAAAAATAAAAAAAATTAAAAAAAAGAAACCAGATGCACACACACACACACACACACACACACACACACAAATGTACAGTTCCACTAAGATAAAGCATGTAGTTAACGTAAATCCACAGGCAGAGAAAATAAATTAGTAGGTGCCAGGGGTTGCGAAGGTGGAGGAAATGACTGACTAATAGGTATGAAGTTTCTTTCTGGACCGATGAAAAATGTTCTAAAATTAATGGCTGCACAATTGTGAAAATACTGAAAATCCATGAAGTGTACACTTTAAACAAGTAGGTTTCCTGCTAGGTGAACGTCTGAATGAAGTTGAATTTTTTTTTTTTAAATCTTGACAACTTGACAACTACTGCTAGGCGTGGTGGTGCACGCCTGTAATTCCAGCACTCAGGAGGCTGAGGAAGGGGGATCTTTGTGAGTTTAAGACCAGCCTCAACTATATAGTGAGACCTTGTCTCAAAAAACAAGCAAACAAAAAACAAAAATCTTGACTACTAGTTTGCCATTAAATTTTTTAAAAAACAACCAAAACAAAACCTTGATCTTGCCAGATCTTTAGGACTACAATATCCTTGGATCTTCAATGCCCCTAGTGCTATTATTTCATATTAACAAATAAAACTGGGCTAGGAACTGTTACTTTTTTTTTTCAAATCAACATTCGCTAAAGGGGCGTGTCACGACCTCATTCCTTCAACTCATTGAGTTAAATTGAGACCTGCTTTCAGCATTTTAATCCCTCTCTCCACAACGACATAAGACGTCACACACGGCATTCTAACACCAGAAAGCATGAGTTAAAGGTAAAAAGAGGTGGAGAGAAGAAGATAAAAGGCCAGCACAGTGTTGACATTTCTTCTCCCCAGACTTCGCTGGGCTAAGCGGAGTTTCCCACGCGAAGAGACGGCCTCCGGTGGGTCGAAGACTGACGCTGCCGAGTTGAGCTTGCGAGGCCCGCCTCCAGGAGAGGACGTCAGGAAGAGGAGGGGTGGCGGTGACCCCAGCCCACCCCTGGGACCCCCGGAG
>NW_022900917.1:81849712-81849988 GCF_012274545.1 Fukomys damarensis
TGGCCTGAGGCGAACTCCAGAGAGCAAAGGCAGGGCCCGAGAAGACGCAGGTGTGCCGGGTGTGGGACAGGTGCAACCAGGGTATCAGCAGGTGTGTCCCCGGGACTGGACAGGAGTCACCCGGTGACCAGGCAGCGGAAACAAGGCCACGAGCGGAGCGGAGTGAACCCGGGGTTCACCCAGCAGGTGGCCCCGGGGAGAGCGGGGCAGACCCAGCCCGGACAGGTGAGAGTGGGCGAGCCGCGGTGAGACGCGCGGTGACTGCCCGCCACCACA
>NW_022900917.1:81851716-81877160 GCF_012274545.1 Fukomys damarensis
GGGAGGGACCAGCGGAAAGGAAGAGAAATGGATATGGGAGAAGGGAGAGACCTGGAGGGAGGCAGAAAAGACGGAGAGACCGGAGTGGGAGTCTGAGGAGGGAACCCCGGGAAGGGAAGGGAAAGGAAGAGAGGGAGGCGGGGAGATAGAAAAGCGTTGGCTCCTAGGGCGGTCGGTTGCTAATCCCTGAAGGCGTGTTGCTCAAATTTCACCTCCTGGGTGGGGGCTGGCTGCCAAACTTCTATCCTATGCCTGCCACCCTCGCTCCGAGCTGGTCTCTGTGGCACTTGAGGGATTCAGAGCCCCACTGGCGTCCTCGCCTTTTACAGGGAAACTGAGGCATGTGTGGTGTTGGAGTGCCTCCCAGGGGTGCTTTATCTACAGGGTCGCAAAGCCTAGGAGGTGGCGCCAGATGGAGGTCAAAGGCTGGTTTGGAGCAGATTCTGTCCGCTGGTACAACAGCGCTCTGGACTTGGGAGGCCCCAGTAATCAATCCGCACGATGGCTCCAAGCCCTTTGACTCGCAGGAGAGCTGTGTCAGGTCTGGGCCAGAAGCCACTGAAAGATGTGAACCCTTCTGGGTTTAAAAAGGGGCAGGAGGATTTTACACACTGATTAGAATAGGCACAGCACACAAGAATTCTCAACAGAGGCATATCCAGAGAGGATAGAACAGAGAGAGAGAGAGCCTCTCATGTAGTACTGCTCGGTTTGAATATTTTACCATATACATGCATCTCTTTTTCTTTTTTTTTCTTTCTTTTTTTTTGGTAACGGGGATCGAACTCGGGTCCTTGTGCTTGTGAGGCAGAAGCCAAAACCACTGAGCCAAATCCCCAGCCCGCATCTCTTTTTCAATTAAAAAATTTTTAATAGTTGAGTTTGGGAGTGGTTCTCTGAGCAAACACGTCAGCAACAGAAAAATGGTCAGAGCACACAGTTTTGTTTTAAGCTACCAAGTATTTATTGACTCTGCTACGTGGTCAGGGCTGTTTTATGACTTATTGTTCATCTTTTATAAAATAATAATATGCTATCCCTCATCCCTGCCCAGGGCCAGTGGAAAACCAATTGAGTTTCTATTGAATTGTTTTGTAAGCAATGATTTATAAACAAAACACTTCTTCAGGGCAAATTAGGCAGAAGTGATTTCTAACATGCCAGGCAGCCAGGAAGCATTTTCTGCAGAAGTACTAGGGGCTGAGGAAGAATGTCTACCAGACAACACAAAAAGCTGCTTCAGTGGCTCCTCCATGGTGATAAGAGGGCATAGGATTAATAGTTCAGGGAACCCAGAAAAGAAGTATTTTAAAAGGCCACCACTAATGGAGGTCTGTGTGATAAGACCCAGGCTCCGTGCTTAACTTGTGGACTTGTAGATCCACAAAAGAGTAGCTATTCTGAGCATTGAGGTCAGGAAAGGATATACCACTTGGCTAGGTTCATGCAAGCAGCTGGTGCTATTTAGGGACTCAAATCCAGGGCTGCCTAACTCCACCAGTCTGTATCCTTAGTAATCTGTTCTAATTCTCTACAAAGGGACAGGATAAACAATTTAAAGAGACATTTATTTTTGTACAGAATTTCCCAAGTTTACAATGTACCTGTTTCATTAGTTCACTATCACTCTACATGGGAGAGAGGGCAAGGACTATTATTCTACATCTTCACAAATGAAAACATGGAGGCTCAACAAGCAAGCTTTCCACAGCCCTATCATGTAAGAGCCTGACTGAACCAGAGTGACTCCATGTTGACCAGTAAACGACCTAGAGACTGTCACTCCCCCCCCATCCCTTATAGGATAACTAATGATTAATTGTGAATTGTTAGGTAACTGCTTTGAAGTAGCTGGGAAACTAAATGGAAACTGTAGTGAACACAGAGACCCAACACAAATCATGCCACTCCTTACTTGCCTGTAGTTGAATGTTCTGAACATTATAATCTAAGTTGTAAATGGAATAATGGATAATCGATCTGCTGATCATTAGTACATGACGGTCAAGTATATGCTTGATGACCACTAGCTCAGATCAGCTGATTCTTTGCCTTTGTCCTCTTCCTGTAAGTTTTAAGTGTAAACCCCACTTCAGCCCTATATAAAATGGCCTCTGTTTCTGAGCTAGCCGCCTCTCTGAGCTACTTGGCTTGGGGAGTGCCATCTGGCCAGACTAATAAAGGTCTATTTGCCAACTTGCCTGGTGTGTTCCTTCCTGGGTGACTCTCGCTATCCGACAAGCTCCTGGAGCCTCACTGAGCTTCTGAGCCCAGCATCGTGGAAGCCTCTTGGCTGTTCACGCTCCAGGAGTAAAAGTGAGACTTAAGTCTTACAATCACCACCAAGTGGGAGTTTTCAAGGTGGACCAGGGCTGACACTAGGCCTGAGTATATATGCTTCTTTACTAGCTTTAACATTTGCCAAGTATCTTCTCTGAATGTTTAAGCCACCCAGAATATACAAAGACTGCCATCCTGAAATTTATATAGACTCCCAAAGTTGAAAGGAATCTAAAACAATCAGCTCCAACCATCACCAGCTAGCTTGGGCCTTTAGCTGCATGTAAGAAGTAAATCAGAGGGGTCAGGGATTTAGCTCAGTGGTTCTGCTGCCTGCCTTGCAAGCAGAAGGTCCTGAGCTTGAGCCCCAGTACCCCCCCAAAAAAGAAGTAAATAAGACGTGAACTGGTTCAGTCATGGCTGACACTGAAGTTTCAGGCAGCTACTTCTCATCTGTGAGGTAGGTTTATGACTACTGTCAACATTGTCATCTTCTGTCATTTGGAAGGGAAGTCACCCATCCAGACCACCAAGATTTTCTCAGTCAGATGAAGGTTCTTTTACCCAATTCATATACAAATCATGAGTAAGCAAAGTGTAGCTAGGCTATGAATACCAATTTAGTGTTAATACCCTGAAACTTGAATGCCAGCAGCCAGCATCTTTTTTTTGTTTTGGTTTTTTTGTTTTTAGAGATAGGGTCTCACTGTGTAGTTGAGACTAACTCATTATGTAGCCCAGGCTGGTCTCAAACCAGCAATCCTTTTGCCTCAGCCTCCCGAGTGCTGAGATTACAGGCATGCGCCACCACGCCCTGTTACAAGAGGCTTTATTAGGACTTAGGCTACAGCCTAAGGGGGCTGCATATGGACTGACACACGAAGGGTATAGGAAAAGTTGCTTGTATAGAAAAAAGGCAGATTCACACACATATTCTCAGACTTGTTTAGTCATAGGAAGGGGAAGGGCTCCTGACAGACCTCACTGAGGATGGCTGCACAGGGGCAGAGTCACCCAGCAGAGTTGAAGAGCAGAGTCCTCTGGAGTAGACTCAACTAACTGCAGCAAAACTTATGCAATTAATAGCAACTGTGGGGTGCTTCATGTAGCCACAGACACCTATCAGGCACTTAGTTGAGCCACAGTTAGAAAAAAGTGCCTCTCGGGGAAGGGCAGGCCCTTCTCTCATGTCTAACAACCTCACACCCACACCAGATTCCTTCTGCAAAGGTCCTAACTGAGGTGGAAAACTTTGATGTTGTGGGTAGTTGTCTTGGTCAGCTTGGGCTGCTATAACAAGTTAGGGTAAACTGGGTGGCTTAAACACCAAGTACTTACCATTCACACTTCTGGAGGTTGAAAGTCTGAGATCAGTGTGCCACCATGGTGAAGTTCTAATGAGGGGCCTTGCTGGGATTTGAGTGCTGCCCATGTTTCCAGGTGCTAAAATTTGATCCCCAGTATAGGGTACTGAGAGGGTGAAAACTTAATATAACCTTGTCATTCAGAGGTGGAGCCTTTTGGAGATGATTAGGATCCATGTGGCACCCCCGAAGATTAAATCCCAGTGCCTTTTTAAGAAGAGGAAGGGACCAGACAGAAACACAGGTACAGCATGCTCCCAGGTCCTGCTCTATGGCACGCTGCTGCCTTGGGGCTCTGCCAGTAAGGCCATCACCAGATATAGTCCCTCAACCCTGACACCTCCAGAACTGAGTCAAAATAAACATCTTTTATTCATAATTTACCCAGTCTTTAATATTGTGTGATTAGCAGAAAACAGGCTAATGCAGCCCTCTTCTGGCTTGCAGATTAACTTCTTATATTCTTATAGTGGATAGAAAGCCAGCTAGCTCTCTGACCTCTTCTTAGAAAACCTAATCCCACTGTTGAAGGCAGAGACCTGATGGCCTACTTACCTCCAACAGACCCCTCTCCTAATACCATCACATGCAAATTAGATTTCAACATATGAATGGGGGGTAAACATTCAGTTAGTAAGCTCTATCAGAAAATTCCCCAGTAAACACAGCCAGAGCGCCAGGGATTTGGCTCAGTGGTTCTGCTGCCTGCCCTGCAAGCGCAAGGACCGGAGTTCAATCCCGGGTACCAAAAACAAAACAAAAAACACACAGCCTACCAAAAAAAAAAAAAAAAAAAAAAACCAAACCAAAAAAAAAAAAAAAAAAAAAAAAAAACACAGCCAGAATCTGCTTCCCTGAAACATCCAGTCATGGGGATCTCAAAGAATAGGACCAAGGCCCAAGAGGTTTGGTGGGATTAATTATCACAGCCACAAGTTGGAAAGCACAGGCTGTGCCCCTACTCTGCTCCCTAACTATAAACTTCAATGTCTTCATCCATGACATAGAGATAATCATTTCATAGTGCTGTTATTAGACTTAAACAAAATAAGATATGAGAAAGCAACCTGAGACAGTGAGAGATTCTGTCACATGCTACATACACAGTTCTGGGATAAGGTGACTGTAACTGAGAGAATAAGAGAAATATAAAAATTAGGAATATTTTTCTTTTAGAGATAGGCTGCTTAGCCAGGCATGTTTGCACACACCTATGATTCTGGCACTGGGAAGGCTGAGGCAGGAGAATTGCTGTCTAGGCTACATAGTGAGTTCCAAGTCAAGGGTCCAGGGATTTAGCTCACTGGTGCTGCTGCCTGCCTGGCAAGTACAAGGTCCTGGGTTTGATGCCTGGTGCAAAAAAAAAAAAAACAGAGAGAGAGAGAAGCTTCTTCTCCAACTTCCTCATGCTCTGAGTGTAAACTGCTACTCCCTCTTCTCTATCCAGATGAATTGACAGAAAAGTAACACCTCTTCCAGAAAGCTAGGTGGAAAGACTATGTAGGTGCTGGCTCCAAGAGGTAAGGATGAAACAGCTGTGGAATTTCCTTTCATTGTATTTCTTCCCAGTCTTGCAGCAAACACCCTTGAACACTTGAACGTGGAGAAATGGAGCTTTCAGGAGACTGGAAGCCCTTTCGGAGCTAGCTTTGAAAACACTTTTTCCACCTCTTGAGTTCCTTAGGGAGCAACAAGTACTACAGACCTGAGTGTCCAGTAAACATGACCATTTATCTTTATTTGCCTGGGACATTTACAAACTATGACTGTTGTCCTGGCTGAATTGTTCTGGTTGGGTGATACAATCACTCCACCTCAGACGAAAGCCATCATCTCTAAGGGTTTTGATTTCCCATAGGACTGCAAAGGATTTCTTACTCCCCAATGTCATAAGACTCTCTTAATGTGAAGTCTCCTATGGTGATTGCCCACAGTGCTGTCTCACCTGAACTTTCTAGTTCATAAATTGAGGGAAGAAACCTTCTTACTAAACATTTATTTAGTACCACTAAGCAGCAATCACTTGATTAAATCTTCACACCTGTTCCCTCAAAATAAGTCAGTGACGGTAGCTACCATTTATGGACCTCCAAGCCGGCATGTAATGAGCAGTATGACAGTCATAAATAGCTCATAATCCTCACACTAATTCTATAAGGCTGGTAGTTCAGGTTTGAAAAGTAATAGCATTCCTTTTTTCCTTTTCTTGGTGTTGAACAATTGAGAAATAAGATGCAAACCAGGCAATGAAAATTAAAATTACAATGACGCTCAGATTCAACCTCAAGGTAAGTGCCAAGCTCATTTTAAAACTTACAATCAGGGGTGGGGATTTAGCTCAGTGGTCCTGCCACCTGCAAGATCCCGAGTTCGATCCCCGGTACAAAAAAAAAAAAAAGAAAAAAAATTTCACAATCAAAGCCAGGCGTGGTGGTGCACACCCATAGTTCCAGCACTCTGGAGGATGAGGCAGGAGGATTGCTGCAAGTTCGATGCCAACCTGGGCTACACAGTCAGTGCGAGGCCAGCCTAAACTACATAGCAAGATCCTGTCTCAAAAAATAAAACAGGCCCGGGGATTTAGCTCAGTGGTGTCGCCTCCTGCCTCGCAAGTGCAAGGTCCTGAGTTCGATCCCCAGTCCCAAAAAAATAAATTAAAAATAAAATTTACAATCACTCTGGGAGACAGCTAGCCTATTTTTTCAGAGGTGAAAGACAAACGACCTAAGGGCTCAGTAATGAAGCGTCTAGCCAGGATGCTAGCTCAGGAGTTTCAGAGTGGACCCACCGGAGAAGGTCCACTAAGTGAAGTGGGCCGAGTGTCTCCTCCTTGTGCAACAACTCTATCACATCGGACTTGAACGGGGAAAGGAGGGCACACTGCACTCTCTGCTAAAGTATAGGCTCCTCGAGGACAGGAAATGGTGCTTCTCATCTCTGAACCCTCAACGCCTATCACAAACTCAGAGTAGTACACTTACTCCCAGGGAACTTTCGGTGAATCCATTCCTTGAATGAACGAATGAATGAAAGGCCGTGACTAGGATCCTAGGAGCCGGGCTTCCAGCTGGCCAATCAACGCCTTCGCTCGCCCGCCCTCCCGCCCCTCTACGGCCACCCCCAAGCCTTTCTTCCTCTAGGTTCCTTCACGTTGCGTAGAAATCCCGGAGCCAAGGATCTCCAGCTAAGGCACCTCGACGGAAGTGCGCATGCTCTATGGCCGGCAGCACAGAAACATCACTTTCCCTCCGCGCCTAGGCAGATTTGAAAGAGATTGGTTAAGGAGACGGAAGCTAAACTCCCCCTACCCCTAGCAAAGCTCCTATCACAGAACTGAAGACTCATTTTGGCCAGCCCTTCCCAATACCTCCCCCTTCGACGCTCTGGTGCCAATCGGAACTTGTCTTCAACCAGGAGGGAAAAAAGAGGGGAGAGACCGGAAATGACGCACGAGAGAGAGCGGAAGGAGAGAGGCCCCGTGCTTGTTGCCCTGGAAACCGAGCTCTCAGCCTGAGTCTGGAAGGCTTCGAGGTTCCTTTGCCCTTGCTCTCGAGCTAGCATAGAAGCAGAGCACGTTACGGGATGGAAAGGTGTCTTGGGGCGTGCTTTTGTATAGTCAGCGATTCAACCCAAAATCATGTTCTAAACCCGGGCTATGTGCCAAGGGTTGAGGAAGCTCATTGAGGAGGACTGCGACATGTCCAGATCTCATACCTGGCCCAGTGACCTCCCCTTATGGCCTATCCCTTATGCCCAGCTGCTCATTTCCTTTCCCCTAGTCTCTCTACTTTGTATTCTCCACCCAGCGCGTTCCTGCTCCTCAACATCCTGCGGAAATACCCCCACCCACCCATCTTCCAGGGCAGGCGGGTTGTGATGCGTGCCAGTGCCCGATGGGCTGTCTTCTTTCTACTTTGCTGCATTCTACCCTTTTTTTCTTTAAAACAATATGTTGACTGCAAAATGGAAAATCATTTTAAAAGAGATTGTTATCAGATCTTTTTTATATGTACTTTGAACAGAAAAGTATCACGAATTGTAAATGCACCCTTTATCTATATTCATCAATGTTTTAATTTTGCTTCATTTGTGTGCCTGCAATATATTAGCAATGTTTGTTTAATTAATAAGAGAAAAATGTTCCTTCACATAAAGTTATAACAGCAGCTAATGTGTATTCTCATCAATGCGTGGCGGCCACGTATAGAAACAGAAAGTTTGTAAAGTAAGTTTAATATATCCAATTTAAGAGAAAATTGTCTTTTACCTTTCAAAGTAAATTTTAGCAAAGAATTAGAAAATAAATCCTGACAAGGATGGCATATGAGAAGCTGCAATTCCACGTGTCACCACCAGAGGTCACAAGAAACTAGCAGCTATTGTAAGAAATCTGGGTTGAATTAGAATCTAATTGCCCCAAATTGCCTCTGAAACTCAGGATTTTGTCACTTTATTAGGGGATCCTGAGCCAGTTAAATTCTAGGTAAATTCTGAGTAGACTGTAGCTGACGAGGGATACATAGGGAAACAACTTAATTGGCAGTTGCTTAATTCTTGGGTAATTTAAGAATTTAAATTACAACATGACATTCCACTATGTTCTGTTATATTGTATACCATATATTACATGTGCATTCGTATAATTACTTAAAAATATTTGTACATATATTGAGTTATGTTATAATTCAAGTGATACTGTGTACTTTTTGTGTCTTAAATATTACATGAAGCAAAATATTAAAAGTACAGACTCGGGCCACATCTTTGCTATCTTTTAACTAGGTACAGGATTAATCTAAATTATTCAAATAATAGATCAATGGGGGATTGTGTGTTTTTTTCCATTTCAATTACCATATCCTTGCTATTCCTTTCCTTTTCTCTCTGAAGCAAATACTGAAGATTCAGATCAAACTGGAGCTCAGTGGTAAAGGGAACAAATTTAAATGGTGTCCCTAGCTGATAACACAAAGCAGGAGAGCACAGCATCACACCTGCAATCTTCCCATATGTGACTAGGATCTAGTTATGAGGAAACCACAGATAAACCGAAATGAGGAACACTCTACAAAATCACTGGCCTGTGATTTTTGAAAGCACCAAGACCATGAAAGTCAAGGAAAGACTGAGGAGCTGTTCCAGATTAAATAAGACTACCTGAGCTGTGTCCCATAGCATTGACATAGCAACGTCAATGTCCTTATTTTGATGCCTGTGTGGTGGGTATGCAGGAGAACATCCTTGTGTGTGGAAAATGCACACAACTCTGCAGGGGCCATGGGATGTCAGGTGAACTACTTTAAAATGGTTCAAGAAAATACTTGTGCTTGAAATTTATGTTAGAAATTGTTTCAAAAATTATTAAAAAGGGTCCTCCTGGTACATTCCTGTAATCTTAGCTACTTAAAATGCTGAGGCATAAGGATGTTTTAAGCCAAAGAGCTCAAGGCCAAGCGAGGCAACATAGCAAGACTATCTCAAAATAAGTACTAGAGTAATTATTTCTTTAACAATTAGATAACTCTACACATTTATGTGAATTCTAATTTTTTTTCTTCAGTACCAGGAATCAAACACATGACCTTGTGCTTACAAGGTGGGCATGGCACTGCTGAGATAAATCCCTGGACCTAAGTGGATGCTAAATGTGAAAGGATTAATCACATAAAGCACAGGCAAAGATATGAGGAACTGAGACTTTTATACATTGCTAGTGGGAGGGTAAAATGATATAAATCCTTTGTAAGAAGGTCTGGCAGTTTCCACCCACACACACATTTACCACATAACCCAATAACTACCCTCATAGGTGCTTACCAAGAGAAACAAAACCATGCATCCAAAAAAAAATTGTATTGGACCGGGGATTTAGCTCAGTGGTTCCACCTCCTGCCTCACAAGTGCAAAGTCCTGAGTTCGATCCCCAGTACAAAAAAAAAAAAATGTTTCCATGAATGTTCAGAGTAGTTTCATTTTTAATTGTCACAAAGAGGAAAAATACAAAATGCCATCAATAGAATGGGAATACTATACAACAAGAAAAAGGAACCGATTCCAGACATATTCTGTGATATAGATGAATCTCACAGATGTGCTAGTAAAAGAGGTCTGACGTTGAAGACTTAATGACTTCACTGACACGAGGCTCTAGAAAAAACAATCCTGATCTATGGTGACAGGAGGATCAAGTGTTGCCTGGGGCCCAGGTTCTACCTAACTGGGAATGGACACAGGGACATTTTGAGGGTGATGGGAATGCTCATACCTTGTGTGGTGGTTTTACAGGTGTATATATTTCTCAAACCTCATTGAATTATATACTTATAATAGGTGTTTTTCATTATACATAATAATGTGTTTGGGGGCTAGGGGTATAGCTCAGCACAGACTACATGCCCATCAAGGTCCTGGGTTCAAGTCCCAGCACTGCAAAATAACAATAATAATAATGTATTCAATAAAGTTGATAGTGAATTTAACTCCTTGATAGAAGAAACAGCAAGATAATAAAGCTGTTTGCAAAGATATTAAAAGAGAAAAGCACATTACTCACTGGGGAGGGGGGAATAGGAATAAAGCTGCAAAACAAAATAAACCTGTACATTTTTATTGTATTCTTCTTTCCATTTATATGAAACCAAGCTTAATTGCCCTGATAGAGCCAAGGGGCATTTGTTTGCCTATAGCATAACAGATCCACCCTTACAACTTTGTAAAATTTCCAAGTGAACCACCAGAGAGAACCCTAAACAATGCTCAACTGGGCTCTGAAATAAAACACAATGATCTCTGCTTCATTTCTAAGTTTTGGACATTTTTTTCTTTTTCTTTTTTTTCTTTTGACAATTTTATAATTAGAATTTTTTGAGATGTGTAAACAGCACACCAGGAAAATGTTTAATCTTCTGTTAAACCCGTTCTTGGGCTTTACTGTCTTCAGTAACGAGAAGGGGTTTGGGAGTGTTTTCTCCTGCCAGCACCTCAGTTAATATCTCGGTCGCATATTTTGCGAGCTGCCAGTGAGGAAAAGATGGAGTTTCCTATTGCTTTAGACAGATCAATGCTACATTAACATTTTTCATGACCTTTGCTACATCAGAATTTTTTGTAAATATGATGCACCCTAAAAATCACACAAGAAGAAGTGGACAAATCCAGCAGCAAACTATATGGAAAATGAAAGTATTTATGAGTGACATGACACAATATTTGGGAGGTGCTTTAAAATATTCCGACACAGGCATGGTAGTGTACCTGTAGATGCAGTCACTCAAAAGGCAGAGGTAACAGGATCAGTTTTTGTTGTTGCTATTTGGTTTTGTGAGACAGGGACTTGCTCTGTAATTCAAGCTAGACTTGAACTCACTGTGTAGCCCGGGCTGGCCTCAAACTCACAGCAATGCAAGAGAATCATTTGAGCACATGAGTTCAAGAGCATCCTGGACAACATAATGAGATCATCATCCTGCACCCCAACAACTGATAAAATATTCTAGCAAAAAATGTGGGAGTTGTATGACTGGCAAAATATTGACATTTGGCTGAGGCTGAATGTTAGTGCACTGGTGTTCATTTTGCTGAATTCTCCACTTTTGTGTATTTCAAAAATCCACTGAGATAAATGAAAACTCCACAGAAACACAGCTACCAAAAGATCAGTATACAGAAGTATAACAGCCCCTGGAAAATAACAAAATGACCAATTTAAAAACAGGACAAGGAAAAACAGAAACATCAGAAGGATTATATAAGTGGCCAACAAGTACATGATAATGTGCTCCGCATCTTTAGTTATCAAGGAAATGCAGAGGCTGGGGATTTAGCTGAGTAGTTCTGCCACCTGCCTTGCAAGCAGAAGGACCCAAGTTCAATCCCAGGGACCCCCCCCAGAAAAAGGCAAAGGAAATGCAAATGAAAATCACAATATCAGGCTGGGAGCATAGCTCAGTAGTAGAGCTGATGCTTAGCATGTTCAGGGCCCTGGGTTATATTTCCCAGCACTGAAATAAAACCAACACAATATGGTACCATTACATAGCCACAATAGTGGCTAAACTTAAAAGACCACCATCACCAAATATTAGGGTGAAATGGGTATTCTCACACATTGTTCATGGGAATCAATGTAGAATTTATATAAGTACTCTGGAATAAGATTTGGCAATATCTTATAAAATTAAATATGCAGGCAAGAGGATCGCTGTGAGTTGAAGACCACCCTGGGCTACATAATGAGTTCCAGGTCAGTCTCAGCTACACAGTGAGACCCTGTCTCAAAAAACAAACAAAAAAATAAATAAATTAAAATTAAATTAAATTAAACATGAACTTACCCTTTGAACAAATAATTCTATATCTAGATATTTATCGGAGATCAATTAAAATATACGCTCATAAAGACTTAGCCAAGGATGATTATAGCAGCTTTATTTCAGATTTCCAAATTTTGACAAAACTCAAGTTATCCACCAATGGGAAACCCAATAAACTTGTATATTCATAAAATGTACTACTACTTAGCAGCCGGGCATGATGGTATACATCTGTAATCCCTGCACTCAGGAGGCTGAGCCAGGAGGATTGCCACCAGTTTGAGGCCAGCTTGGGCTAGTGAGTTCAAGGCCAGCCTAAACAATGTAGCAAGACCTTATTTCAAACAAACAACTTAGCAAGAAAAAGAAACAACTGATATATGCACTGACATGGATATATCTCACCAACATAATGCTGAGCCAAAGAAGCAAGGAAGTAGCCTTCATCATGCTATCTGGTTCAATTTAAGTAAGTACTAAAACAGAAAAAACTAATCTACAGTAGAAAAAAAAAAAAAACCTCCAGATATAGGACTTCCAGATCTGCCTCTTCCCTTCCCTGAATACATCAATGGCAGACCCACTCTGGTATGGGTTCCTGTCTCCCACAAAAGATGAACAAGCATTTGCTGTTCAGTCCATACAATCCACCAAGCCCTTGCTTCACACAGGGGTTCATGCCTCACCTGGGGGACACAACCGTGGGGCAGGTGGGCATGACCCCTAATGTAGGGAATTCTGCCGTATTTGGGAGAAGACAAAACAATAAAGCAAGACTGTCAGGATGATTTGCCAATCCTGTGACACCAGGTGTTATAAACTGAATTGCATTGTCTCCCAGATACCTGATACCTAGTGCCTCTGAGTGGGACTGGATTTGGCGAAAGGGCCTTTGAAGAGACAATGAGGTTACAAGGTCATTAGGGTAACCATTAGACCAATCAATATGCCTGGTGCCATTTAAGAAAAGATGAGCACCCAGACACACACAGAGGGACAACCATGGGAAGACACAGAGGGGGCTACTTAGCATCTGTGAGCCAAGTAGGGAGACCGCAGAAGGAACCAGGCCTGCCAAAACCTTGACCTAGGATCGCAGCCTCCAGCACTGTGAGACAAATGTCTGTCACTGAAGCCACCCAATGGGTGGCATTTTGTTAGGTGACTAATACACCTAGGTTGAATACACAACCTTCAAAATGGGTGATTACCTTGTGGGAGGCCACACAATGCCCCCCTAAGATGTCTACATCTTAATTCCTGGAAACTGTGAATCTAATCTCACAGGCAAAGGGGAATTTTACATATGTGATTAAATTCAGGATCTGGTGATGGGTGATTATCTTGGATTAGTAATGTGGACCCAACATAAACACAAGGGTCCCTATGAACTGGAGGCAGGAGGGCCAGAGTCAGATAAGATGTGACAACAAAAGCAGAGATCAGATAGAAATATCTAAATATGTTATACTGCTGGTCTTAAAAATGAAGGAAGAAGCCCGAGGCAATGAAGGCAGACAGTCTGGAAGCTGGAACAGTGTGAGCTGGATCCTCCCTGACAGCTTCCAGAAGAAATGCAGCTTCCAGAAGAATGCTGACGCTTCCAGAGCTTTGAGATAAGGAATCTGAGTTTGTGGAAAATTGTTACAGCAGCAGTAGGAAACTGATACAGCCCCAGCCCTATAGATGGATCACCAAGGCCAGCCTGGCTTCTCCCTCTTAGCAAGTGGAGGCTCAGGATGAAGCAGACACAGGCCAGCCTGGCTTCTCCCTCTTAGCAAGTGGAGGCTCAGGATAAAGCAGACACTGGCCAGCCACAAAGCCGTGGAGCTCTGCTGATGCCGCCTGCCCAGAGAAGCATCCTCGCATGCCAGGTCTAGTGCGGATCTCTGAGAGCGACCAGCAGCTACTGGACTGAACCCAGAACTGCTTGGAAGGCAACTTTCCAGGGGAGGTTGCTGAGGCACTGCCACTGCAGTGAGCCATGGCAAACACTGCTGGGTCTCAGACTACGAGAACTCACACAGCAAGGCTGGTGCACTGAGGCCAAATGCCATGCAGGAGACTCTAACTCTAGCCATATGTCCAGCTGCCCAGCACCAGGCTGCTGCAGCGTCAGGGCCCTGCAATTTGTAGGACTTCCGCTTTATGATGAGATATTGGATGGCAGCCCCTGAGATCTCTGTCAGGGCTCCTGCTTCCAGTCGAAATGGGTGATGTCAGCCTGGAACAGTGTGTACTTGGAATATATTTCCTTTTAGAGGCATATGTCTGAGCCAAAGAGTCAAGAAAAGTGGGTCAGCACTTGGCTCTTAAAAAAAAAAGAAAAAAAAAAACCAAGCGCACTTATATCCAGAGAGTGGTTTGGGCATGAAGCCAAGGGAGGCTGGCCTCCTCGAGGCCCCCCCTTTCCATCTGCATTTGAGACAGACACCGGGTACAAGCGACCTTACACATCAACTCAGGAGAACTGGGTTGGGAGCACAGTGCTCAAAGAGTGACTCAAGGACGAAACAGGGACTGGCCCCTCACTCCAGTGGAAAGGGCTCAGGCCCTGTATTGCCTTCTATTGCTGGAGGCATACAGTACCAGATTCAGAGGCTTGAAAGAACACAGCTGATCATCTGAGCATCCTGTTGTGTGGGATCCCAGGAGGCTCCTGGACTGTATCAGTATTTACTAGAGGAACAGCTATAACACAAAATATACAAATATATATGAATTTACAAGATTGACTTACAATGGCTACCCACAGAGTCAGATGGGGAAGAGTGCAGAGGGTCTGTCTGCACACTGGAGACCCAAGGATTTAGTGAAAGGTCTGGAACTCACTGCAGTGTCCTGTGCTGACGGGTCTGCTCTGGAAGGCTGAAGGATCCACGTCGCAAGCCAAAGAGTCTGTGCTAGAAAGCAGGAGATGATGTTCAAGGCTAAGACTAGAGCTCCTCTGAAGGAATAGAAGCAGCAGCAGCATCCTTCATTTCCCCTTTATATCAGCTACTCTAGGGTGGATCTTCCACACTCTAGGGTGTGGAATTGCTGAGTCGATTTAGCTAAACTTCTCTGCCACACTTCTCAAGTTGACACAATCAACCATTGCAAGAACAGAATCCCTTTTTCTTGTCCATTTGCACTTTGGGCAGGATTCAGTTCCTTGAGGTTGTAGGACTAAAGTCCAATTTCCTTGCTGGTGTCCATGGGGCTGTTCAGCTCCTACAGGCAGCCTCCTTCTGCCCTTCAAAACCAGCTTTGCCTGGCTTAGGCCTTCCCACACTTACAGCACCTTGCCTCTCATCTCCTTTCTCTCTGACAGACTCCTCTGTCTTCCTCCTCTGCTTTTGATAGTTCAGGAGGTTCTACCAAGTCCGAGTAGATAGTGTCTGTAACTTCCCACCTTTGGCGACCTCAAGTAGCTCCTTCATAGTCCTCCAGCTAATGAACAGTGAGGGAGGGGCTGGAATTCAACACAGGGACTCACTCCAAATTTGGAATTGGGGCCACTGTCCAGGCTTAGGCAATGCCCCATCACCACTGTCTGGCTCCTGACTGGGAGCCCCAATTGCCACTTCATGCTTCCATCTGTCCCTCTATCTGGAACCCTCCCAGTCTGGCCCAAGCACCTTACTCATGCTAACCTAGTCACTTAATTTGTGTCACCATTTGTCCTTCCCCTACCCTGCATGCTGCTACTCTAAGCACCATAAAAGTAGGCACACTCTGGCTGGGTACCACCATGATTCTCCCATCAGCCTGGGAGTCCCCCACAGACAGACAAGTGCCACAGCCTTCTCTATAATCCCAGAACCACCTCCAAAGTGTGAGGATTCTCCCAGACCACTGTAGGAACTGATGGCTTTCCTTTCCCATGCTTTAGCCCTGGGCACGTACCCTTGACTTGAGACTTAGTCCATGCTAGGTCATGTGTCAGGCTAAGATACAGTGGTGCTTATGGTGGAATATGAGCAGGGACACTTGAGCCTGGCCACTGCAGCAGGCCACTGCCTGCCTTCCTCACTGTTTTTGGGCTGGGCTCTGCCACTTAGTATCTGTGATACTCTTACCCTCTTACCTTCTTTGGATCTATAAGGAGGGTTAAATGCATTAGGTCAGCAGCTTGACGCTTAGTGACCATGATCTAAGAGTCAGCTGTTACTACTTTGTTGTTAGAGAGCTCAGAGAGAGCTGAACTTGAATTCCAGCAGGTCTTCTTAGCAATGATGTGATCTTCAGCAAATTGCCTCATCTTTCTGAACCTTTTTTAAAAAATTTATCTGTAAAATAGAGCCACTAATGCTTAACTTAGGGGCTAGTTGTTCAGATTAAATGCTTTCGGGGCTGAGAAGAACCTAGCATGAGTTCAAACACATAACAGGTACTCTTGCTACTGCTCCAACTTCTTCCCACCACCTGGGTTAATTTCATCTTGTCACCTGCTAAATCACTTTTGTCTTTCAGATCAACTCAGTGAGCCATCCCTGGGGACCTATTAAGAGCTAGGACCAGCCAGGTGTGGTGGCGCATGCCTGTAATCCCAACACTGGGGAGGCAGAGGCAGGAGGATCACTGTGAGTTTGAGACCAGCCTGGGCTACATAGTGAGTTCCAGGTCGGTCTCAACTACAAACAAAAAACAAACAAACAAAATCTGCATTCATATTGAATAGATGGGAGATTTAAGAAAATTACTGAAATTATATAATTGTAAATGTTTACTGTGAAATAGTATAAAATTGACACTGACAAAAAGAGAGTAAAAAATTTTTTAAATGATATTAACCTTGAAAATTTTGGAAAAACCTCCAGGTTGAATTGGCAGAGGCTGAGCATGGTAGTGCATGCCAGTAATCCCAGAACTCTGGAGGCTGAGGCAGGAGGATTGCTGTGAGTTCAAGGCCAGTCTGAACTACATAGTGAGACTACCTCAATGACTGAAACTTAAACAAAAAGAGAGTAAAAAATTTTTTAAATGATATTAACCTTGAAAATTTTGGAAAAACCTCCAGGTTGAATTGGCAGAGGCTGAGCATGGTAGTGCATGCCAGTAATCCCAGAACTCTGGAGGCTGAGGCAGGAGGATTGCTGTGAGTTCAAGGCCAGTCTGAACTACATAGTGAGACTACCTCAATGACTGAAACTTAAAAATACTAGATCCCTGGCCCAAATAATATTTTGATATATAAAGAAAGTGAAGGGAAAGATAAAATGTTGACTGCTTTCGATGAAAAAGCATTTCAGCAAATTACACAACATACTAAATAGTGTTTTTTGTTTTGTTTTGTTTTTTAGTACTGGGGATCAAACTCGGGCCCTTGGCTTGTAAGGCAGTTAGCAGAACCACTGAGCTAAATCCCCAGCCCACTAAATAGTGTTTTTAAGAGGATGTTCTAAGACCAAACACTATGTTAGTGTTTCCCATAATAGATGCTGAATAATTTGATCCCATATCTATACACTGTTTTGGTCTTAATTCCTAAATGTTGTGATAGCATGCCTAATAACGCATGTCTAATAACTGAGGAACATTAATTTACATCTTTTTATACGTATTCTAAGAGGATTAACTTTTCTTTTCCAGTTTTTCATCTTCTTCACTTACTCCAAAAAGACTTGAAACCTTCCTCGAATGCAGCCAATAGTTGCCCCAACAGCTTTGCCCAAATATATACTAACATGTTTGCCACGTGTCAACTTCTTTGATGTAAGATCAGGAGCTCAAAGGCCTAACCTGGAGGCCGAGGCTTCAATCCAGCTAAATCTGATACAAGAGTTCCCAAAGCAGCAGCTGCCAATCGCTGAAGTTCGCAATAGACAATTCGATCTGGATTCCTGCAACAATCATAATTGCATTACCCAAAAAGCCACCTTAGGAAGGTATTGCAGTGTGGATGGATACATCAGCTGTCCTGGAGTGGGTGATTGAGCTTCCAATTTTTCTCTAGTGAGGGCAGCAGCAGGCGACAGCAGTCTGGACACAGTGGCCCTGAGGCAGCAGGAGCCAAGAGGAAGCGCTGGGCTCAGCTGACTCGCTCTGAGGTCCTCCTGATGGGCAGGCATGGGGCAGGCACCCTGCACTCCACGAGTCCCCACTTGTCCACTCCGAAAGACCCCTCCACTCTTGATACCCTATTCCACAAATCGTTCCTTCTTCCGTCTCCCCCTTCCCAGAAATGGGCACCACCATTTGTTCGAACCCAAAACCGAGGCATCATTCTTGATTCCCTTCCCCTCTCCTCACCCACACTAACCCCACCAACTTCACTTCCACACACCTCCTAACCCCATGAAGGCTGCTCCATATCCAGTGCTGCCTCCATGCAGAATCACCATTCATTCCTGCCCACAGTGCCTCCTAACTAGCCTCCAGCTTCTTTGCTCATTACTCCCTAAATTAAAATAATTTAAATTATTCCAGCCATGCTGGAACATTCCTGCAATCCCAGCACTCTAGGAGGCTGAAGCAAGAGCATTGTAAATTTGAGCTCAGTCTGGGCAATTTAGTAATATAGGAATTCTCTGTCTCTAAACAAAATTTTTAAAAAATGGGCTGGTGATGTAGCTCAGTGTGAAAGCCCTGGATTAATCACCTTGGGGTAGGGGATCCATTTTAAAATATATATGGAAGGGCCAGGGATTTGATTTAGCTCAGTGGTGCTGCTGCCTCCCTCACAAGTGCAAGGACCTGAGTTCAATCCCTGGTATATACTTATCTATATATCTATATATAGATCTATCTATCTCCAGCCAAGGGTCTTTGAATAGCCAAAATAATCTTGAAAAAGAACAAAGCTGGAGGACTCACACATTCTGAATAGTGTCAGTGGTTAAAATAGTATATTATAGCCACCAGCTAGTGTGGATTCTTAGCTGTGCGTGAGATGGGAATTGGATGTGGAAAGGTTCTTGAGCCTCCTCCTCCTCTTCCTCCTCGTCCTCCTTCTCATCATTGCCCGCCCTCTTCCTTGGAGCTCTCTAAAAGGGATGGTCCCTGTACAGACTTCCATGATGTTACCAATTAGCTGAAGGTGGATTGGCTCAATTCATAAAGAAATCACAAATTGGCAGTGTAGCTCTTTCAGTGTCAACAGCCTTGGGATTTGAATGCCAGCAGCTATGAGCTCCTAGTGTAAGTGGCCCTTCCTGCTGATGGGAGTGAGCAGCTAATGGAAAGTTTTAGGAACTGTTCTGGCCATGGGAGATGGCAGCTCCCAGCAATTCCCCATTGCCCTCCACCATTCTCTGCTGCTGGCCACCTTCAGTATTACCAGTCCTGGATGCAGTGGCCTTTGGTGTCATCAGCCCTGGCTGCTGGTGTGAAAACATGGCTAGTAGTAGTGGTTGTGTGCCTAAAGGAGACGGAGACAGGAGGATCACACATTTGAACCCAGCCCAAGGAATTTAGTAACTTGTCAGGCTTGGTCTGGTCATGAAATAGTTACTGAATATGCTCATTAGTTCCAAGCTACAGTTTGACAAGATACCAAAACCGCAGCACTCAGCAAAGCAGACAGCCAATGCAGATGGTACTGTCTCTGCCCAACATAGGCTGTGCTGTCTTGGAGCAGAGAGAACACAGAGCACAGAACGGGATGCCTTCAACACAGACACAAGACTACAAAGTACATCTTCTCAATGCCAAGTGACCTGGTAACATCCATACATCTGCCTTGACGGCTGCATGGACCCCAACCACAGATATTTGCTCTGACCGCTGCACAAGGCAGATGTGCCAGATGCCTCTTCCCATAAGGCTCTCTGCTTTTCTTTGTTTGGCACTGACGGCCTCTTTTCCTCAGTCCATCTGTGAATAAAGTCTGTCCCTTATTGCCTTCTACTGGCTGCTCAGGTAGTCTCATTCCTCTCCACCATTTGTCACATAACTTAGCAAGACCCTGTCTCAGAAATAAAAAGGGCTTGGCATATAGCTCAGTGCAAAAGTCCTGGGTTCAATTCCTGTACCAAATAAACAAACACACAAAACCTCCTACAAAAACAAACAAAAGTCAGAAACAATGAGTACTGGTAAGGATGTGGAGAAGCTGCTGGTGGGAATGTAAAATGGTACAACCACTATGAAAAGAGTAAGTAGTAACTATAATAGTACATAAGATCCTAATGAGATAATTGACAATGTGAAATAGGAAGAAAAGGGCTAAAGGTGTAGGGAAAGTAGGAAGGGTAGGGGAAAGGTAATAAGGGAAAAGAAAAAAATGAAAATGAAAAAATGGAAATAAAGTGTTTGTAAATGGGGAGGGGAGGAGGGGGTGAAGGGAGGGCAGAGACAAAGGGGAAAAAATGAGAACCAAGACCTGTCATATAAAGGTACAAAATCCCAATAATGAATGTAACTGTACTGTATACCTAAAATGTCCCAATAAATTTAATTTAAAAAAAGAGAAAAGAGTAAGGAGGTTCCTCAAAAAATTAAAATTAGATCTGGAGCTGTTGCTCAGTGGTAGGGTACTGCTAAGTATATGCAAGGCCCTAGGTTTAATCTCCAGTTTAGGAAAAACAAACAAACAAACAAACTAGAACTACCATCTGGTCCAGTAAGTCTACTAGTAGATATATACCTCAAACAATTAAAACCAGGTGCTTGAGCAGATACGTGTTTTCTCAGATTCAAAGAAGTATTATCCACAGTAGCCAAAAGATAGACAAAACTTTTCATTCACAGATAAACTATGAGCAAAATATGGTATATCTATACAGTGGAACAGTATTCGGCTTGTAAAAAGGAAGGAAATTCTTAACCTATGCACAACATGGATGAACTTTGAGGACACTGTGTTAAGGGAAATAAACTGTCACAGGAGGACAGGTAGTGTACGATTCCCCTTACATTATGTGCAAAGAGGAGACAAATCCACACAGACAGAAAGTAGAACAGTATAGTTGCCAGGGGCTGAGGAAAGAGATGGGCAATGGTGATCGTTGTACATCTCTGTGAATGTATTTAGCACCACTGAACACTATACTTACATAGTTAAAGCTCGGCATAGCAGTGTACATTTGGAATCCTAGTAATATGGGGGCTGAGGCAGGAAGAATGCAAGTTGGAGGCCAACCCAGGCAACTTCGTGAGACCTTGTCTCAAAAACAGGACTGGGATGTAGCTCAACTGTAGAGGGCTTACTTAGCATATATAAGGCCTGTGTTCAGTCTCCAGTTCAAAAGAAGAACAAAAAGGAAAAAATGTTAAAATAGTAAATTTGGTACATTTTACCAAAATAAAAATATTTTTAAATCTTACAGTAACTCTCATTACTCTATTGCTGAAAACTTTCCACCACCCTGGCTCACAGGGCTCTGCATATTCTGGCTCCCACCAAGCTCTCCCCTTGGCCCAGAGGCCCAGAGGCCCAGACTGTCCCTTCAACTCCCTGCCTTGGGGCCCTCCCAGCCCCTCCGTACAGGAATCCACAGTGCCTGCCTGTGGGAAGCCAGAAGAAGGGTACACTGGTTTGCCCCTCATTATCCCTGTGCGTAGGCTATTATATGTGATGACAGCCTGGCATAGTTTTATTTTCACGGTTTGTATGCTTATATTCTATGAGCTATTATCATTATTCAACGTTTAGTAAGCACTTCTAGCCATACAATGCCTAAGATGTAGCCTCAGCTCCTAAAAGCCATTCTCCCAAGCCATCTCAATCCCAGGTATCTCTCCTCCTTGGAGAAGAGAAGCTCCAGATTCCCCCATGCAAGAGCTCACAGGAGCTCCTTGATGCTGGGGAGCAGACACTGCCGGCCTCCCCACCCTCACCTCAGTTTAGCTCTATGAATGAACCTCTGAAACTAAATGTTGGCAACTTTAGCAGATTAACTAGCTATTGCCTAAATACTCCTTGCCATGAACCTTATCCTCCATCCATTTGTATCTGTGGGAACCAGATATCCTTTGGACTCATGAAGACAGCCCCAGGGAATGAAATCTCACTGGTGTAAGTAGTCCTAGCTGTCTCATTCCCTTTGGCCAGTGACTGGCCACCAATAGGATAAGAGGAAGACTGCTAAGGAGATCTTCCCTTCCTCAGTAAAAGACAAAGTCTTGCAGCCTAATGGGGAAAGTTTTGCCTACTGCCCGTTCCCTGTTCCTATCTTATGCAGTCATGAAGTGTGGACTAGTAGCAGTCATTTTGAAACCATGAGGCAATAAACAACATGAGGCCAAAAACCAACATGTCAAGAATGCAAAGATGAGCCAGGTGTGGTGGCACATAACTGTAGTCCCAGCACTAGGGAGGCTGAGGCAGGAGGACTGCTGTGAGCTTGAGGCCAGCCTGGGCTACATAGTGAGTTTATGAAATACATAGGGAGACCCTTTCTCACACAATTAAGAAAAAGAGACTACAAAGCAGAAGATATTGCTCAAATGGAGAACAGTTCTTGCAGAAGAGGCCATATTTGTGCTCCAAGTTTCCTAGAAGCTGTCCTGTGACACTCTGGGACCTGCCAGAATTTAGAAGACTGCTGTCTGCCACGGACATTCAACAGCACAGGACCTGTCACGTTTCCTGGTAAATGAGTCAGAGCAGCAGACTCCACAGTGGTCTATAGTGTCTCTAAAAGTCAAAGAAAGCCACTAGTGCAGAGTCCAGCACTCAGTCTACCAGCTTTACTAAACAAACTGAGCCATTCCTAGCTGCTAGAAAGAAAACACCAAATCCCAAATTTCTTGTAAATTTGCTCTATCTGTAACTAACTGGGTCCAACATTATGCTCCAGATTGAGCCCGTTAGAATCTATTTCCAGGTTTCTGCTGATGAGTGGGTTAATGTCCCATAGTTTTTTTCAGCACATGAGCAGCCTTTGTAATTGTCGTTGGGACTTACTAAGTAATGGGTGCTAATGAGGGATAGGCTTTGAGAAGGTGGCATTCCCTAGTCAAGTGGCCACTGCCAGTGAGTAAAGGGAACTTCAAATAAGAAAGGCTCATCTCCTCAGACAGGAGACAGGCAGGAGACAGACAAGACAGCCACATCCACTAATGAGGAGACTCCAAGGGGTTGGGTGGATAAAGGTGCTTGGATGTACTCCCAACACTCCCCACCCCAATGTTCAAGGGCCCCACTCTTCCCAGTCTATAGCCTAACTTCACATATGACTGCAGCTGTGAATTCATTTTATGTTGCAAGTACGCATTAGGTAGAGTCAAAGTCTGGCCTTCAGCTCTATTGGCCTACGCAAGCTACAGGAAACTGGTTGTCCAAAAGGTGATCCCACAGTTCAAAGTCTGAGCTTTGACTTTCTGAAACTTCTCCACTGCAATCAGAAGATAGCCCACCCAAGCCTTGTGACCATCACTGGCACTGTGATACTGCAGCAGTTTTGCTGTCAATGGACATTCCACATCATGGCTTCTGTCTAGATGTCCCCTGAAAGCCTCATTTGGTCATAGGTAGGGCTTTTCAGAGGCATCTGGATGTAGAGTGTGTGGTGCTGGCATTAAGGATGTGTGATTACTAAATCAGTCCACTGATTGGGGTGGCATAGTTCTGGGTGTGGATAACGGGAAGGCCCAGCCTGGGAGTGAGTGCTACACAACCTAAGGGCCTGTAGCCTAGATAGACTGTAAGGAACAGAAACAGGGCTGCTGCCTTCACTTGCTGATTGCTGCCTCCTGCCTTCTGCCTCCCATACTATGAACATTTTTTTTTTCTCCTCTGTGATGCCTCTCTGTCATGCCACCCTGCTTTGGAGTCAGCAGATTATGGACTGAAACCTCTATAAACTGTGAGCCAAAATAAACCTTTCCTCCTGTAACTTTAGGTGTTGGGTATTTTGGCTCAGCAGTGGGAAATGTAAATAAGACAGCTGGTGATAATTTACATAACATAACTGTTTCACTAGGGCTTGCTGTCAGTGCATTAATTCACATAACCTGTCAGATTCCCATTTGTGTGGGTGTTTCCTGGGTCCACTCCAGGGACCACACATATACAATTCGTCACTCCATCAGGAAGGCAGAAACCTCTCAAGGTATTTCGAACAGGAACTTAATATCTGGAATTGAACTCAAGGATTTTTGAAGAGCTGGAGGACAATAGGAAAGGGAAGGAGCTCTGAGCCCAGGGAAGGAAATGCCACCTAGAGGTCAGGAAGCTCTTACTGCCTCTGGTCTGGGGCCCAGGCACCTACACTTGAGGTTCTGCTATAACTGAAACCCCAAATCTGCTCCCCATCTGGCGCTGCTCACTGTACCAGCCTACACTCACCACCCTGTGGCAGTGCCTTCACACTAGAAGATAAACAATGCTTCCTTTTTCCCACTGTAGCCTCTCACATGTACCTCCCTTGGTGCCTAACTGAAGCCAGCTGGCAGGGAATCTGGCAGTGCAATGAAGGGCCTTTTAGCATTGACAAGAATGGTGCAAAGAGGCATCGGAAAATAATGCGCACACCTCTCATGGAGCTGTGAAGATAAAGTGAGCTAATAGATACAGAGCTAACAACAGAATGACTCTCACTCATTGTGCATTTCCCAGTGCAGGGAGGTTCCTAAGAATTATAGTCTACTTCTTTCACTTGCAGTTCATCTTTCTCTTAAGTGCTGTGCGTTTCCCCTTTTCCATACTGAAGATTTCCTTCTTTTTATCTCTCCCAGGTTCCCAAACTATAATGCCTGCAAACATTGCCTGCAACTTCCATAAGCCAATCTTCTCATCCTTCTTGAATTCTTTTGGCTTGCTTTCTTTTTTGCTCTTTTCTTAATGCTCCAAACACCTTACCATTTTATTTCCTCATGGTAACCCACCCTTCTCTCAAACATACTCAAAAGAGAAAGACAAACTATACGATACCATCCATAGAAACCACCTCCCTTCCTCCCCCTCAGAACGAAAGCTGAAGTTCTCACCCAGTGGCCTGAGCTGATCCCACCTACTTGCTAACCACATATCCTGGGCTCTCTGCTTCACCTATGGAGATTCAGCTACTTTGGTCCTTCAGCTCCAAGGCATTTTCCTTCTTGGGTGTCCTTCCCAAAGGCTGTTTTGGTTAAAAAGCCCATCTCTTTCCAGCCTTTCTGCATGGATGGCTGCTTTTCTTGTGCCACTTCTCAAAGAAGCCAACCTGTCATGCTTACATGGTTTTGCTTTCCTCACGGCACTTACCATCGGAGATATTTCTATTTATGTCTTGGTCTGCCTCAGGCATGAAAGTAAGCTCGGTGAAAGCGAGTTTTGGCTGTTTTGGTCACTGGCTGTACCTTTGTGCCTAGAGGTGCCTCAAGTCATCCTTCAGTATCCCTAGGTTCCACACCTATAGAGTCAAGTGACCTGGGGTAAAAATATTCGGGAGGTAAATTTCATCTGTACATGTCATGTACAGTTGTCATTATCCCCCAAATAATACAGTTTTTAAAACTATTCATACATCACTTACAGGGCTAGGGATTTAGCTCAGTGGTTCCGCCACCTGCCTCACAAATGCAAGGTCTGAGTTTGATTGCTGGTACCAAAAAAAAAAAAAAAAAAAAAAAAAAAAAAAC
>NW_022900917.1:81877181-81901937 GCF_012274545.1 Fukomys damarensis
AAAAAAAAAAAAAAAAAAAAAAAAAATACTACTACTCAGTGGTTCCACCACCTGCCTCACATAGCATTTACATTGTATCTGGTATTGAAAGTACTCTAGAGATGACAACGTACTGTACTGGGGAGAATGTACATTGCACAGGCTGTATTTTATATAAAGGACTTGAGCTTCTACAGAGTTCTGTATCCCCCAAGGATAGACAACTGTTTTTTGTGCTCATTTATTTGGGCCAGAAACCAAATGACAGTGAAATTTAAAATCCTTCAACCCAAACCTCTGCCAAATTCATTCTTCCCACAGAGTTCTCCATCTCATTAAGTGGAACCATCCTTCTTTCACCCATACTCCACATCAGATTAGCAAGTACTTTGATGTGGAAAATAACTCCCAACTTGTTATGAGGAGTGAAGTCAGGAACCAAAGTAGATGAGTTTTAGTTGATATAATAGCTCCTGAATTTCCAAGAAGGGCCTTGAGTGGGTGGTCACAGAGGCTCTTTATCAAGACACATTTTACAGCAAAAATCACAATGCTGGTACAACACAGGTCAAACTACTATCAACCTATGCAGTTACAAGTATAGATGCTTAGTTAATATTGATCCAACAAGGAAGTGAAGCACATAGCAAGGGATATGGTGAGCATCATTTATCATTAACTTTAGCTTATAACTTCTAATCCTCGAAAGAACAAGGGCATTCCAGATGTTCTAGTCACCAACCTATGTGTATGATTTCTGTCTGGGCTTTCTGGACCAGTTGGTGCTAATTACAGTATACTGCAATCTCAAGCTGCTATTATTCATCTCTAGGAAGGCTTCCAGCCCTGGCTATTGCATATGGAACTTGAAGCTTGGTGCTCTTAAGATTTGCCTCCAACCTCAATCTTGATGTGCCTCAACTTATGCAATGACTCCCTTATGGGCCCGGTCCTTCTCTAACTGCTTATTAATTTCTTAGTTGTCTAATACTTTGACTTCAAATTGTATCTCAAATCAACTATTTTCCATGATCCTTGTAAAAGTTAAGATAGACCATCTTACTGTTTCAAGAGACTCCTTATTTGGGAAGAATTCTAGGTCTTAGAGGGCTATCTTGGGGCTACTTCATCTGGTCCCCACTGCCTCCTGCCATTCTTTTCTTGGTCCTTTTCTGCAGCCACACTGGCCTCCTGACTAGCAATTATGGCACCCAATCCCACTCACAATCAGCAACCAGTGTTTTTTGTTTTTCTAGTTTAAACACACAGCCTATCATTTTTTCAACGGCGTCCTATTTTTCTTAAAATACAATCCAAGAGGACTGAGCACCTGACAACTTCCCAGAGTCCATCTCACACACCGGGCTCTCCAGAGCCCCGAGAGCTTCCTCGAGAGGTTAATTATGAAAGGCCTTTTTGCATGTAGCCTTCCTTAGACCTCAGAGGGTGTGTTCTCTCATCCCAACCACTTTAAAACAATACTCTCTGGCTCCTCTTATCTTTATACTGTGCTTTATTTTCTTTCAGTCAGCGTGGCTTACGTATGCTTGCTTCTGTTTTGGCCTATACAAAAACGAACCACAGAAAGGAATTACTATTTTTTTTGTAAGTAAAGACGGCCCTTGCTGTGGACCAGGCCAGCCTGGAGCTTTAGGGCACAAGCTACCTCCGGCCTCAGACGCCGCCACCGCGTCCGGTTGGAAAGTATTTCTTCGGTTCGCTGCTCCATTTCAATACCAGCACACAAAAGGTACTTAATACACACTCTCAGGACGCCTATCGGATTCCGAAACTCGCCCGCCGCCTTACGTCCTTGTAAATCTGAGCATGCGCGGCGCGCGGAGCATCACGGATAGCTCCGTTCCGGACTACGACTCCCATGGGACTGCAGGGCGACCGCCAGCCGGCCGCCAATTCGCGCGGGAGCGAGAAGATGGCGGATGGGGCCGTAGGCAAGGACAAGTGCGGGGAGCCGCGGCTCGTGTCGTTGCCCCTGTCTCGTATCCGGGTCATCATGAAGAGTTCCCCCGAAGTATCCAGCATCAACCAAGAGGCGCTGGTGCTCACGGCCAAGGCCACGGTGAGGCGGCCCGCACGCCGGGAGAAGCGAAGTTGGGGTGGGCGTGGGCGCCCTTAACCGCCACACCGGGCTGCGCTGCACTGTTTAGACCTCTTCAGTCATAACGCCGTAGGCAATTCCGGCTGAGCTCGCGAGCGCCTCCTCGCCACTCCCGTCGTCCTCTTCGCTCTCTCATGCGCACGCCCATTCGCGCCGTTCCTACCGTACCCCGCGGTTTTCCCAGGCCCCGCCCAGCCTCCCCGCTCCGTCCTTCCTCTGCGCTTCCGCTCCGTCACGCCCATCAGCCTATCTCGCGGTGGGGCTCACGGAGTGCCGCGCTGGGAGGTGCGGGTCTCCCTGGCGTCGCAGTACTCGCAGTTGCAGAGATTTCCTTTTGTTCTTTCAAACTTCCTGCTAGCTTTGTAGTATGGGATCTCCCGAAACCTTCGCAACCTGAGGCTTTCTTCCCGCAGGTGTCAAACTGGCTTTGAATCCCGGGGCCCTGGAACCCTCCGTCCACCTAACCTTGCCCACAGCGAGTCGGAAGCCCACCCCCTAGCCACAATTTCACTGACTCCCAGGAGCTGATTTTTACAACTTTGCTTCCCCTCTCTTGTGACAAAATATTTCTGTTTTCTTTTTGTGTTTTTGTGTGGGGAGAGAGGTATCTGTCCCCAGAGCACCTGCAATTACCTCCGCTTCACCGCCCAGGCTTATTTTATCTTTTAAAATTTGGACTTGATAGTGGTAGGCCAGTGTTCTTAGACTTGGCCATGTTTAAACTGCACAGTTAACTGCTTTAGCTTTCTCTAGATTCTGTTTTACAGCTCGTACTACTAAGGAAATGCTGGGTTGTGGCTAAAGGAAATGGGGAATCACAGGAGTTTGGTTGTCTTATGCCAGAGCCATACTTTTTTAGCGTCTGGGAAAATAGAAGCCTTGTAAGCTTGGTCCTAGTATAAGTGTGTGTGTGAGGGGCTTATACTAAAATGCTGGTTGCTAAGTCCCTTATTGAGTAAATTGTATTTGTGTGTAATCTGATATCTGCTGGTATACTTCATCTCCACAGGGCAACTCTGTAGAGAATCTTGAGACATAGGTGTTTTCCTCTACAATTTCATTCTGTTCTTATTAAGGAACTAAGAGTTAATGCAAGCACTTTTCTCATCCTTTACTAAACTAAATATATTCAATTGAGGCTCAGTTTAGATTATTGCTTTAGGATAATCTGAGAATTTATAAGGGGGTGATAAAAATACGTGGTAGATGTTTTTAAAAATTGAATTCGAAGCCGGGTGTGGTGGCGCACGCTTATAATTCCAGCACTCGGGAGGCTGAGGCAGGAGGATCACTGTGAGTTCGAGACCAGCTTGGGCTACATAGTTCCAGGTCAGTCTCAATTTTTGGAGACCCTGTCTCCAAAAAAGAAAAAAAATTCCAAAACTACTTGAGAAATAGGGAAGAACAGTGTTCAAATTGAGAGGGAGTATTTTGAGATGGTTTAATGGCAATGTGTCCTTTACTGTAATACATTTAAAAAATTTTAAACATTAATATTTTTTTATCATACCGAGGAAGTCTATTCCAGTATGGAAAAAGCTTTTTGTGCGGGCAAAATGTAACATGTCAGTTTTCAGCTTCAGGTTGTCGGTTCTAGTGTAGTTGTAATAGATGAACCATTTTTAAACGAGGGATTCAAATAGAAGATTAAAAATGTATTTCTGAGCCAGATATAATTTTTTTTTTCAGTACTAGGATCAAAACCGAGGTTTCACTCAAGCTAGGCAAGCACTGTACCACTGAGCTAAATTCCTGGCACCCAGATAGAATTTTTGGTCTTTTTGCTCCTTTTACTGCAGAGGTTGGTCATTAAACACTTTTGATTCATTGTTTTTGGTCACCTGACAGTACTTTCCATGAGTTACACATATCTGTACTAGGCTCTGGAAAATGCCTGTCTCCTCTCCAACCTGGGAGACAGCTTTGCTCTCTTTCTGACCTCGTGTTTCTTTTTTCTCCTGTAAAGTGACTTTCTGTAATTTAACTTGAGGAACTTAATGTACAATTTTAATGTAATTTGAAAAATCAGATTTCTGGTGAGTTTCAGTGCACTCCTTTTATGTTATTTTTTCATTTTATTTTAGGAGCTCTTTGTTCAGTATCTAGCCACCTATTCCTACAGACATGGCAGTGGAAAAGAAAAGAAAGCACTGACTTACAGTGATTTAGCAAATACTGCAGAGGAATCAGAAACTTTTCAGTTTCTTGCAGGTACTTAATTTTTGAAACATTCTGGTTTAAAAATTCCTGGTAATTAGAGGTTTTTCTCCCTGGTTTTCCTTTCACTGAATTAGACACTTGACTTTTTCTTCAGGTGCCAGCTTTCCATGACATGGCACAGGGAGGTATTTCTAGTCTTTTGTGGATATGGCTATTATGTGGTCCACTTAGAACAGTACCAAAATCAATAGGATGCACAAGATGTTTGGTTGTCAGGGCCTAGCTATGGAAGGGAAGCCCTGTTGGATGGTCTACTTTAGCCCCCAAATAGAGAAATTAATACTTATTCTGTGGAACAGGCTAAAGAGCTCAGGTCTACCCCTGGAACCAACTCAAGAGAGGTTAAGCAGTGTTGCTCACGAAACCAGTGCATAAAAACACTTTGGGTTAGAGCCACGCATGGCGATATATGCCTGTAATCCCGGCACTGGAAAGGCTGAGGCAGGAGGATCATCTGAAGTTCAAGGTTGCCCTGGGGTAAATAGCAAGACCCTGTCTCAAAAATAAATAAATAAAATAAAATAAATGAATCAACCAACCAGCCAACCATGGTTTGCAGCCAGTGGAAAGGGAGCAGGTCTATAGCATTAGTTAAGATAATACCAGTTACCCTGTTTCACCCAGAAGTATAGCCTGGATTTCATCTTGTTTTGGAATCTGTTTTAGAGGTCAAAACATGAACTAGTACATTTTGAAATTTGTACTATATTCATAGTTTATCATAATGAATTGCTGATGTAAGCCTTATGATTTTAAGATATATTACCAAAGAAGATTTTAGCTAGTAAGTACCTGAAAATGCTTAAAGAGAAGAGAGAAGATGATGAGGCGAATGATGACGAAAGTGACAATGATGAAGCCGAGTCCTAAACCAAAAAGAAGTGCTTTAGAAATCAGCCTTCCAGGACATTTCTGAAGCACCATTCCTCTGAAGCAAGCAAGCACAGCACCGTGTACTTTGCTCCCTTCACATTCCCAGACTCCAGCACAATGCCTGCTTTTCCTGGCTGACACAGGCATCTCCCACATCTGCACTGTAAAGAACCGAAGGGAGAGTGACCCTGACAGTGCCCTCTGACAAGGCCCACCTGCAGCGAGAGGTCATCAGGAGAGAATCCTGTGCCCACAGCACTACAGCTAATCTGCTGGGCTCTGAGCTGGATGAGCAGAGACCACTGTGCTTCCCTTGCAGATAAGACTTTGAAGAGCTTCTGAATATTGTGCAAATTTATATGTATATTCTGAAATTATTTCTTGTAAACAACTAGATTTAGTTTTGGCTAAATATGTGGTTTATAAGTAGCATGTTACCTTTGAATTTTGGTATTTAAAGATTTGACAGCTTGTTTAAAATTCTTTTATTGTAAAGAAAAATGCTTTCCTTTTCACAGTAAATGCTTTATAGTTTTAGGGTCCTCTGTGGTTTTAATGCCTTGCTCACTGCCTGAGAATTTAGTGAAATTTAAAAACAGGCATTTCTGGGCGGGGGATTTAGCTCAGTGGTTCCACCACCTGCCTTGCAAGTGCAAGGTCCTGAGTTTGATCCTTGGTACCAAAAACCCCGCATAAAAACAGGCATTTCTGGGTGGGTGTATAGCTCAGTGGTACAGTGTGTCCTCAGCACACACATAAGGACTTGAGGTTGATCCAACAAAACAGCAACAACAGAAACTACTTTTATTTCCAGAGAAAAATTCCAAGTCAAATTATCAAATGGAATACAAGAAAGAAATATTACCAGCTGGGTACAGTGGTGCACACTGTAATCCCATTACTTTGGGAGACTCAGGCAAGAGAATTTCGAGTTTAAGTCCCATCTGGGCAATTTAGTGAGACTGCCTCAAAAATTTTAAAAAGTTTTAAAAGGCCAGGAATTTGGCTCAGTGGCACTGTGCCTGCTTTTTAAGCGCAAGGTCCTGAATCTGATTTCCGGGTCCAAAAAAATAAAATTAAAAAAAGTTAGGGTCGGGGATTTAGCTCAGTGGTTCCGCCACCTGCTTTGCAAGTACAAGGTCCTGAATTCGATCCCTGATACCAAAAAATAAAATAAAAAAGTTAAAAAGAGTCTGTGTATATTGCTCAGCATGTACCACAAAAACAAACAAAAAAATTACATAAACATTGCTTTTAAAAAGTTTTTTATGTTGAAGGTCTTTTTCACCTTCCTGTTCTTTGCTTTAAGCCCTAGTAGTTTGTTTTTACTGTCTGCAAGAGAAAACTCTTAAGCTTTATTATATATTTTTTCTGCATAGGGTAAATCTTTGATTCCATTTTTTCAATATATCTGTCTTTATTTTGACAAAGTTAAAATTTACAGCTAGACATGATGGCACATGATTGTAATCCCACCACTGGGGAGCCTGAGGCAGGAAGATTGTTATGAGTTTAAGGATAGCCCACACTACATAGTGAGACCCTGTCTCAAAAAACAAAAGTTAAAACAAAAACTTACAGTTTACATCCAGTAAAATCATACATTTTGGTCTCAAGCCTGAATTTTGACAAACGTATAGTTTTGTTGTTTAGCTACAGTCTTGCTTGGTTGCCCATCCTCAGTTGGCCTTAAACTTGTGATCTTCCTGTTTCTAGAGTAGCTGGGATTATAGGTGCCTGCTATCATTTCCAGAATGCTCCCTTGGGCAAACTGTAGTCAATCTGTTCCCCTAGCCACTGGCAACCACTGATGTTTTCTATATCTTGTTTAAAAATTTTTTTGAAAATTGCCTTTTTGATGTGTAGTTCTGAATTTGGACAAATGCAGTCAAAGAATGCACTTGTCAAAAATAGGTTTTTGAAAGAAAAGTTTATTCCAGTTAGCAGGGACTAGATATCAGATTCTAGAAGCTAGCTGGGAAAAGCCGAGTTTATCACATCCATGTGTGGACGGGCTGACATTGGGAGAGAGAGACAGTGTCAGGTAGCTGGGAAAGATTTCACCCCTGAGAGTTTGGGCTGACACCAGGAGAGAGATTAGCAACTCGCTGGGGAAGGAATTAGGCTTATGGAGGTATGGAAGGGGCTAAGGAATCGGGGGTGAAATGTTTATGACTTGGGTGCCCAAGGACTGTCTGCTCAGGTGTGTAGACAGTCTCTGGACTTCTTGGAGCTAGAGGGTGTTGTATACTTTGAATCCATTTGCCATGTTTACAAGGAAGCTGCTCGTTTGTTAAAAGCAGCCTGTTTGCTTTTGTCCCATTTGTTTGTGAAGGACTCACGTAAGTTAGGCCTGACACAGTTCTATCACCTACTAAAAAATTCTGTCCTGGTCAACTCTATCATTTATGCTGACAACCATAGCTGTTCTATCTTTTGTCTAGCAGACATCAACAAACTTTGTGAAAGGGGCCATAGAATTGTTTTGTACTGGGTTTCTTCTTGCGGGGGGTACTGGGGATTGAACTTGGGACCTTGTGCCTGAAAGGCAGGTGGTGGAACCAATGAGCTAAATGCCCAGCCCTTGTAATTTTTTATAGTCTCTGCCAACTACTCTGCCACTGTAGTAAGAAAAGCAGGCATAGGTAATATTTAAAGGAAGCTGGGTGTGGTGGTACATGTCTGTAATCTTAGTACTTGAGAGGCTGAGGCAGGATTGCAGCAAGGCCAGCGTGGGCTACATAAGTTCCTGAACTACATGACACCTTATCGAAAAAAACGGAATGGACATGGCTGTATTTTAGTTGAATTAGTAAAACTTTATTTCTGGACATAAATTTGAATTTTATCTAATTTTCATGTCACGAAATACTCTTTTTCAGTCACTTAAGGATGTAAATACTTCTTAGCTTATATGCTCTATAAAGCAGGACTGAATTTGGCCTATAAGTCCTAGCTTGTTGACCCATCATTTCTAGATGTCCTGTAAATGGAGTCACATAGTATCTCATGTGCATCTGGCATGTTCATATTTAGTACAGTGTGAGACATTTTTCCATGTAGCTGCAGGTATCAACTGTCACTTTATTGCTGAGTAGGATTCCATCATACAGATATACCGCTTATTCATTCTCCAGGAACGTAGATAGTGCCGTTTAGATTACTTCCAGTTTGGAGGTTTTGGGTAAACACAGGATTCCATTTCACTTGGCACAGACCCATGAATGGAAGCTGTACATGTTTACAAGCAGCTACCAATCTAGTTCCCAGAGTGGCTATGCTATTGTGCATTCCCACCAACAAGAAGTGTGTTCTGGTTGTGTTCTACATTCTCTGCAAAACTTAAGTGTCAGTTTTGAGTTTTACATCTTATTACAAACATGTGGTCGGAGAAATGATTTGCAAACATTTTCTCCCAGCGTGCAACTCATCTTGTTATGCTTTTTGTACCAGGGATGGAACTCAGGATCTCACACTTGCCAGGCAGGTGCTATGCCACTGAGTTACATCCCTGACCCTCTTGTTATGCTCTTAAAAAAAAATTGTTTAGTATAAGAAGATAGTTTATTTGGAAAAAGGATGGAAAAGAAAGAGGACAGACAGCTGCAATGGGGTGACAGGGGGAATCAGACCTGAACACCCCTTGTCATATTCTCAACTGCTTTATTCAAAGAGAATTTCTTAATTTTGGTAAGTCCTGTTGAGTTTTTTATTTATGATCAGATCAGACCATGCCTTTTGTGTCCTGGCTAAAAATGCATTGCTAGACTAGGTCACAAAGATTTCTTCTTGTGTCAGTCCCTTGACAGGATACTGTTTCTGTGTATGACCAGCTGAAGCACCCTTAACCCACTGCAGGCACTTCAGATCCAGTTGTTTAGACAGCAAGCACCTCTCCATGGTTCCTGCTTGACATGTGTTCGGTCATAGCAACTTCTCACTGGTTTCCTCACTACCTCTACTACAGCCTCTGTATTCCATCTTGCATGCTGCATAAGATTAGCAAAATGATTTCATGAAGATTAACATCCTTCTGCTCATGAGTGTTAAAAATAGCTGACATTGGGCCAGGGATTGAACTCAGTGGTGCTGCCACCTGCCTCGCAACAAGGACCCAAGTTCAATCCCTGGTACCCCCCAAAAAGGCTGACATTTGCTTAAGCCACTGAAGGCTGAGCCCATGTGTGCTGTGTATATTTTCATTGAATTCTCACACCTTACATATTAAATAATCAGGTTTTACCAAGAAGGGAATGGGAAGATCAGGCTCCAAGACACACCTAGAAAACGATGGAAATGGGCCTGAAATCTCTGACTACTCTTCACTGGACCATAGAGCTTGAAAAGTAGTGCTTACACTCTGCTGGGTAGATTCTCAGCTTGACATTCAAGGTCCTTGACTGACAGGCTGTTATTGCTTGTTTGTATGTCCCCCCAAAGCCTCATGTAGTCACAGGTGGGGCTTTTTCTGGAATTGATTCCTGGTGCAATGCTAGGCTCAAGGGCACTAGGATTAAGGGTGTGAGTGCTGCCCACCCTAAACAATCTGCCTAAGGTAGAAGGGGCAGAAAGACTATTGAGGGCTCCTCTATTGGTCCCTTGTTGCTTTTGCTACCATGTAGGTGCCTTGAACTGTTTCTACTCTACGATGTCCCTCTGCCTTGGAGCCAACCAACTATGGACTGAGACCTCTACAAACTGAGCTAAATAAAATAAACCTTTCCCCTTCAACCTTGGATGTCAGGTATTTTGTCTCAGCAGTGAGAAAAGTTAACTACAATAGTCTCCTTTATCCCACGGGAAACCTAAGCATCCATCATACATCCCCCAGTCAAGGAGCTGCTCTCTGGAATCCTTTATTAGTTTGTGTAGCACCATCATGCTTTGCTTTTTACCTTTAGGTTTCTCCAGTCAGATCATGCCTGCTTCTAGCTATTCAATAAAAGACAGGGAATAGGAAAATAAGGTCAGGCCATTAAAAAAAAAAAAAAAAAAAATTGTTACAGATCTTTGTGTGTATGTGTTATGTTGCGCTGGGAATTGAACCCAGGGCCTCATGCATGCTAGGCTGGGGATCAGACATAGGGGCACAATCGCTGAGCTGCTTCCCTGGGCCTTTTTTATTTTGAGACAGGGTTTTGCTAAATTGTGCTGGGGTCAAACAATCCTCTTGTCTTAGCCTCCCAAGTGCTAGGATTACAGCCATGTGCCAACACATAAATAAGAGTATTCTTCCTATTATGACTGGTGTATTACAAGACCAGTAGGCAAAAAAAGTACGTTTTAATTTTTGATACTAAGTATAAGATTCTAGATACATTAAGAAATAACATTTCAATTTTTTTTTTAAAGGACTATGGTACAACAAACAGACCAGAATGTTAACTACTCACTCATGTTGGTGATTACAGATTAAGTTAAATGACAAATTTCGCTTGCTTTTGGCAACAATATACATCCTAGGGATTTTTAGCTGCCCACACCTGCCAATACTGGGAATCAAACCAATGGGGACCCTACCACTAAGCTATATCCCCAGTCTTTGTTCTTTTTGAAATGACTTTGCTGAGCTACCCAGGCCACCTATAAATGTGTAGTCCTCTGGTGTCAGCATCCTAAATACCTGGGATTACAGATGTATGCAACCATAGCCAGCTGTTTTTTTGGCTTAATCCAATCTCTTTCACTTCCTAATACCACTTTTTTTCCCCCCTTTTTGGCACAGGGGTCGAACTCGAGAACTAGCACTAGGGAGGCAGGCTGTGGCACCACTGAGCTAAATCCCTGGCGCCACATGTTCTTTTAAGTATAGCAGAAGTCAGAAATAGCTCAGAGACGGAACCTTCAGGGATTTCAGAGCAGTGCAGATGTTCACAGGGCAAAGAGGCTAAGAACCAGGATGGGGCAGGCTTGGGTTCCCACACAACACAGGGCTGAAGGGTTTACTGGGGCAGGCTCAGTGGAGCAATTTTTCGATTCATTTGGCTGTGGGTGTTAGAACACTCAACTCACCCACATGCCACCTTGGTTCTTTCTTCTGTCCAGCTCATCCCTAAGCCCCAGGTCCTGAAGCAATGCCCACTCTACTGAATGCCTCCTTCGAGGCTGAAGAAGGCACTGGGCTTTATTTATCCCTGGAGGCACAGAAACTGACCTTGAAACCTGTACACATGACAGTGCCCAAATTGACCTGTGAGTAACTGGAGAGCTTTGGAAGAGGAAGCTGTAAATACGAGGAATTTTATTTTATTTTTTGCTGACATACTATGAGGCAAAACAAAATTGACACTATACAAAATAACTTTATAAAATATCATTCACATCATATTTTATCAGATTTACAGCATTCTGTGCATGTTAGGGGTTATGTAAGGAGGTGAAAAAACACTATGCCAAACTTTAGTATTAGTTTATATACACACAGTAAGAAACAAAACAATAACTGTTAGGTATTCCATGAATTTATTGCAAAAATAGTGCAAACTACTTAACCTAGTAAGCTGTAAAAACAAACTTGAAAGGACCCAGCTAAGCTTAAACACAATAGATGCTCAGTATCTCAGCGTTTAGCTTTCTTTACCAGTTTCTCATCCATCCAGACCACTCCCCACCTGCTCAGTCTGGGGTGAGGGCTGAGGAGTAAGGAAATGTGAAGACTGGCTCTTCAGAGGCCAGGCTCATTGGCTGCTTCAGTCAGCAGCACCTTTTAGCGTCATGCTACTCGCTCGATGATTTTGTGAGGTCTGCGCTGAAAAATTAGAATGCCATGATTTGTAATTTTGAGCTTAGAATAAGATATCCAACCTCTTGTGATATGGAGAAGGGAATCAAGAAAGCAGCATGAGCAGAAAGGATTAGGAACATTAATATCTGCTTATAAACATAGTATCCTTTTCCTCAGGTGTATTTGGGTAAAGTATTTTAAGGTAGGGCAACCTGTGAACCAGATATTGCAGTAAATTTAAAAGAAAATAAAGGATACTATTACCTCTACAAGAGTAATTTTATATTTTCTTTCAACAGTCTATTGGGGTCCAAAAAAGCATATCTCTAAACAAAATAATAGAAGCAAAACAAAATGCTACATGTCAAAGCTAAAGAAACAAAATGCAGCATATGCAGGTTCTTTTTCTTGAGGTACCTATATAAATTTAATTACCTGCCCCCAAGTACTCTTGTTAGGTTAAAACAAAATGCGTCCTGGCGAGCCAATCATAGGGCATTTATTATTACTGAGAAAGTGCAACAACGCTGATCTTTATATGCAGCATACTAAAGGATGATTTATTCTTTATAAAATATAGCTTAAGTATCAACCTGATGGAAGTTAAAAAATTAAAAACATTTAACTAGAATTTTTTTTTTTTTTTTTTTTTTTTTTTAGATACTGCAGCAAAAAGCCTCCCAAATCAACTTTCAAAGTTTTGCCACTAAGGAATGTTGGTTCTCTTGTAAAATTCAGAGATCTCCTTAAAATAGTAAAACTATATACTATAGGAAAGATCCCTATCTTTTTATTTTTATTGGTATAAAATCAAATTCTTAAGACTTCAAAATATTGTGTTACCTCCAAAGAATTAAGTTAAAAAAGATTGCCACAGTAGGAAAAGTCTAGAATTGTAAACTGCCAAATATAAAAGCATGGAAAGTTATCAATCTCCTGTCTTACTTTGTTACCCGTCAAAAACTTTTCTAACTTCTAGAAACCCTGGGGCTGCTGCAGAAGGCAGATGTCTCCACCCGCAGACATAGGCTCGCCCTTTCTCTGTCCATGGTCATTAAGCACCTCCACTGGGTAGGCCAGGAGAGATGAAACTGACAACAGTCCATCTGCTGCTTAGGAAAGAAATTCTTATAAAATAAGCCAGAGGAAGGGGGGCATGAATGGCTAAGATAGCAATGCTAAAAGTACTTGTAATGTTTTTCAGCCGCCCCTTCACTGGCACAGAAAATGAAGTGAGATATATATATATATATATATACACACACACACATACATACATATATATATGTATGTATGTACATATATGTGTGTATATGCATATGTATTTATATGCATAGAAGATTTGGAATTAATTATTGTCTGTAAAATATTAAATTTGCTCTTGGACATAATTTTTTTCCTTTCCACAGAGAGTAGTTAGGATTCCAATATTCTGCAGCAGTTGGTTGGGAATCTACCAAATTCCATGGCCAATTGGGCTCTTCTCCCCACCTGCAATAAAAAATGTGTAATTCTATACTGATTTTTAAAATGTGTTAAGGTTCAACATAAAAGGCACAAAATAAATAAAAATATTATTAAATAAACGGAAATTATGATTTCAAGTTTCATGTGGAGTTACATCTCACTGTTTGGTTACTTTTTCCAATTTAATTTGACAGACTTAGTAAATAGCACCCAACTGTTTAACTGAGGTAGATCCACATTGTAAAGAAAGCTGGGTCCCCTCCATCTTATCTCTAAATTGAAGATGCTTTTACAAAACAAAAATCCATTTTAATCATATGCAGAAGCAATGACAGGTGGCACTACCTGAAGAAAGCTTAGAACATGAGCAGGTTTGTGAGTAAGACCTACACCTAAATCATACTCTCCTGCTGGAGATAAACAAATCCCACATTGGAGGGGAAAATATCAAACATTTATTTAAAAATAACCCTGAAAATGTCTCTAGACTTTCGGAACAGGTCTTTCTGCCTGACTGCCATAGAAATGCACAATGGTATGTCCATTTTCATCAAGCAAGGGCAACAGCCAAGCCAGACCTGGAGGGGAGGTATGGGAGAGGAGGATTACCAGATGCTTCCCTTTTTAACTTCAGAGAAAAGACGTATTGAGTTATGACATACATCTTGATCTGCACAGTTTAAACTCATTCTGCCTAATATTTTTGCATACTCTGGAACTCACAATTTTAATATCAGATTAAGGCTTAAAGTGGCAGTACCACCTAGCATCATGCAAGCACTGGACATCTGCAAGACACACAGAATGGTATTAAACTAAAGACAATGACGTGAAGCCTCAGAATTAGAATTAGCAGGTACTATAACTTTATAATTAATTATACAATCCATGTAGGAAATGAAAAATTATACAGAGAGGCCAATGTATTTAAATAATAGTTTATACAGGAACTGTCAATTTACAAAACAGCACTGCATGGTTTCTATATTGCAAGCACAAGACACTGTCACACAGATCCACTGTACAGGTATAAACGAGTCCATGGACAAAACATAGAGTACCACCTGAAATGATGCCTTTTAGCTGCTCAACTTCTTAGAAAATAGTAAACTTTAAAGGGATATAATACATTTTGATTCAAAATGTCTTCTAAAATGTTTTGTGGGGGAAAATTAAGAAGGGGCAAGATCCACAATGGGACTTTTGAATTCATTTTTGGTTCTTTTTCAATTATTTTATAAAAATAAAATAAAACTAGAAAAATTGATAAAACTAAGGGTTAAAACCCCTCAATACATATTAGGTATCAGGCAAGTAATCTGAAGTATGCCAGAGGTAAGAAAGGTCTGGGTTTAGGTACTACATTCTCTTCTTGTATTTAATGAGTCATCAGCCACTTTGCTGCACAGAAACTTCAATTATTCTCTTAAAACTTTTTAAAAAATAAAAACTCACTTGCCTCTTCAGTTATAAAACATGAATTTTCATATCTTTAAGAACTACATTAAAATCCACTACCAAACTCAGGACTTACTTAAATTTCCATTTAATACTAAACTACATACTTTAGAATTTTAGTCACATATGTGTATTTGGCTTTGAAGGAGGAACCAAAACTGTTAATGAATTATCCCTCTGTAGCTAGTGACCCTCGGAGGGAAAGGCCTTTTCTATATGAATATTTAAAAATAAATATGCTGGACTTTTTCCCCCACTTTAAACCAACAAAAGCATCCCTTGATAGGGAAGGGTCATTTTTAATTAGACCATTGGCCAAAAAACTGCTCAACACCTGGCTTGAAAAAATTAAAGATAAAAACTGCATGTCAGGCATGTTGAAGCTGGAGTCCTATATGCACAGCTCAAGTGACACCACGCCTAAGTAAGCGGTTTTCCCAAGTCACAGAAAATCACAAAAGAGAACAATGAAAAGCATTCCAAAATAAGGACTGAATAGCACCTTACACCTGAGGACTTCACAAGCATTTCACAAAGACGTGATTCCAACTCCTTTTAAAGCAGTCTACTTCCATTAGAAGACATTCTGAGTGACCTAAGAGAACAAAACCAGTAGATTTTGCTGATGGTCATGGTCAATGCTTGACTAAGATATGGTCCTGCCCTAGTTTCCTGAAACCCCAGCAGAGATGCATGTGCTTATCAGAGCACAGGAGAAACCATGGAGGGATCTGGCAGCAGGTGCCCTGGCAGCTATAGTCTGCAGGGTGTTAGAGGCTGCAGTCAGGAGCTGAGGGCAGGAAGGAGCCATACGAGGCCAGTGACTGACTTGTGGAATGCTTCAGGCTCACTTCCACTAAAAATGCGCCCCAACACACTTCCCAAAGGACACTGAGGACCAGATTTGAAAGGCACAGAGTCTAGGACTGGGTCTCCACACATGCTCAGGTGGGTGTTGGTGGAGACCAGAGGAAGGCCTAGGGCCATCTAGTTCTTGGGATGGAGGGCTTTCCCTGTTCAGCCCTGATTGTTCCCACAATCTCCAGGGTTCCAAGGAGCACCCCCCACCCTGCCCTGCTCTGCCAAGCAGCCTGCGAGGTATCCCCTGGCAGGTGGGTGGTGTAGGTGTTCTTGGGATCAATTCACAGGTGTTAAGGACCATGAAGATTCAGAAAACCGGGTAAGGGTCTTGACATCTAGTCCCTGTTGACTCTTGGGAGTAAGAAGTTACTATTTGGTGTCTTAGCTTTAACTCAACTACCTAAATCCGAGGAGGCTTTAAATAGAAGATAATTCAGCCTCCTTCCACCCCTCTAAAAGGGGATGTGGTGATGCGAGGACTTAACACTGCAGTCACACCACCATGGGCAGTAAAAGACCCAAATATGTCTAAATATTCACTTTGACCAGTAATAAGTGAGCAAAAGCACCAGGAATCTCCAGTGCTATTTAAATGATCGTTCACAAATGTCAAGAGTGGGCAAGACCCACCCTCCATCCTGGAGATGTGAGTGCAGTCAGCTGTGGGCAGATCTCAGTGTGGGTTCCCATCACGGAACCAGTCCAGCTGCTTGCTGCACAGTGTCCTCTCAAATGCACTCACCGCATCTGGCTGAAACCCAAGGCCAATCCAGAGGACCCAAGCAGCCACTGAAGCAGGTCAGGGTCATCACTGACACCCACCCTCAATGTCCAGGCTCCCAGGATGGAGAACGGTGTGATGGCAGAATTCAAAACATTTCCAATAAGACTGTAAGACACTTAGCTCTTTTGGAATCAAAGCATACCATGTGGTGTGAACAGCAATAGAACCCAAACCACAGTGTTAAGGGCAATTCCTCCAGGGGACGATATATTAGAATCCTCAGGGCTAAAGTCAGTGTCTGATGGACATCCAAAGGAGGACAGAGCCACCTTCACACACCTAGCCACAACCATAACTGTGAACCTGTCCTGTCCCTCAAGAAGGAGGAGGTATTCGGAATAAATGCTGACCTTTCACAGATTAGAGAACATAAGGAAGCTACAGACAGAAGTGAAGGAAGCCAGAGGACACTGAGGGATCCACAGTGCAGTGTGAGGGAAAAAACGTTCCTGACAGCAATGTGGATAATCACAGGAGGGTTGGCCAGAGGCACCAGCTTTCCTAGGACAGACTTACTACAAGCCTCAGACCATCCCCAGAGCTGCTGGTGGCAACTTCTACTCCAACTGCAGACCCTGTGTTCTTTTCAAACAAAGGGTGCTGGATTGGAAAAGTGTTTTGCTTTCAAATCTTAGCTCATTTTAAAGTAGGGAGTGGCAGTAACTCAAGGGTCCCAAAGCCTTTGAAATCATGCAACTATTTTAAATGTATTATTTGCACAAGAATTGGTGTTGAAGCACCTTGGTGATTTTCTAGTGTATAAAAAGGGAAATGAGAGCCAGGAAACAATTTTCAACCCATTCAGAAGTAAGCAGGGGGAAAAAGTGCTTTCTTACATTAAACGGAATCAAAAGCAGGGATGCAGGCTATTTCAAGGCTCTGCCACACATGTGGTCCTGCACAGAGACGCTCTTGCCAGCCAAGGGATGGCACGCTGCCCGTGCAGAGAAGCTCTTGGTTCTATTCATGCTGGCCTCTCACAATGCTGGAATCTCAGCTGGACAGTACTGAGTCATCCCTGGTCCACTGACACAGCAGAGAAGGAGGGGGCTGCCCCCACGTCACAGTATGGCACACATTTTCAAGCCAGAACTGAACAGAGAGATGTTCACAATTCAGTTTATTCAGGCAACATTTTGGCTACTTTCAGTGTGGATAGCTACACTTATGAGCAAACATGAATCTATCTATTGAGAATTCAGAGGTAGCTTTTATCTGTGTTTGTTTAACAACAAGGTATTTAGAAACCACCTTCTGTAGTGATTTGGCTAAGCCAATACATTCACTTGAGACAATAAAATGGCAAAACATATGCAGAGAAGCGAAGTGAGGGACCACGATGGGACTGATGTGACATTCATACACAGAGCTCATGGCCCCTTCTATACCTGACACCACATTGCCTAACCAGTTACAATGGGGGCTAGAGCAGGTACTTCAAATCCAGCAGAATCATGGTGTAGGGGCTAGCACTAGGCTTCAGATCAGGTCTCTCTGGCATCTACAGGTACAGCTACAATGACAATTGACCTCATGGCTTTAAATTGACACTGGCCAAAGGGACATAAGGGAGACCACCCTATAGCCTATTTATATGGGTCATGCAGATGCTACCTATCTGCAATGTCAAAAGCTGGATGGGACTAAAGGGAAATGCTTTCAGGAGCAATGGCAAGTAAGAAGGGATTGAACAAGACCAAGAAGTCCAAAAGATTTACAAGTAATCCTCTTATATTCAAATCAAGGAAGAGCACAGTCTCTTTCAAACAGATGGAAAACTTACTGTCAGAAAAACAAGAAAATGAGTCTACTTTGTCCTTCATGAATGGTCCAGACACGAGGCTAAAGAGCAGAACAAAAGCAGGTCTGCACAACTCTAACATGTAATATTGAAATACATGGCGGTGTCACTGAAGCTAAGCAGCGTCCTGTATTCACATCATTCTGCTACTGTGAATCTATTTACAATCATTTAAGTACAGCAGATGCAAAGTTGGACATAATAAAACAAGTTGTCAAAAAATCAGTGCAATTATTTCGAGTTGAAAATTTTTCCTTACAAAAGTCAAGCATGCGTGTAACAGGGACATCCCATGACAGAGTCACACGTACACTGTGTCTACATCAAAACACATTACAGCAGCGAGACTGCTGGCATGACAGCTGGAGAGAATGTTCTGTTATTTTGGGGAAGGGCTTAAAATATAAATAAAATGTTTGCATTCTGCAAGTGAGGCGCATGAACACTGAGGAAGTATTTGTTTCTACTATTGTACATTCCTTTTCTCATGAGCGTGAGAGATGAGTCAAAAGAGGTCACAGAAAAGTTTCTTATGGCTTGTCTGGGCCACCAGGATTGTCCATTGTCTGGATTAGGTCAATGTCTAAAGCGCCTCCTAATGGAACTGCCTTAGGTACAGAAAAATGCCCATGAAAAAAATCCTTGTAATTGTCCAACAGATCAAAGCCGCGCTGATGGACTACATCCAGTTCCTGAAGGCTCCGCGACAAGCCAAGTGCTAAGTGACCATGAGCAACCAGGAGAGGCTGTCCCATCCCCGAAGCCTCCTGGAGACACTCTGGTGTCCCAGCTGTGTGAGGCGTGCTGGTCTATCCTTGACATATTATATCAAATATATAATTTGGCTGAAAAACTGCCTTGTAAAAATAAAATTTAAATCACCCTGCAGATCAATGTAAAAGCACATTGCTGCTGCATATATAAGAAAAACAATTCATCCAGAAAAATTACATTTGTGGCTTTCAAAAATAAATCATCCAGTAAACTTGAAGGTAAACATTAGGTCATTTATAAAAGTTGGGTAAAATAATTCCTACCATATCCATCAGGTACCACATGCACTGGAATATCCACGTCAGCCAAATCAAACCAGAGTGGAAAGGAGAAAATAAATAGCAACATTTGCATTTAACAATAAAAATAACACATAACAATAAAATGCAGGGACTGAAACTCTCTAGGGGCCATTCGGTAATGGGGGTGAACATTAGGAATAGCAGGCAGTGTTTAGGCCAGCTGAGAGGAGCTTGAAGCTCACTCCCCACCTGCAACAGTGTCCTTCTGGGGCAAGTCAGCACAACGGCCGGCAGCGGGGGCCTTTGGAAAGGGAGTGGGAGGCCACAGCCAGGGTCAACATGACCTCAGGAGACCAAGCGGACCCTAAAGTGGAGTATCAACAGTGTGTGTGCAGACTTCTTTCTCAGAACCAGAAAGCAAAGGCAAATCCAAAATATCCCTTTCTACAAGTACAAGTAACTCAGTTTTACAAAATTTATCTGAAAAAGGAAAATAAGCTTATGATATGCAAGTGACAGGAACTACTGTGGCTCCTGAGCTTGCACTTTTTGGTTCTCCCAGGGAGAACTGCTGAGTGTAAGTGGTAAAGGTATGAGAGCTCATTAATGTTTTTAAAAAGTGAGTATTGTCAAATATACCAGGAAGAGTCCCATTATGGAAATCTAATTGGGAGATCTCTTTTAAAGAGATAAACTCCAGCTTTCCTTTTAAACAAATCCAGATTTCTACATCATAATTTTCACATTCAGTTTGCTTAAAGCAAGGCACACCTTACTTAACAGCGGGGTGGGGACAAAGCCAGCAAGTGGGCAACTCTCAATCCTGAACAGGCAGCCCCTGTGGGAGGCCCAGCAGGAAGGAGCCACTGGGGAACACAAGCCACACGAGGAGGGGCAAATGCCCTTGTGGCTTCTGTGAACAGGGCTAGGATTTATCTTACTATACTCTGAGGTTCTGCACTGTCTTAAAACTTATGCTAATAATGGAGGCATTGGTAGAAATTTGGGAAAACAATTATTTACCTGAGAAACTGTAACTACAGCCATTTAAAGTGAATCATCAGATGGTGTACAAAGGTATGTAGCTAACTCAAGCGGAGACATTTGGTCTGTTAATGTTTTTAGTATTAAAAGATATAAAACAAGCATAGGGCTATAAAAAGTACCCTTCTTAAAGTACTTTGGCCCACTATAAAGAAAACGTATACTTCAAAATGGGGAAAAAAAAAATCCGTATAGGTCTAATTTTTTGTCAGCTTGCACTCTTCCTTAGGCCTTAGCTCACACAATGCCTCCTTGCTTTGCTGAGGTTCTCCTGCTGGCTCCTTGGCACCCCAGGGGGATATCCTCAGAAAGCCTCCAGAGCCACCCCAGAGCTGCAAGTGCTGGATTAAAATGCAGATGCCCAGAGGCCCAGGAATTTGCATTTGACAAGCCCTACAAAGACTGAGATCCTATTGGGGGTGGAGACACATGGTTCCAGATGGCTCTAAGAATGGTTGAAACTAACCTAATTTCAGATTCTAAAAATTGACTAGTCAGAAGAGTCCCCTCTTCAGCTTGAATGTGCTGGGTGAGCTAAGCTCAGTATATTTGTGCCCTTCTGGAAACAGGAGAAAGTGCCATTTGCCAAAAAGACAACAGGCAGCTGCAGTGCTTCTGAGAGTGGGGGAGGGGGGCGCTTCTGTCACTTAAAAAGAGTAGGAAAAAAGATACAGCAAGAAGAGACTAATGTAGTTAGACATTCACATGCACACACAGACACACACCCCACTCTGAGTACACATCTTCACAGATCACAGCTACCCCTTGTCACTATCGCCAGTCCAGGCCCAATGATGGGACCACCAGGCCAGGGACTCATGGGCCTCCCCACCACCTTAAAGGCAAATAAATGACAGAGACAGGTGGACTAAGGTGGGTGCCTATCTAGCCTTAGACACCACCATTGGGACCCTCACTCTATCGCAGTGCCAGAGGTAATGTCACGCAGGGATGGGGAAAGGACATCAGCAGGGAAAGAGGAAACCTATAGAGCACAAAGCAGCACAGGGGAAGGCTCTTTTCCTTCCTTGAACTTCTACATGGAACATGGATCTGATTCTTACTCAAATTGTATTCAAGGACCAAAAGCTCAGTCAGCACAAACAGCAATGTCTGCTGTTATCTTTTAACATTGTCCACGGTGTCACTCTTAGTGCAATGGTTTCTAGACTGGTAAACCCCATCTGGGGCCCCAAATGCAAATCCTAACCAAGTAGTCTCTGCCCTCTGTTGCTCGCTTGAGCCTCTCAGCCAGCAAAAGGTGACTGGCAGCTCTCTTGGTTTCAGTGCATAGATCCTATGAAGCTTGCCCACCAAAACCGCACACCGAGAGAAGTGCACTCCAACACAGGAACTTGTTTCCCAGCGATGGAAGAGTAAACTCCATTTGTGCTTCATCAGCTGAGTGATACATGGGACCAAGGTGGCAGGAGGGCGATGAGTGACTGGTGGGCACCCTGTCCCTCCTGGAGGTATAGGCTACAGAGTCCACACAGGGGGTAGGATCGCTGTCACATGAAGTCAGTTGCATACTCTGTACTTAAGCACTAAGAGCCACAAGAAGGGGCCCATCTCCAGGCTCCAAACACTCCTGATATGCGAAATAGGTCACATGAAGCACCCCGTAGTCAACAAAAGGAAAACAGCATCTATCTATCACATTAATACTGCAAACCAGATATATATATTTTTCTCTTACATTAAAGACATAACAGTGAAAAAGGATTGTACGGTATTTATCACCACAGACCCGTATTCTTTAGAAACTTTGGAAAATAAATGTCACAGTCCTATAGGACAAATCTTATGATTAGACTGTCGGTATATTGTCTTAACTTCTCTTTTAAATAAATTTTTGTTAAAATGGCACTTGTCTGCCAATCTCTGGACCTGTCACTGCTGTAAACACGTGGCCCACCTGCCACTGCTCCTTTGCTGAGGCCATGTGAGGCAGGCAGTGACGTGTAAGAGATGCCCGTGGCTGCCTCGCATGGCCAACCTGGCCTCGGGCCCGTGGAGCTTGTGCAGCCATGCCAGGGGCACACAGCATCACAGGAACCAACATCAGTGACAACATCAGAATGGTCAAGGCTTTAAAACCGCAATCATGTTTGGTGTTGCTTTCTCTCTCAGAGAACATTCACAGCTAGTTTGAGCCCATCAATTTCATAGAGAATCATGCATTAAAAACAAGTAAATTGAATGACCAAATAAATTAAAAATGTTTTAAAGCCCTGAGTTCATAGACTGGTTTTAGGAAATTTTTAGGAAACATGGGACTCTAATAAGCAGCTTATAGATTTTGGCAAACCATATTTCCTGCGACAGTGGGGTCTCATACAGGTCTGCAGTTCAAAATCCAAGTTTGAAATCTGGGACGGAAGGCATTCTGGAGAATGGAGAATCTAATAAAATCAATGACATCTCATGTTTGATGCTGGCTGTCACGGAAGGGCTGGGCATCTGTTGGTCTGAGTGTAGCTGGTCTCATGTGAATCCAACTTGGTGTGCACAATCGCTAAACACTAGAACATGTCAAGCAAAGTACATGGTGCGCAGTGTGTCCTGATGGACCTGGACCGCCTTGGCCAACGCTTGGTGGTCTCGCCCGTTGCTCTGCCCAGAGGTATGGCTTCCCTCAGCACTGCAGGGAGACAGGAGGGAAGGGGAGGAGAGAACACAGCCTTTGTTTGACATCTGAGTGAGGATGATGCCTCAGACACCTAGGCGTCCACAGCCACCATAAAAGCACCAGCACTCAGGGATGTAGGCTCCAGGCACTCTCACTTGGTAGAAGCAGCTGCGAAGCCTGTCAGAAACAACCCTGGCAGTGACTTCCAGCCAGGTGCAGCACTCACCTGTCATGTTCCTTATCCACTAGGTGGTACCTGGCTCGGAAGGCCACCAGGTGAGCGTAGTAGGCTGGCGCAGGAATGGACACAGAGCGTGTACAGCGCACATAGGTGTGACACAACTGGTAGGTTAGAATCTGCAGCTCATCGGAAGAGAAACGATTGTCATCCCAAAGGACATGGTAGTGAGAAGGCCTGCTCGTCCCCTAAAAACAGATCAGAGTAATGGATTGTCAGACTCACTGTAAAATCTGTACAAAGAATACTGTGGGAGAATATCTGATAATAAAAAGAGATGTCTGTATTATTAAAAACTTATTAGGACAATCTAGCTTGAAAGCCTGTTTATAAAGTAGACTGTACATACTGATTCACACACAGAAAAATCATAACAGACATAAAGCAATTATTAAAGGTGAGCATAAATCAAAATAGGTAGCAGAGAGGATACTAATTGTTCCAAATAAAAAGAAACGAAAAATGTCTGGGGTCATCATCACACACTGGACACACACATGTTAAATGTCACCCCATACTCCCTGGCCTGGCCTCTGAGCTGTGCATCCTCCACACGGGATGGAGACAGCATCACATCTCAGGAAGAGCAGTCCCTCCTGAGAGCCACTCTGCAGGTGGAAGGTAACCTGACAGAGTCCAACAGCTAGTGAGTGCCACACAGGATGGTATAATTATAGGAAGTGTGGGTGCATGCTGCGGAAATAAGAGCTTTTTTATCTTTTACTTTTCAACGTACAGACAAAACTGTAGGCAGGTCCGTCCAGAGAGGTCTCTTCCCTCTGCCCTGCTCCTCCCACTCTGTATGTTAACTACCTTAGCTTCTAGTTTCTTGTTTCATTTTGCTTTTAAAAAAAAAGACCTGGGCCAGGGATTTAGCTCAGCGGTTCGGTGGCCTGCCTTGCAAGCTCAAGGACCCGAGTTCAATCCCGGGAACCAAACCCCCAAACCCCAAAAAACCAAAGACTGACAAATATACACCTGTGAGATATATACATACAGATACATATAGATGATAAATATCTATAAAATGAGTAAAAAAAAAATCACACTACACACCCTTAACCCAAAAATATGTGCCTTATGCATTGATTAAAGCTGAAAAGGTCTGTTCGATTGTTCGTTCGTTGGTTCGTTCGTTGGTTCGTTTGTTTGTTTATTTATTTATTTATTTATTTATTTATTTATTTATTTTTTATTTATTTTTTATTTATTTATTGATTGATTGATTGATTGATTGAGACAGGGTCTGGCTATGTAGTAGTTCAGGCTGACCTTGAGCTCACTATGTAGTCCTGGCTGGCCTCAAACTCACGGCAATCTTCCTGCCTCAGACTCCCAAGTGCTGGGATTACAGGTAAGCACCAGGACACCCAGTAAAAGGGTATTTTTAAAAATTGACAATTGAGGACAGTGTCTTCTGGGTGGATTAGGCACACTGTAATGTTTTATTTATAACAGCAAAAAAACTCCAATAAAAGGTATATACTGAAAAAAACTTTTTTTTTTTTTTTTTTTTTTTTTTTTTTTTTTTTTTTTTTTT